>NC_132917.1:57512419-57821182 GCF_047675955.1 Chlorocebus sabaeus | reverse complement strand
AGTCAGTTAATTTGGAATTACAGTCAACTATTGATTAGTCAGAGTAATAAGTGGAGGGGGAGTGGGTACAGTGAGAGACAGCATAGATGACCACAAATCCTATGTGAAACAAGCCCTTGTTTTCAATTATCAGTACAGCATGGTGGTTAGTAGCATGCAGTCACTCTTGTGTTTAAAACCCAAATCTACACTTCCTAGCTGTGTGACTCTTATCAATGCCTATAAGGGCTTACATTATATATATTTTTTCTTACTATATCTGTGACTTAATGTCTTGCCTCATCCTCCTGTTCTCACTGTTTTCTACCACAAAGTTCTCTTGCTCTGCTGTGGTCAGGCCAAGCATGCTCTCATCTCAGGGAGTTTGCATAGGCTGCTTCTGCCTGGACAGCTCTTCCTCCTTCCCTGGACAGATAACTGCATGAAGTATCACTCTTCTCTTTCCAATTTTCTTCATATGTCACCTTTTTAGAGAAACTATCCTGGCTATGCTAAAGATAATGATAGAAATCCAACTATTTGTATTCTTACCTTACTTAATGTTTCTTTAGAGTTACTTCCTGAAATGTTATTAATACATATGTATTTTTGTTAGTTTGTCTTTTGTCTGTTCACGTAAGAAAGTAAACTCTTTGATGACATCCTTGTGTCTATTTTTACCATTTCCATATCACCAGGGTCTAAAACAATGCCTGCACACAGTAACTGTTCAGTACATATTTGTTGAGTAAAGGCATGCTACCCATTGGAAGAGCTGGTAACAGAAATGGTTACATGTTTCTCCTCTGGGAAGAAAGACTGGTGATAATGGAGGAGGGCAGGGCCCTTACTTCCCATCTGTTACGTTTGTTTTTACCCTGTGCATATTACACTCGTTATAAATTATTTTGAAGAGATTATGGCTGGATCCTGGTCTAAAATATGCCACCACACTATGCACATTTAATCTGTATTTGATTTCATTTCTTCCACTTCAATCTACTTTGCTTCTGATCATAAATGGAAATGAGCCAGCAGAAAGGAGATGGCATCTATCCACCCTGTATGTGTGTGGGAGTTCACTGTTCTGGAACCTGAACGCCATGAACCCTCACTAATGACCATAGATATGAACCTAGGAAAATACTTGTAAATGAATTAATTGAAATGATACACATTAAAAATGTTGCTAATGTGAATGTGAATGCAAATACAAGTAGATACAATCAATTTAAGTGAATGCACCAGACCATTCACGTGGCCACAATTTCTCAAGCCCCACTAACTTCAAATATTTTCCGTATCTGGCTAGCTTTATTTATGTCTCTTCAGCAGTTTGCCTTAGTGTGGAAGAACTGTATTAGAAGAAAAGACTGATGACATGGTGAGCAACATTGGAGGTGGGGGTTGAAGTATAACATGTGACAAATTAACTTCTCCCTGATTGTTATCTCTGGCAGGTGTTTTGTCTTCCAATATGAAGTATGTAAAAAAATATTCAGATCTGCACTCTTTTTGGTTGTATGATATTAGAGACATGAAAAACAGACAACCAATTAAAGAACACCTTTACACAAGGGCACAGAAGCATTTATATCAGTGAAAAAGAGAAAAATGCCTTTGCTTTTCTCCCCCCAGCCCCCGTCACCACCTCCCCCACCCCCAACAGACACACACACACCTCTCCCTCACACATCTAATTCACACACACACACCCATGCACACACATTCCAATTTCTCACCCCAGGGCTTGGATGATCAATGCTCAGACTCGGCCTTGCTCCTGCTGAAGTCACAAGTGAGTTCTAACAAACCCCCCTCTAAGACTGCCTCCTATCGCCTGCTCTTCAGGACATGAGGAACACATCCACTGAAAACCATGTTTTCTTTGCATCCTAACTGAAACAGCATTAAAGGGGGAAATGGGAATTCAGCTCTGCCAGCTACAGTATCTCTCCTATCAGTTCACCAATAAGGCCTGGTAGGGACCTGCCGAGCCTCTGGATAAATTGTATTTTCCAAGGGTTAATTAAGCTGTCTTGAGCTTCTGCATGAAGAGGAACAAACTGGCACTTGCAGCGCTTTCTGAAACCTGCTGTCGACATTACAGTCCCTGCTGCTTTTAGCTATATCGATCCGATGCCTGACCTGTGAAATCCTTGATGGCTGCTAACACTAGAAGCTTACTGGAGCTTTCCAAGGGAGCTTCGGGACAGCTTGTGTAGTCAGGTACAATTACCTATCCCTCCAGGAGAGCCAATTAGTTCACAAAGAGCTGGAGCAGAACAAATGTTTTGTATGTGATTTAGAATCCTAAAAAAGAAAAGGAAAAAAAGAGAAAAAAAAGCTTTGTTCTGTCTGATTCTTTTGTTCCTAATTTTATGATTATTGTTCGATTCACAGTGGTCCTCACATTTCCTCACATGTTTCTGAAAGAATGATAAGAACATGATAAACCAGATTTACAGTCTTCTCTCTTTAAACTATGAAAATTGCCTTGTGCTATTTAAGATCCAGTTTCTGGACTAATTGTATGAACTCAAAGATAGAAAACCCAAGTTTGTTCTACTTTCTGCGTTTCAGAAACTTCTTTTCTAAATGATACAATAAATTTTAGTCATAGTGAATTGCTCCCAAAAAATAGGATGAATGGCAATGACTCCTGCCTCTTAGTTTTGCAGGTAGAATGTAAAAATAAGAGATTCCTAGATAGAAATACGCTACACATATCCAGGCCTATATTAACATTAGCAAGATTGGTTTTTAAGTACAGCTAAACTTTACAGACTGTCAACTAATACTGTAGTGGCCTTTGAATACGAGCAATGACACAACTGATCTACATCTGTATGCCGTGAGTCCAAGACTGTTTCCCCAGTAATAAATATCAGTGTTACTGAGATATTCACATTCCCTTGACCATTTTCCTTTTTGACCAATGATATTAATTTATGAACTAACCATAGGATGTGGTCTGTTCATTGAATACATTAAAAAATTTTATTCTGAATACTATCTAAATCATGCAGGGATCAATAATTAGCTCTTAAAACATAATGGAGCAGTAGAATTAACTGCACATGAAATTTAATGTACTCAAATATCAAATAAACATCAAAATGAGGGAAAAATAAAAATCGGTTATTATTTTTAATGATAGAAAACATAAAACATGGTTTTGAATCTTCCAGTAAATGCAATCACATATACATGATATATATCATATGATACATATGTGTGTGTATATATGCACATACACACATACATGCATATAACTGTGTGGTAGCTGTCAAACTAACTGGGACCAGATGCCTCGGTACCAGCTTAGAAGAAGCTTCTATTTCTTTTTCTGGAAAGAAGTACAATGAAGCTGTTAAAAAGGTTTCATTATATTTTAAGTAATCTAAGTAAAAGTAGTTTCTTGACCTAAATTAGAGTCACAAGTTCAAAGACATTAAAAACAAAACATAACAAAAATATCAGTCAGTTGTGTCTTACTTTAGCTCCTCTTAGTAAAATCTGATTTTATTAATTTATAATAAAATGATAATTGCACAAGGACAAGTAAGGACCTAATATAGACCTGAGGTAGGGGAACTAGAGGCCTCCATACATGGGGGTAGAGGGCAGGAACCCAGATGTATGTCAATGCCTGAGTGCCTGAGATCCTCCTGTGTCCTGAGAAGGTCTGATGTTTGTCTCATGGACACAGTCAGTGTCAGTGAAAGTAGATTCACTTTGCCTCAACTTCTCTATATGAGGGAATAACTGCACAGCCTCAGTCTTTTGTTGTTCTATTTGTAAAATGGATGGGGAATTTGGCAGCGATGATAGTCTACTGTTTCAAATGCTTTCCTCTCTCCCTTGTTAATGTCAGGTAGTGTTGAGAAGACTCCAGTTAGGGTGAGATAGTTCATTTCATTTGTGGTTATAGATATATATATTTATATATAAATACATAAATTTATATAATATATAGTATATATGTCTACATATACTTTTAAATATATATGTATATATGTCCACATATACTTTTGTTGGTTAGAAAATAAATGTTTTGAAAATGAGATAAAAAACATAAGATTTTAATTCCTCTAGAGTCCTCAGTTTATTGCATGATCACTGATCATAGCCTTATCCAATCTAGGTGATTTTTTCGTGTTACAAGTTATGCTCTGAGAAAGCATGGGGTAGGTAATGCAAATCCTTCACTATCACTGGAAACACAATCTAACGCTGGTTTCAGTAGTATGACCCTGAAATATGAGCTACATGGTACTTATTTATTTTTCAAAATGTATCTTTTTACAAGAGATAATTAATTTAAAGCACCAGTGAGAATTATTTGAGTTAGTAAAAATTTAGTAAATTCTTCCTCAATGTATAAATAGGTCTTCCGAATAGATTATAGCTTTTGTTCTACTTCAATTATAAGAGACTATCATCAAAAGTGAGCCTGGAACCTGCAGATATGAATTAAAGACCATCAATAAACCTTCCTATTTTTTTTTCTCACCTCCTCTATTGAGTCTTGTAGTAAGAGGGAAAATAGTTTCCTAAGGATTCAAGTTGAAAGCTTTCAATCTGTTTAAAAGTATAAAGTACATGATCATCTGATTTTTGTAAATTGTAAGAGGACTTAGAGCTACGTGCTGAAGATACAAATGAGATCCCAAACTACATTTGCATGTTTGAAATATAAATGTCCATGATATTTAATACAGTGGCAGACATTTTAAAACTGTGTTTTAATAAGGAAGTAGCAAGTTAGTGAAACCTGGAGACTCTTCTGAAAGCTTCATTTCTAAAATATCAAGAATATTCTTCCTATTGAAAAATTGCTGCTGATATTCGTACAATGCCTACTTTCTTCTCCAAATAAGGCATAAATAATCCATGCTTTTGCCCTCCGAGACATGCCTATAATTCGAACTAAGTATGGTTCTTCATATGAAGACCTAAAGAAGAGAAAGAATGGATTCCCCAAACTTAATATATGTAGTGTTCAAATGAGAAAGTGAATAAAGCATCAAATCCAAACATAGAAAAAGATAAGAGAATTAAAGAACCACATAGAGGGGACAGTGCTTGTACAAGTCTAAATGTTTACTGCTTCACAGTCCATTAGGACATCCTGGAAGAAGGCTTAGTGCAAAACGAATGAATACTATTATTTTATTTTATATTTTATAGTATTTTTCAGAGAGGATCTCACTCTGTTACTTAGGCTGGAATGCAGTCTCATGATCACAGGTAACAGCAACCTCTAACTTCTGGGCTCAAGCAATCCTCCTGCCTCAGCCTCCCGAGTAACTAGTACTACAGGCATGCATCACTATGCCCAGCAAATTTTTTATTTTTTCTTTTGTAGAGGTGGAGCCTTGCTATGTTGCCCAGGCTGGTTTTGAATTCCTGGCCTCAAGCAATCCTCCATCCTTGGCCTCCCAAAGCAGCATTAACCACCTCACTTGGCCCGAATACTATTTTAAATGCTGCAGGGTGCTTATTTCTTTTATAAATCTATTGTTATACGTTGAACATATTGGAATGTATTTATTATTAACAGTGAAAATAGGATACTTTTAGTTTCAAGTTTATTTCTACATTAATCCAAATTCATCTCTCTAGAAAACTTTGTTAACCCTTATTTATAACATCTAATGCAATCTTCCTAATGGTGAAAAACTCACCAAAAGGATATCTGTCCTTATACCCAAAATAAAATTTTTACCTTTTGCTAAATTATGATCATAGCATTTCTAATGTGCAAAAATTCTCATTGCTAATCTCTCACAGTAAACTTTTTTTTTTTTTTTTAGTTTAATTCTAAGTTCTGCAGGATACATGTGCAGATGTGTGGGTTTTTTCCATAGGTAAACGTGTATGGTGGTGGTTTGCTGCACCTATCAACCCACGACCTGGGTATTAAGCCTCACATTTTTTTAAATAGAGAAGATTTTTTTTTGATAATTTGTAGTCTGGTATTCTATGGGAAAATTAACTGTTTTATTCTGTTGTACCTCCGGTTGTTCAGCACTTTCAGATTTTGCTGTCAATTATATTCCATCTGCATTATATCTTCCAAAATTCAGCAAATCTGATAATACTTTTTAATGTTTTCTAATGTAACTCCTGATCTACTCTCATTTTTATATTTTGCTATCATTATCAGTGGGATTTAGGGAGTGGGTAGAGATACATTTATGTGTTTGCATATATTTAGATTTATGTGTTTGCATATATTTATAGAAATTTCAGATTTGACACATCTTTATATTCTGGATATATAGGCCTCTTATAATATACATCATTATTTTTCATGGTGTCAAAGATTGCATGATGTAGTGTTTAAGACTCTATGATGGTATTAAATTAATCTTGTTCAAATAATATTAATTGAAGTTTACTTTGTTCAGGAGTCAATGTTGAGACGATGCTCTTCATTTCTTTCCTCATATCTTCTATCCTATTCTAGGCCATAAGATGTTCTTCACCAATTCTTATAGGCTGTCTCTCTTACCCCATGTCCCAGTTTTGGTAAATATACCATAAATATTATTTAACAGTTCACGATATCTATGCTTTATACTTAATTGAGGGAAAATATCAAGTTAATTTAACATCTCTAATAATCCACATAATTTCCAGACATAAACAATGCACAGTTTCTTTTTCCTGTGAGATTCTATCTTTCCATGTTGCTGACTTCTGTGTAAAAATTGGTGGCACTATCAGTAGGCAATGTCTTACCTTTTCTCCCTGACTAGTGATAATAAATTCACCCTTACATACTGAGAATTACCTTTCAAGTTCCATCAGGCTCAAGATTTTAAAATGTACGGGTGAGCCTGGGTGTATGCATACTGTGATTAGGAAATTGACCCTATAATCTAGTATCATCATCGACATCATCATATAACAACACTCTGAACTTGGTAACACTAAGTGCAAAGATGAGATAAACCTTATACTTTTAGTGTATTTAGTTTTAGGAACTTTTTTCTTTCCTAAAAGATGTAACTTAGCTTAAGAAAAAAACTTACTACAAATTGAAAATTCAGCTTTTGCAGAATAGAAGAAAGAAAACATTAGACTGGTAGGAGTCAAGAAACAATGTGTTGAGTTGAGTCTGGTGCTAATTGAATGGTTTTGAGGAGGGCAATTAGCCTATCTGGACCTTTGTTGCCTCATATTTAATCTGAAGGGGTTGGATGAGGTGATATTTACTTCTCCTTGCATACAATTTCCACTGTATAGAACTCAGTGTGAATTGAATCAAATCCATAATGAGGTCATATGGATTACTTTCTTCAGTGGCTTAAGATTTCTAGATGATTTGGGTAAAAATACGTATTGCATAATACTTCTTGTCTAGTGTTGAAAAGCCCACTAAATGCAAGTCTATGACCCGAAGCCCTCAAATTAGTAAGAAGTAAATAAAAGATGGCAGAAATATAAATATGTAGAGTCAAATAGTAAATTTACCAAGGGGCTACAGTGTTCTAAACACTGAAACAAGTGCTGGAATGTTGGGAGGACATGGTGGTGCGATGGGGGAGGCATAGGAGAATATAACATGGGAAAAGAAGTTTTGCCATGGAAAGACCGAATTCAAGCTGTTATCTTAAGTAATATTATCTGTTGTTAACTTTTTTGTGATACTATTTTATTCAGTTTTTTTGAATAACCTTTTTACTTATAAAAATTTCAGATAATATAATAATATCAGTTCCTGTTAATTTCTTTGTAATGCACAAAGGATGGAATATAGAGTCAGAAGGACCTTTTTTTTCCCCCGTCTTCATTCTGGGCCTCTTAGTGGAAATATCTTCCTCTGATAGCATGGCCATGAACATGTCACTCTTCATAGCTCACTTTAAAAAATCTATAAATGAGAATTAAATTAACTTTCCTACATCACAGAAATAGTGTGAAAACAAGTAAATGACTGTATGTAAAAGATGAATATGGGAACTATAATAAATTCTTAATATGCAGAAAATTGTTTAAGTATGTAACTGCAGTTCTAATATTTTTTCACAATTTAATAACAATTGCCATTTTTTGTGGGATATATGCAAAGTGATTACCCTTTTTTCATTACTGGAATTACCTAGTTCATTCCTGGGCTAATGAATCAAAAGAAAAATGCCCTATCAATGGTTAAAATCTGTATTATAGACATGGAACAACGAGGAAAGTAGTGGCAAATCCATCACAAAAATACGTTAAGACAAATGCTCAAAATGAGCTTAGATGGAGAAAAAGTGCATTACAATCAAGACAAAAGTAATAGCACCAATTCCAACAAATCAGATAAGAGCAAAAGTTATCTCTGTTTCTCCTTTATAAGCAGGTCAAAGCTGGCAACAGAGATGGGAAAATAAATTTTCTGGATCATCATCTTCTGAAGTTTTGAAAAAAGGAATATTCTGCTCCCTCTTCTCCTCCTCACCTTTTTGTCTTTAAGACTTCTAAACTCTGAGCTACTTGGATATAATTTGCATGAAGTGATCATGGCCACACATCACTCTGTTCTTGGGGAATGTAACAGACACGCATCATTCCACGACATCTGACGAGAAGCTCAGAAAATGAAGTTGGTGAAGGTATCATTGTCTTCTAAGTCAAGGCCCAAGTTGTCAGAAAAAGTGAAGGTGGTACATCCGCAGTGAAATCCATGGCCAACTTTAGGCTTCAGTGGAGATGGCCCTGGCTTTCACCCAGAAGTCCTAGATTGGGTTGCAATTAACAATGCAGTATTTAACATCACTCTATGTTTTTTTCATTTTCAGTTTCCTTATCTGTAGTAAAGATTAACACCTACTCTCTCCGTCACCTTAGGTTATTCTGAGAGGCAAATGAGATCATGAATCTGAGAATACTTACATAAATGTTACTTTAATTCGCTTTTATGTATGTATCCTTGCTTTATGAACAATGTTTCTTCCAGGTAAGGATGTGTATGTTCAGGATATATACCTAGTACAATTCCTGGCGCAGAGTATTTGTTAAATGTTTGTTAAATCTGAGTGAACCCAAAGCAACTTGGAAAAACCAGAGTTTGGAAGAAATAACAATGAAGCGAACCAAAGTGTTAATTCCCTCTTTCATTTTTGTTATCTCCTTTCTTTCTTCTCTTTAATTTCTATTGAGATCTCTAAAAATGTGGAAGGTTTTACTTTTCAAAGGAGAAGCCATTGCATTTCCCTTCCCTTATGGGTATTATCAATTTCTCTCTGCCTTTATACAGGCAACCTTGGAGGTATTGTGGATTTGTTTCCAGACCACCAAAATAAAGTGAGTCACACTAAGTTTTGGTTTCCCAGTACATGTAAAAGTTATGTTTACATTATACTGTGTCTATTAAGTGTGCAATAGAATTACGTCTCTCTCTATATCTATATATATATGAATTAAGGTATAAATACATAGATACATATGTCTTAATTGAAAAATACTTGCTGAGTGTAGTGGTTCACATCAGTAATCTCAGCTACTCAGGAGGCTGTGCGGGAGGATCTCTTGAGGCTAGGAGTGCAACACCAGCTTGAGCAACATAGTGAGACCTCATCTCTTAAAAAAAAAAAAAAAAAAAGAAAGAAAGAAAAAAAAAGAAAAGAAAATACTTACCTGGGCATGGTGGTATGCTTCTATAGTTTTAAGTACTTGGGAGGCTGATGTGGGAGGATTGCTTGAGCCCGGGAGTCTGAGGCTGCCATGAGCTATGATTGCCCCACTGCACTCCATCCTGGGCAACAGACAGAGACCACAACTCAGAAAAAAATGCTTTATTGCTTAAAAATGCTATCATCTGAGCCTTCAGCAAGTCATAATTGTTTTTCTGGTAGAGGGTCTTGCCTCAATGTGCATGACTGCTGATGATGACAGTGATAGTGTTGAAGATTAGTGTGTCTGTGGCAATTTCTTCAAATGAGACAAAGTTTGCAGCATCAATTGACTCCTCCTTTCAGAAAAGATTTCTCTGTGGCTTGTGAAGCAGTTTGATAGCATTTTACCTCTCGTAGAACTTTTTTCAAAATTAGAGTCAATCCTCTCAAATCCTGCTGCTGCTTTATAAAATAAGTTTATGTGATATTCTAAATCCTTTGTTGTCATTTCAACAGTATTCACAGTATCTTCACTAGAAGTAGATACTATCTCAAGAAACCACTTTCTTTGCTCATCTACATGAAGCAATTCTTCATTTGCTCAATCATGAGATTGCAGCAATTCAGTCACATCTTCAGGCTGCACTTTTAATTCCAGTTCTCTTGCTATTTCCACCACATCTGCCGTTACTTTCTCCACTGAAGTCTTAACCATCTCAAAGTCATTAATGAGGATTGGATCAACTTTTTCTAAAACTCATGTTAATATTGATATTTATTTTTACCTCTTCCCATGAATCACCAATGTTTGTTTATTTATTTATGTATTTAAGATGGAGTCTTGCTCTGTCACCAGGCTGGAATACATGGAGTGCAGTGGCGCAATCTCGGCTTACTACAACCTTCACTCCCCGGGTTCAAGTGATTTCCCTGCTTCAGCCTCCCGAGTAGCTGGGACTACAGGCACACACCACCACACCTGGCTAATTTTTTGTATTTTGGTAGAGATGGGATTTCACCATGTTGACCAGGATGGTCTTGATTTCCTGACCTCGTGATCCACCCGCCTTGGCCTCCCAAAGTGTGCGGATTTCAGGCATGAGCCACCACACCCAGCCAGATCACCAGTGTTCTTAAAGGCATCTAGAATGGTGAATCCTTTACAGAGGTTTTAAATTTATTTTCCCCAGATTCATCTGAAGAATCACTATCTGTGACAGCTGTAGCATTAAGAAATGTATTTCTTAAATAATGACTTGAAATTTGAAATTACTCCTAGATCCATGAGCAGCAGAATGAATGTTGTGTTAGCAGGCATGAAGACAAAATTAATCTCCTTGTACATCTCCATTGAGTTCTTGGGTGACAAGGTGGATTGTCAATGAGCAGTAATATTTTGAAAGGAATCTTTTTCTCTAAGCAGTGGGTCTCAATAGTGGGCTTAAAATGTTCAGTGAACCACGCTGTAAAGAGCTGAGCTGACATCCAGACTGTTGTTCCATTTATAGAGCAGAGACAAAGCATATTCAGCATAATTCTTAAGGGCCCCAAGATTTGCTGAATGGTAAGTGAGCATTGGCTCAGACTTAAAATCACCAATGACATTAGTCCGTAACAAGAGTCATCTTGTACTTTGAAGTTTTGAAGCCAGGAATTGACCTTTTCTCTTTAGCTATGGAAGTCCTAGATGGCATTGTTTTTCAATAGAAGGCTGTTTTATCTACATTGAAAATCTATTGTTTATTGTAGCATCCTATATCAATAATTTTAGCTTTATCTGGATAATTTGCTATAACTTCCACATCAACACTTGCTACTTCATCTTGCACTTTTATGTTAAAGAGATGACTTCTTTCCTTAAATCTCATGAACTAACCTCTTCTAGGTTCAGATGTTTCTTCTACAGCTTCCTCACCTCTCTCAACATTCGTAGAATTGAAGAGAGTTCAGGTATTGCTCTTGATTAGGCTTTGGTAAGGGAATGTTGTGGCTAGTTTGATTTTCTATCCAGACCACTCAAACTTTCTTCTTAGCAATAAGATTGTTTCACATTCTTATCATTTGTGTGTTCACTGGAGTAGCACTTTTTAAATTTATTTCAAGAACTTTTCCTTTGCATTCACATCTTGGCTAACTGGTGCAAGAGGCCTAGCTTTCAATCTATCTGGGCTTTTGATATGCCTTCCTCATTAAGCTTAATCATTTCTAGCTTTTGATTTAAAGTGACAGACACATAACTCTTCCTTTCACTTGAAAGCTTAGAGGCCATTGTGGGGTTATTAATTGGCATACTTTCAATATTATTGCATCTCAAGGAACAGAGAAGTCCAAGGAGGGGGAGAGAAATAGGGGAATGGCCAGTTGGTGGAGCATTAAAAACACACAACATTTATCAATTAAGTTTGCCACTTTATATAGGCGTGGTCCATGGTGTCCCAAAACAATTACAATAATGACCCTGATCACAGATCACCATAAAAGACATAATGATAATAAAAAAGTTTGAAGTATTGTGACAATTACCAAAATGTGATACAGAGACAAGTGAGGACATGCTATTGGAAAAATGGCCCTACTAGACTTACTCTATGCAGGCTTGCCACAAAGCTTCAATTCATAAAAACATAATAAAATGAAGTGCAATAAAACAGGATATGCCTGAATGTAACTTTTAAGCATTATCAGAGCCCTTCTATTTTTGCAGAAAATTGTTCTTGACATTACAATTCTTCCAGCTATTTTAAAATCCTTTTTTCTTCCTAAGAAATCTCAATTTATTGATTGTCTAGTTTAAAATAACTACTTCTATTCCTGCCACCCCCCACCCCCACCACCACTCCCAACTTAATGTTTTGCAATTTTACGTTCATAATTTTACTCTACCACAACTATTCTCAGTAGGGTCACCAATGAATTCCTTCTAGATAAATTCACAGCCCCTTTTCTAGCTTTACCTTAGTGGTACTTTCTACTGCATTTTACTTCATCAGCTTTCCTTTCTTCCTTGCTACCCTTTTCCACATAACTTCAATGACACCATAATTTCTTGCTTCTCAGACCTCTCAAAATACTCATTTTGTGTCTCTTTTTCAGGTTCTTTCTGCCTCTTTTCCCAATAATGGCTATTTTGGGGTTGCTCAACTATGCTTTCTCCTACTTCTCTCTGATCCTCACCTTACCCAGAAAGCTTATGTGGGCTTTATTATTACCACTACACAGATGGTATCCAAATCTTTCTTCTCTCTAAGAATGTTTCTTATTCTGATCAATGTGTCACTTAAATTTTTTTTTGCCAGCATTTAAAACCCACAAGTTAAGATATTTTATTCATTGGAGAGGAATAACTAGAGGCCATCTAAGGACCAGAAACAAGAAAAGCTCCTTTGAATTAACTGTCATATTATCAGGAACTAAATGTACATGCCTGCAGAACTGGATACAGCTAAAAATTTTCTTGAAGGCCACTGTTTAGCTTTGAAGATAAACAGAAATGGAAATTTAAATGCACTTGCCTTTCTTTCCTTCCTGCAAATGGCTTATAAATGGTATTGCACATCGTAGACACTGATGTGTTCAACTAAATAAATATGGCAACAGTTAATGAGGACAGAAATAAAATGTTAATTAGAAGTACTATATGGTGAAAAGCAGACTGTCCTAACGCCTGATCTCTACTTACATCACATTTCAGTGGTGGACATTTGACCAAGTAGTAACAAGATTAAGTAAGACAAAATCAGTTTGGTCAGATTAAAAAGAGTAAGTATAGGGCTTTGAGTATAAAACATCCTTGCATAAATGATAATGTTTTAAGTCTAGTTCTGGGAACTTAAACCCTATGACCTCATTTGAGCATGGCTTTGGACACTAGAATTATGAGTTTGTGATGGGTCAGAATTTCTCTGAGAATACATTTTTCAGGAGAGAGTACTTAGAGGCTCAGCAATGCTTATTTATAAATTTGGTTTAACAGAATAGGAAAATATACCAAATGTGGAGAAATTGCTGAAGAGAAAGAGAGAGAAAAGGAAAAGTGTATAGGAATGTTACAAGAATGATACAATTTGAGCCCATCTCATTTGAAAAATATAGAAGGGCCTGACTTGACTCTCAATGCCAGTGAAAAATTTTGTTAGACTACCAGCATACAGGGCTATACCAGAAAGTGTGAGTCAGGCAACAGGTACACAACTGATATAATAGATATGTTTACATCCTGAGATATATTTGCTGCCTGCTCTGGTAGGATCTGTGTTGAACTGAGTTACTAAATGATTTATATGTAGGAAAAAAATGAAAACTGTTCACAGTACCCTCTGGGTGGCTCTGTAGCCCAGGAGATGAGTAATTAATAAATGAAAGCATTTTCCACTCCCAGTGGTCTGCCATGTGTCAAGCTGGGCTATTGGAAAGACCAGGGGGGAAATTACCCATAAGTTTCTGAGGTTAAGATGATTTCATGAAACATGTTCCTAGAGTATCTGTGTTATTGATTTTATATACACATTGTGTTCGCATGTGCATGTGTAAATTTAAAAAATTATTTGATGCCCAACAACATATTACCATACTAATACTAATCCAGGAATACTAATGTATTCCTGAAGGGAATCATTCTACAGAGTTGCATTTTTAAAATTTCTAGACCCACTTCTACTTGGTTCTTCAGAAAATCATGACCTCTTTAACTCTGGTTGTAGTTACTTACATATTAGACCATCTGTTTTTGTTTACTTAATAAATGTCAGTTCTCTGGCATTGATGAAGTAATGAGTTTTGGAAAGCTGCTGATACACGTTAAATTTTTGAAGAATTTACTTTAACTAACTGAGATTCTTTACTATGGGAACTTTTCTCATCATTGTGTAGATTGGTGCTCATCAGTGAAGTATAATCAAAATGGACCAAAAAAATTTTTTGGCATATCTTCTGCTCTTCATGAAGACTTCTTCATGAAGATCAGACACTATTATTGGCAAATTTCCTCTGCCTCATCGATCAGTATAGCCAGGCTATAGTAAACTGGAGTTGATTAAATCTCTCGTGCATCCTCACTTCTATCATACACATATGATCTTGCCTTTGATATCATTACTGTAGTAAGCTAGCAAACGTCCAGAAAACTCATAAATTTGGTTGAACAGAAAGTACTGATGTTAGATTTCAGAATATAATTTAGAATTATCTGTTTTTAAAATCAAGTCTATAATAATTTTAATTGTTTGATGTCTTCTTGAATATCCTAAAATACTGAATCTCAAAATTTGACCTATGAAATACCAATTGATTGATAATCAGGATTCTTTTAATGGGGGAAGCCAAATCAATAAATAGAATTTCTTTCTCTTGTTCTGGTAGTAAACAACAATGCAATGTAATCTTAAAGACTCTTTAAATGTACTAACTCCCATCTTTTATTTAGTAAACTGCAAAGTTACTAAAATTTGTACTTTAATAGTACAAATTTCATATTTAATATTAAGGGTTTGAATCAGAATTGTACTAAGAGATCTTTTTGCTGCATAATATGTGCAATTGTTACAAATGCTTGTGGCATGTAAACACTTATAAAAAGTTGAAATTTCCAAAAATAACAGAAGAGACAGTTGTCCTGAGTTGTTCATGGCTTCTCATAGCTGATTTTTTATTTTTAAATTACTTAATAATAAAACATAGTTTTATTATAATCACTGTGTTTTGGTGAAAGTTGTCTGGTTAACTCTAGATTTTGTAGTGATACATATTGTAATCAGTATTTTAGACCTATATCTAGACTTTAAGACATATATGTGTTAGATTTTGGATATAAATAAATTATTCCTCTTCTAATGCAAATGTATGTATAACCTTGCAAAAATATAGATAATACTTGCTTGTAGAATGATACTTCTTTGTTAATACCAAATTCTATTCATCTGGATATTCAGTAGTGGACCTTAGGGTCTTTTGCTCCTCTTAAGTTGGTCTAAATAGATTAAGAACTACTATTTTAAATCATTCATTATAATAAGTTGTATCACTTTGTCAAATCACTATTTACATGTCTTACTTAAGTTGCTTCTTTCTATTTTATACTAACCTTTCTCCTCCTGTGATATTGATGGATAGTTATAGCTATGGATGCAACCAGCAAGGAATAATTTTGGTGCTAGTAAGCCTACATATTGCTGAGTTTTCATTTAATATCACATTAAGGCAAAATTTCTGTAATTGGTAGTTCAGGAGTAACAATATGTACCTTGGCTACATTAGTGCTATTCCATCTTACATTAAACAATATTCCAAGTGTGATTGAGTAAGGAGGCCATGTGAAGATCTGAGTGTATCTTAGATCAGACAATCTGGCTAAACATAACCTCCATGTGGCCAAGATATTTGGCAGTACAAAACATTGCTTGTAAGTGGGGCATAATGTAAATTCCTTTGTTGCTTGGTTGCTGAATTATCCTGAAATTATTGTTTATCATATCCTATTGTATTGTAAGTAGACCATATTATGTCCTTTAGTTTATAAATATCTTCAACATTATTTTTAATTCATATGATTGCATTGAAGTGATATCACTAAGAAGGACCTTGAAGACCATCTAATTGTTTATTTCTCAAACTTGGCTTTGTCCTCCTGTCTGGTACAGGGGGTGCTTAGGTTACTCAAAGCTAAAGTATTTTTGAAACATTATATTCTAAGATATAGCATTCAATAAATGATTTTTAATAAGGCATTTAAAACATTATTTTGGAGTCAAACAACAGTTCTATGTTATGCTTCGTGTAAAATTCATATTATCTTTTCAGATCACACATGATATTTCAAAAACATTCCTATGTGTGTAGATTGTGTTTGAAGATCTTGTTAGTTTCCTGTTTCTATCATAACAAATATCCATAAATATGGCGACTTAAAACAGCGCTCATTTCTTCCTCACAGTTCTGTAGGTTGGATGTCTGGAGTGGCTATAATCATTTCTCTGTCCAAGTTTCATGAGCAGAGTGCCATCCAGGTGTTGACTGTTTGATCTCTTACCAGGAGGCCACCAGAAGAATCTGTTTCCAGGTCACTTAGGTTGTTGGTAGAATTTACTTCTTTTCAGTCGTAGAAGTCTTTGCTTGTATAGGCTGCCTCTATTCCTTCTCGTGCTTAGCCATAAACCCCTGCTTGGCCCTGACTCTTTCAGCAATGGTGAATCAATTTTTTTTTTTTTTTTTTTTTTTTTTTTTTACAGCTGAAATATTTTTTGACTTCCCCTTTTGCTGTATCTCACCTGCTTCTTCTCTAGCTGGAGAAACGTCCAGGAACTTTTAAGGGCACATATGATTGATTTGGCTCACTTAAATAATGCAGGATACTCCCTTATCTTAAAGTTCCTAAACATAATTACATCTGCAAAGGCTGTTTTCACATATGAAGTGACATGATAGGTTCCAGGGATTAGGACATAGACATCTTTGGGGGACCATTATTCAGCCTACCACAGGAATCACTCTGACTCTTAGTGGGAAAGCTTGTGAGGCACTGATATTTTAATGTTAAAGATAAGGGAAGTCAGGACCAGAGAAAGTGAAGTAACATGATGGAGGGCTAGAGTTTATAGTTTACACAACTTTTTTTTTTTTTTTGAGACAAGCTCTCACTTTGTCATCCAGGCTGGAGTGCAATGATGCAATCATGGCTCACTACGGTTTTGACTTCCCGGGCTTCAGTGATCCTCCCATTTCAGCCTCCTGAGTTGTTGGTACTATAGGCATGCGCCATCACACCTGGTTAAGGTATTCTATTTTTTTTTTTTTTTTTTTGTAGTGATGTGGTCTCTGTATGTTGCCTAAGCTGACCACAAACTCCTGAGTTCAAGTAATTCTCCTGCCTAGGCCTCTCAAACTACAGAGATTACAAATGTGAGCCACCGTGCCCAGCCTATACACCCATTTAATGATAGTTCTGCAATTAGAATTTTGTGATTCTGAATTGCAGCATAACAATCTTTTCTACCAAAAGCATGCTGTCATTCAATTTAATAAAATATTTGTAGTCTGTGAAGCAATAGCATTTAGATTTTGTCCATACTATGCTAAATGAAAAATCAAAAAAGTAAAATAACTGCAATTATAGATATCTATTTATATTCAGTTGTTTAATGAGAAAAATATTATGATATTCATCAATATTTTCCCTTATTCCTCTAGATTATTTAGATTCAATCTGCTGAACCTGAGTATTTACTAAAGTAAGTCATACTCTGAAAAGGAGAATTTTAGTTGGTGTTATCCAAAGAGAAGTGTCCAAATGTTAAACCCCTTATGATTTGTTGAATGTCCAAATGTTAAACCCCTTATGATTTGTTGAAAGTTCAGCGTTGATACTTATCATAACTGTGCTTAAATTTAAAAAATCTCCGTGGCAGTTATTTATATTATCTTATAAATGCTATTGTACAACTGTGGCATGCAATCTCATACTTCACAAGTATAGCAGTACACTTAGGTGAATCTATAAAACTTTATACTGGTACATCAAATTAACCTTATATCACTGTGCTCAAGTGAAGCATGTCTTGAATTTTTCAATAATTCTTCAGTGCATGGAAGGAAACTAACTAACTCTAGGAACTATTTGGGAGACAGAGATGTTCAATCCCCGAAGGAAAAAAACATTTGCCTCAGATGGGCTTTAACAAAATACAAATAAGGTGATCCTCTGGCTTTTCTTGTTTTTCCCTCTTCCCTTAGGCTTTCCTCCTTTTTCTCCTATTCGTACCTTGGTTCTGCTCTGTTTGCTTCTCAGTTATTTTTCCTAAAAACCCTTGCTTTTTCCTCCTAATTCTTACAAGGAATCAACAATGAGACTGGTTAACTATAAGAGTATATACAGCAGGCTGGGCTCATGCCTATAATCCCAGCACTTTGGGAGGCTAAGGTGGGTGGATCACGAGGTCAGGAGATCGAGACCCTCCCGGAAAACATGGTGAAACTCTGTCTCTACTGAAAATACAAAAATTAGCTGGGCTTGGTGGTGCGTGCCTGTAATCCCAGCTACTCAGGAGGTTGAGGCTGGAGAATGGCTTGAACCAGGGAGTTGGAGGTTGCAGTGAGCTGAGATCGTGCCACTGCACTCCAGCCTGGTGACAGAGCAAGACTCCGTCTCGGGGGGGGGGGAAAAATATATATATATATATATCTCTATATCTCCCTTCTCTTTAGATTGGAGTCATGTGACTAGATCTATCCAATGGGTTATAAGCAGAAGTGATTAGGTGTCACTTCTAGGTCATGGCAGTTAAATCCAATGTGCCTCTTGCATCTCTCTCTTTTCCTACAGTACCATGATGGTTCTGATGTTCATGACCAATTCAGAAATTGAATAGAAGTTGGCAGAAGTGGTATAATGTCATCACAAAAATGTAAAATATGTCCTATTGACTTATGGCTGGAGAAACAGACAATGAGAAAGCAAATATTGTAGGCAGGAAAACATGGCAGATCTTGATCTACAGTGACCAACAAATTATTTGATAAAACAATCATCAGCAGTAATTTGGGAAGCAGACCCTGGCTAAGCAGGCAGCTCCAAGTGAAGGGATTGGAAAAGAAAACATCAGTAGTGTATCTTAGTTACTATTGACTGTGTGTGATAAGTTGTTATAAAAATTAGATTAGCTGAGGAAAAATCTGTCTAATTTGTAAAAGGAATAAAAGAAAATACAGGGTTTGGAAATGTGGGGTTTTGCTCAGTTAGAAAAGCCTATTGCTTCTAGAACCCAATCAGAAAGAAACAGTGTTAATAAAGGGGATCAAATAAAAGCTACCAGCTAGGGGCAAAAATAAAAATAACTTTGAGCCTTCCCTTTCAGTAATAAAAGTCTCAAAAAGCTGTCATTTTATTGAAAGAGAGTATATTGGTTTTTTTTATTGCTGTGCAATTAATTACCACAAACTTATTGGCTTAAACTACACATATAACTTTATGGTATATATATTACATCTCAATAAAGCTGTTAAAATAAAAATATCTATTTATTTTTCTGATAGTTTCTATGAGTCAGGATCTGGCCATGACTTAGCTTGATCTTTTGCTCAAAGCTGCAATCAAGAGGTCAGCTGGGCCTATGGTCTCTGATGCTTGGAGTTCTCTTCCATGCTCATGTAGTGTTGGTATAATTCATTTCTTTGCATCTGTTGAATTCATGGCAACTTGCTTCTTCAGGACCAGCAGTAAAGAGACATTCTATGCTGTTCCAAGTGTCTGATCTACAGACTTTCTTTTAAAGGGCTCATCTGATTAGGTGAGATCTGACCAGGATAATCTCCCTTTTGATTAACTCAAATTCAGCTGATTAGGCATCATAATTACATTTACAAAAATTTCTTCACCTTTCACATATAACATAACTTTATGTCAGTAATGACATCTATTGCATTCACTCACTGTCAATTACATGTACACCAGGAGTTGGTAATCTTCGGGGTCATCTTAGAATTCTATCACAGAAAAAGAAGGTGGGGTGGAGAGAAAGAGAAAGCTAGAATGATGACAAAGTACATCAGACAATAGTATTTTGAAATTAAGTTTGAATGCAAAAACTGACAGGCACATGTAACTGGATGTAAATAGATTACATGTCTAGTAAATTCTTAGGAAAATGTATTGGCAATAAAATAATGACTTCATATATATTTTGTAGAACTATTTTAAATTTAAAATGACCATGAGCCCATATCTCTCAGAAGCAAAATGTGGACTGTAAAATTGTGCAGCCACCAAGGAGGGCCTCTTGGCCCTGATTCTATGAAAAATGAAGAACTTTCTCAGAGTCCATGGAGAACAACGGGCAAAAGATCTCCTTTTAGAGTAGAATCAGAGTTTAATTAAGGAAACTCCTCACCACCAGAGTAGAAGGCTTTTCAGACCAGTGACTACTGTACTTTTTCCATTTGTTATAGACAGAATGGTATCCTCTCAAAATTCATATATTCAAGCCCTAATCTCCAGTACTCAGAATGGGACAGTGTTTGAATATAGGGTGATTAAGTTAAACTGAGGCTGTTAAGGAGGGCCCTAATCCAATCTGACAAGTGTTCTTAGAAGAAGAGAAAAATTAGGACACACAGAAACCAGGCATGAGTGAGCAGAGAAAATCATGAAAACAGTGAAAGGTGGTCCCCTGCAAGCTAAGGATAGAGGCCATCCAAAGAAACCAAACTGCTGACACCCTAATCTTGAACTTCTAGTCTCTAAAACTTCAAGAAAATACATTTCTGTTATGTACGCCTTGCAGTCTGTGGCATTTTGTTATGTCAGCCCTCACAAATTAATACACCATGCTTCCATTTTTTTCATTCAAAAATAACTTCAAGTTTTATTTTAGATTCAGAGAATGCATATGCAGTTTTGTTATTAACATTTGGGTATATTACATGATGCTGAGGTTTGGGGTGTGGATGCCATCACCCAGGTAGTGAGCATAGTACCAAATAGATACTTTTTCAACTCACATTCCCCTCTCTCCCTCCCCCATCTAGTAGTCTCCGTTGTCTGTTGTTCCAATCTTTATGTTTATGTGTATTTAATGTATTCAATGTTTAGCTCCCATTTATAAGTAAGAACACACAGTATTTGGTTTTCTTTTCCTGAGATAATTCACTTAGGATAATGGCTTCCAGTTACATCTGTGTTGATGCATAGGACACGATTTCATTATTTTTTACAGCTGCATAGTATTCAATGGTGTAAATGTACCACATTTTCTTCATCCAGTCCATGGATGATGGGCACCTAGACTGATTCCATGTCTTTGCTATTATGAATAGTGCTGCAATGAACATATGAGTGCATGTGTCTTTTTGGTAGAACAGTTTCTTTTCCTTTGGGTATACACCTGGTGATAAGATTGCTGGGTTGAATGGTAGCTGTTTTAGCTCTTTGAGAAATCTTCATACTGCTTTCCACAGTGGCTGAACTGATTTACATTCCCACTAACAGTGCATAAGGATTTCCTTTTCTCCATAGCCCTGCTGGTGTAAGCTATTTTTTGACTTTTTAATAATAACCATTCTGACTGGAGTGAGATGGTATCTCATTGTGATTTTGATTTGCATTTCACTAATGACTAGTGTTGTTAAGCATTTTTTCATGTTTGTAGGCCACTGGTATATCACCCTTTGAAAAGTGTCTCTTTATGTTCTTTGCCCGTTTTTTAATGGAGTTATTTGGTTTTTCCTTGTTGATTTAACTTCCTTATAGATTCTGGGTATTAGGCCTTTTTTTAGATGCATAGTTTGCGAATATTTTCTCCCACTCTGTGGGTTGTCTGTTTACTCTGTTGATAGTTCTTTTGCTGTGCAGAACCTCTTTAATTTAATTAGGTCCTACTTTTCAATTTTTGTTTTTGTTGCAATTGCTCCTGGGGACTTAGCCAAAAATTTGTTGCCAAGGCCATTGTCAAGAAGGAAATATCCTAGGTTTTCTTCCAGGACTTTCATAGTTTGAGGTCTTACATAAAAATCTTTAATCCACCTTGAGTTCATTTTTGTATATGGTGAAAGGAAGGGGTCCAGTTTTATTGTTCTGCATATGGTTAGTCAGTTAGCCCAGCACCAGCACCACTTATTGAATAGAAGGTCCTTTTTCCATTGCTTGCTTTTGTCAGCTTTGTTGAAGATCAGATAGTGGTAGATGTGCAGCTTTGTTTCTGGGTTCTATATTTCCTTCCTTTGGTCTGTGTATCTGTTTCTATACCAGTACTATGCTGTTTTAGTTACTGTAACCATATAGTACAGTTAGAAGTGGGGCAGTGTGATGCCTCTGGCTTTGTCCTTTTTGCTTAGGCTTGCATTGGCTATTTGGGCTCTTTTTTTTTTTGTTTCATTTTAATTTTAGAATATTTTTCTCTAATTCTGTGAAAAATGACATTGGTAGTTTAATATGAATAACATTGAATATATACATTGCTTTGGGCAGTGTGGTCATTTTAATGATATTGATTCTTCCAATTTATGAGCATGAAATGTTTGTTTCCTTTATTTATGTAATCCATGATATTTTTCAGCAGTGTTTTGTAGTTCTCCTCATAGAGATCTTTTACTTCCATGGTTAACTGTATTCCTAGATATTTTATTTTCTTTGTGGCTGTTGTAAATGGGACTGTGTTTTTGATTTGGCTCTCAGCTTAAACATTACTGGTTTATAGAAATGTTAGATTTGTGTACATTGATTGTATATCCTAAAACTTTACTGAAGTTGCTTGTCAGTCCTAGGAGCCTTTTGGCTGACTCTGTGGATTTTTCTAGGTATATAATCATATCATAAGGTAAGAGAGATGGGATGGTCAGACTTATTCTTTTCCTTTTTGGATGCCCTTTCTTTTTTTTTCTTTTGTTTTTCTTGCCTGATTGCTCTCTCTATGACTTCCTAATTATTACTGTGTTGAATAGGAGTGATGAGATTGGTGGCACCCTGATCTTGGACTTCTACTCTCCTCTGGCATCCTTGTCTTATTACCCTGTTCCTATGTCTGTTCTTGTGTGTGATGTGGGTATTAGGGTTTGAATGATAAAGATTTTTATATTCTTCCATTACACAGGTCTCTCAATGAAGGAAAACCACATCTGGACCAGATGCAGAGATTATTACATCACCCTGGAACTCCTGGACTTTGAGGTAGATGAAGGATTTCATGAAATGCCTCCCTTGGAGAGGTATTGAGTATATTCTGTGTGTGGGAAAAAGGAAGGAAATGCATATTGAAGACAAGAAGTGTGGATTGTGACAATGATTACAAAAGAAGAGCCAGTTTTCTATGTTCTTTATGTTTCCTAACCAAAATCTTGTTGCTCTGAAAGGTCATTTTATTATTCTCAAATATTATCTCTTCCCATATGAGAGAATTAGACATTCCTGCCCATTGCCAAGAGCTTGCAGTCCTTTCTTGTTGAGGAGTATACATCCATGTCCATGTGACTAGCTTTTAACAATGAAGTATAAGTAGAAATGATGGGGTCAATTTTGAGCAGAAGCTTAAAAAGCCAATTTTTCAATATTAATTTATTTTGAATCCATGAAGAGGACTAGGTTGTAGGAAAGATATTTCAAGTAGAGTGAATAGCATGATGAGAATTTGAAATATATTTCTCAGCAAACTTTACAGGTATGGTGAACAGAACTGATTGGCAGGAAAGAGTAATTGTGCTCTGCTTTATATTTTCTCAGAAAAATAGCTATTATGTGCCAGACCTTATACTGGTATATATAGTGACAGTTGATAGACTTGATCTAGGCAAGAGCCATTTACATAAGAGATTTGAAAAGGGGTAATGAATGGTGCTATCATTGGGAAATCTTGATGATGGAAATTTAAGGAGGCGCATACATACTTATATTCTGATTATACATATAACTCGGGATCTAAAGCATATCAAAGGTAAATTATAGCCAACTTAATACAAGATTTTTTTCAAGTTAAAAATTATGGGTCTTTTATTGACCTACTTGATATTTCTTTATTTGAAAATTTTATATGTGAATTGGTGAATTCACATTATGCTTATTTTCCATGTAAATACTGATCAGTTATTTCCAGAGTATTCCCATTCTGTCACTGGCTTGTTTGACCTTGAGCAAGTTTCTGAGCCCATGCTGAGTCTCTGTTTCCTCCTATATAAATTGGCTTTAACAACAGAGTCTAATTTACAAGATTCTTTCTAGAAATAAATTGCTAGAATAAATGCATGGAAAACACTTTGCACTGCGCCTGGTACACTGTAGGGATTATTCCTGCTCCACGTTTTTCTTCTTTCTCCTCTTCGCCTTCTTGAAGAAAAAGGGAACAAGGAGGATGACTGCTTGACTGTTTTGCCATTTCACTTGTTTACCTGATGCATGAATTAATGAATTAATGTTTTTCCTTTTTTTTTTTTTTTGAGACAGAGTCTCGCTCTGTTGCCCAGGCTGGAGCTCAGTGGCGCAATCTCAACTCACTGTAAGCTCCGCCTCCCGGGTTCACGCCAGTCTCCTGCCTCAGCCTCCCGAGTAGCTGAGTAACTGGGACTACAGGCGCCCGCCACCACGCCTGGTAATTTTTTTTGTATTTTTAGTAGAGACGGGGTTTCACCGTGTTACCCAGGATGATCTCGATATTCTGACCTCGTGATCCGCCCGTCTCGGCCTCCCAAAGTGCTAGGATTACAGGCGTGAGCCACCGCGCCCAGCCATGTTTTTACTTTTAAAAAATTATTTTCTATCCTAATACTTCTAAGAATTTCATGGGTTTCTTTGTTTTACATTCTTTGCCCATCCATAGCTAAAGTGCTCTCTTAAATGGTCCCTCAGACCCCCAATGTGCAACACCCTCCTCCCCCCCCAACACAAAATTAATTATTGTTTATCTGTTGGTAACAGCTGGAATAAGGGATATAATGCTGAGAAATAAAGAAAGAGAAACATTGACTTCATAACCCCACACATGGCTGTAGCTGTACACACCTCCAAAAGGTGGATGTCATGAAGCAGGAAGATGTGAGTATTAACATTGGCAAAGATTCCCTATTACCCTTATAATATTGATTTTCTTCAAGCTCATAAAGGTTTTTGTTTTGTTTGTTTGTTTTTGCTTTTCATTTAGATCAACTGTCAGCAAACTACACTCTGGCCCTCTGCCTGTCCTTGTAAATAAAATTTTCTTGAACACAGATACACCCATTTCATTTACGAATTGTCTATGGCTGCTGTTTTGCTACAATGGCAGAATTGAATTGTTGCAACAGACACCATATGGCCTGCCAAGCATAAAATGTTTGCTGTCTGACGGTTTACAGAAAGACTTTGCTGACCTCTGTTTTGGAGGAATGACACTGTGCGTGTAGAACATTATTATTTCTTTAACCTCTAGGGCAAGCTATGCCTTACCCTTTCCTCGGCCAAAAGACTAAGTCTAGTTGGAAAAAGGAAAAAAGTCTGCTCCTTATGCTTCCTTCCCTTTTGTTGTCTGGTGATTTCAAGTTTATCATACCCTTGAACTTTAAGTAGCTGACTTTAAGTCACAGTCTTATGTCCATCTTCTTCACTATACCTAGTAAATGACAATGTATCAGTAGCAAACTTTGTCCTTATGAAAGTGCCAGAAGTTCCATTATCATTAGGTAATCACGTGACAACTTCTAGGTCCCCTTTCTAGAGCCTCAAGAGAGAAACAAGACATTCCATTCCCTGATTTTGAAACAGCCTCACTTGTAAATATAAAGTCTACTCATGACCATAAACTTTTCTCATACAGTTGCCTGGAATAAAAATTGACAAATATACTATGCTATTTGCCATAAAATTAGCAAGTAATGAAGTTCAATTGGATACTTTTGCTTGAAATTTTGCTTCTTAGATATGTGCCTAGTGGTGTGGTTTGCTGAGTTGATCATGTCTCGTATACCTTCTTGGATATTTAATGATAAATAATAGGCCAGTAAGCAGTATTCAAGCATTCAGTTTGATAGCTTCAGAATGACTAGCTACTATATGCAGTGGGATCATAAAAATGGATTCAGGGGTTTGCTTCAGTTTATTGAAAAGCTGTAAAGTGTCCTTGAAACACTGTGGATTTTAATTGCTTATAATGCCTATATAAAATGATCATATGGAAAGTGAATTTGATATTTTCCCTTTTCCATGCCAGTAACAATTGAAAAATATATATGGAGAGAAAAAAACCTAAGGCATTGTCAGAAGTGCTGCATTCCACTTTATGAACCCTGAAGTAATGGATCTACAAGAGGTATATGCAGGAGCCTGTTATTGACTGTGAAGACATTCTGCATTGGTTGACTGTGAACTGAAGTATCATTTTCTCTCTCATCCTGGCACCTGGATAATATTAAATTTGAACCTTTGGTTTGATTGATACATCTCAGCAGCAGGACAGTTAGACATTTATGTCATAAAACCAAAATGAAATATTTTATATCATTGAACATGGCCCTGCAAGGTACAGTAGTTAAAACCAAGTAAAGTTAGTATCAATTTTACAGTTATTTAAAAGGCATACACACAGGCACACACATGCCCACATACACATAAACCCACCATAGAAATGCCCCCCTTTTTTTTTGTTTTGGAATGACATTTAGTAAAACATAAAGTTACCTAAAGAAGCTGAGGTAGCAGCTTTAAATGCAATAAACAGGGACCTACTTACATATGCAAAACAGGGACTCACAGGTGCAAGAAAGGTAATTGCTGGTACAAAATATGCCATTACCTGTTTTACATGCACAACTGCCTGATCTGTAATGGCAACTAGCTGGTCTTCCTCTGCATAATTTTTATACACAAATTAGTCACTGTGGAAAATTTGGCAAGGATATTTCTCCGTTCTGAAAATATATTATATACAGAAGACAATAGAAGCATTCGAATCAGTCAGTAGAACACATTTTCTGTTTATTTTTATTTATTAAAAACGAGGAAACCTCTTTTGGAATCTTATTTTTCTTCCCCTGCTAAAAAGTTTTTGTCGTTGTTGTTGTTTTGTACAGTGTGTTTCATTACTGCTTTAAAATCTGCTGAAGCCAGGCAGCAACTTGCCTGCCTATTAGTTTAACTGAAGGCCCATCACAGCAGTGCGTTATGCATTGTCTTGGGAACAATTAAGACATGCCATCCCCACAAAGCAGTTTTTAAGTGGGCAAAATATATTTAATGGTAGGGTTTGTGGCACCCAGAATGGAAATACAATGCAAACTGTGGGGAATATGTACTTGCCCTAACATTAAACAGGTTTCTTAAAATTCACATATACACTCTGGGGGATATGGTGTCCTGTGTGTACATTTCAAGTGTTGCTAATGAAATGTTTTTTGTCTATGGCAGCCTATGCATAAGAGTGTAATCTGTGGCCAGCCAAAGGGCACTGTTAACAGCAGCAATAATGCAAATTTAATATGCACATAATGATTGATCTCTTTAGTAAAAAGCTTATGAATAATATTCACATTTAGGACAAGAGCTAAAGTACCCTGGGAATCAGGCATCAAGAGTCTAGCTATTGATGGATTTAGACAGGTCAGACAATGTCAGTCTAACAGCATTTGATCGATATAGACAAATGTGTCAGAAAGGTGATTTGAGAAATACCTTTATAATATATACAAACATCAGATTTAGTATCCTCTTTCTTATCATAATGTGATCCACATATGTTTCTAAAGCAAGGGTGTTTTTTATTATTTCTATTTCGGGTGCTCATGGTAGGTCAAATTAAAACACAGTATGTGTCCAGTTCAGCCATCCTGCTCACAATATCATATGATATGTAAAAAAAGTAGTGTTGATTTCATGTAGAACTAATATGTCACTCTTAATATGTTTTTTAACACTGAAATTTGGGAGCCGACTTTAGTCGAGGTCACTGTGTGCTTCATTTAATACAATTAACAGGTTTCTTAGTTTAGAGGACATATTTCTTGTAACTGAAAAGATTATCCACAGCTTTGTAGCATTTCAGTGTCTAGATTATTACAAAAGAGTGAGTTTAAAGTTTTTCTAGGAAACTGATGGAAGAAGTTTGGTATTAAAGTTGAATTTTTACTCTAGGAGTCATTATTGCAGAGAATCAGAATCAGTATTTAGGCATTTAGATCCAGATGGCATTCTTGGGTTACCCTCTAAGATCTGTAATAATAAATTGTGCAAAATGTTTTTGATGACTTTCTTAGTGGTAATTTTTATTTGTTTATTTGTTTTTAGTTTTTTCGAGACCAGGATGCAGATGAGTTCTAGTATATAAATTTAATATCTAAATGTATTTCATAATATTTCTATGTGAAGTAATAGTTTAGTTAGCATTATTTGTTTCATTGCCTCATGTGAAACTGTGAGAGCAGAAGTTGAGTTTTAATTGTTTCTTTAGTTGAAGTAAGTAGCCGTGATAATAATGTTCTTTCAAAAGAACTAACATACAAATAAATATATGTAAAATAATACAGGAAGGGAGGGAAAGAAGAAAGACTGGAAAATGTTTGATTTTTTTTTTTTTCCCATTTGTATGAGAACATGTTACAGTGTGGACAGTGCTCTTCTAAATAGACTGTATGACGGTTAATTCTGTGTCAACTTGACGGGGCCATGCAGTGCCCAGATTAAATATTATTTCAGGTTTTGTCTGTGAGGGTGTTTTCATATCAGATTAACACTTTAATCAGTGAACTCAGCAAAGCAGATTGTCCTCCTCAACATGGGTGGGCACCATCCAACCTGTTGAGGTCCTGAGTTGAATAATGAAATGGAGGATAGGAGGACTTGAACTCCTTCTCTTCTTGCCTGCTTGCTTGAGCTTGGACATGAGTCTTCTCTTGCCCTTGACTGGGATTTATATTATCTATTCCCCTGGGTCTCGGGCCTTGAGACTCAGACTGGAATTACACCACAGGATCTCCTGGGGCATCATCCTGCAGATAGCGGATCATGGGACTTAGATTCCATAATTATATGAGCCGATTCATCATAATAAATCTATATCTGTATAATCTATGTACTATATCTAAACTATTAGTTCTGTTTGTCTGGAGAACCTTGACTAATACAATAATGTTTATGAAAGTATAAGATATCTAAATACTGTGAGATTTCTATTTTGAGAACAATTAGTATTTTAAATATTAAAGAAGGTACAATCTCAACATCTCATTGTCAGTTGTGAGGGATGCAACGCGCATCTTTACTAATTAATGAAACTGCATGTCAAAAAATTTATCAATACCCAATAATGTTTCTTGATATTTCAAATTAATTATTCTGATCTTTTCCAAGAGATGTTAAAGAACACATAAGAACTAAGTGTTCTACCTAATTTCAAGCAAGTGTAAACAGAAAAATATACCATCAGCTTCAATAGTTAACGATGGGCAAAATAAAATGTAATATTATTGTTAACGGATACACTTTTTGCTGAAATGTGCATTTACTTTCACATAATTCTATTCTTTCTCAAAGTAACTTTTTGTATGGATGGGTGAATGTCATATAATTTTTATAACACTATATACTTTTTGTGGAAAAAGACATATAAACCAAAGAAAATGTGCTCTGTGGAGCCATGTGTCCTCATTTTTTAATCTGAATACAGGAACAACCTGTATATACCTTTCATACAAAATATACATCAGGTATGGAAAGTAATGTGTCCGTTTTATTATAGAAAAAAGTGGTTGGTAGCTGGAGATGATATAGGAATAATAATATCTTTGAAGAAAAAAAATGAAGGTGAAGCCCTTTACAAAACAAGAATTGATTTTGAGCGGGATCAATACATGTTTGCATATAAAAATTATACCAACTTTGGAAAATACAATGAAAGTGTTGAAATCTGGAAATTGCTAATGGAAAATGAACACTTGAGAATAAAAGGCACAAAATGGAGACTTAAATAAAGTGGTGCAAAGTTGTTTCTGAAAATATTCGTTATGATTCAATAAAACTAAGATAATTGGCTCTAAGCATATATACATTCTGTTTGGACCTAGATTGCTTCCTCCTCTGCTCTTCCTTTATCTGCTCTTGGCTTTTCTTCCAGATCCCTCTTCAAGTGTAGTTTCAGGCTTCACTATTGTCTGTTTCTGTTTGAACTGCCAATGTTGCTCATACTCTGGAATTTCTCTAATGTTATGTCTCGTTATTGCATCTCTGAATGAGGAATTGTTACTAGTGAGTAAAGTTAGCCTAAACAGGGAGCATTTTCCAAAAGAAAAGGAAAGCAAGTTCTTCAGAGAAACAGACTTTCATAGAGGCCTTTTCCAGTTACTAGATGGGGGTAACCTAAAAGAAGTATAATGAAAGCCATGAAAGTTAGTAGTAAAAAGCAATACTTAGAGAAAGCAAGAATAAGCTATTATTTCAATCAGCATCAATCTGATAATGCATTAAGTGGTATCCTGTTTTCTAGAAAGTACAATTTCATTACAAAAATTACAATGGATTCCCTCTTTTTAAGTCTCCTATCACCTCGTACTTTTATTATAAACTTACTGTATTCCACTTTGTATAATTGCTTCTAGTACCCAATTTTCTTTCACTGGGTTATAAGTTCCTTGAAGATTTCCGAGACTGTGTCTTGCCCATGATCTTCTCCAAAGTATTTAGTTCAGCATCTCAGTAAATATATGTTAAAATAAAATTAATATATATTATTGATAAACATTTATTGAACATTATTATGTTATAGAGAAGGCAGCATGTGCTGGGGTCTGGAGAAAGAAAAAGAATAAATTTTAAATGGTTTAAAGTGTAGTTGAATTGGTAAGTATACATTAAAGAATGAAAGATAAACAATAAGGCCAGGCGCGGTGACTCACGCCTTTAATCCCAGCACTTTGGGATGCCAACTGGGTGGATCACAAGGACAGGAGTTTGAAATCAGCCTGGCCAATATGGTGAAACCCTGTCTCTACTGAAAATACAAAAATTAGCTGGGTGTGGTGGCGGGCGCCTATAGTCCCAGCTACTTGGGAGGCTGAGGCAGGAGAATCACTTGAACCCAGGAGGTGGAGGTTGTAGTGAGCTGAGATCGTGCCATTGCACTCCAGTCCGGGAGACACAGCAAGACTCTGCCTCAAAAAACAATAATAATAATAATAATAATAGCTGATAGCATCTTCTAAATGCCAGAAGAGATTGTTAAGAGCTGCAGAAGTTACCAAGAGTGAGTTGACCCTCAGAGTTGGAAGGGTAAAGAAAGTGTGGCTTTCTTACATGCCTCTGGTATTGCTTCTAAAGAGAAAACTTCAACCCCTACACATTGCTGTGCAGATCTTTGAGTGGGATTCAAAACCACTGGTTCTGTTTACTTCCTGGCTTTCTAAATGGCAATGCTTAGTTCAAGGACAGACAGATTTATTTATATAATTACCATGTAAATAATGCACTTACACTATTCAAAATATGTAAAGTAGAATACAATGATAACAAGTGTCCTAATTCTTTACAGTAAATAATTGATGCACTAAGAAAAGCTATGATTTGTGTCCTTAGTGTCAGAGAAGCAGTGCCATTTTCTTATTTTGTTCTGTTTGTTTTTCTGAAGGAAGGAAGGAAAAAGAAAGAAAGAAAAGTGGGATTATTGAAAAAATGTCTTTCAAGAGCATGAGGGTTGGTTAGTATTTTTCTTATGAACCCCAGAGTAAAGCCCCTGAACTCAAATTGGAGTATCCTAGGTCCCCAAAGCAATTAAGAAGTATTTGATACTTTATGTCTTTGTAATTAAAAGATTTCATAGCATGTGTTCATTTCTATTGCTTCTGAAATTGGTCTATGGTACTTCTCAGAATGCTAACCCAGAAGCCACCTTTACTTATGCTATGTTGAAGAACAAGCCTGGTCTGCCAACCTCAGATGTTTCAGTATTATCACAAAAGAACAACCTGCCCGGAAGAAAGAACTACAATCTGGGAATCCTACTGAGGAAAGAGCAGATATATTGTTTTAAACTGTGATCAGGTAAGGAAGGAGCTCGGTAAAATAGGATGTGGTATCTGGAGAGCAGAATAACCAGTAGCAGTAATCCAGAAGTGTTAGAGTTTTAGCAAGAACAAACTACACATAATTGAATGCAGAGCTGGATTACTAACAACTAAATTTTAGAAATTTTTATTGAGAGTTTAATATTCTTTAATTCAATCATTTATTTATCCAATCAATATTTAATGACTTCTCTGTAGGTATAAGGATAAGGAAGAGGTACAATAAAAGTACATCATATTCTACTATAGAAATTAATAAATACAACAGGCAGAGGTTGCAGTGAGCTGAGATCCTGCCACTGCACTCCAGCCTGGATAAGAGAGGACATAGCGAGACTCTATCTCAAAAAAACAAAAATAAAAAACCAAACCAAAACAAAAAAACAAAAGCAAAGAGCAAAAGTAAATTATTTAATTTTGCATACACTAATGTGCAATTCTCTATTGCTTAAGCATTGTGTGGCTTAATTGGGTTTTTATAAGGCAAATGAAACGTGAATACATTATGAGTCATTTAGTGCTCTTAAACTTACCATTTGATTTGCTAGGTAAAATGCTGGAAAAATCAGCCTGTAAGTTTCAAGAGAAATTATGTTGACAAATAAATGACTGATCTGGTTGAAAAAATATAATTGCAGAAATAAATATAAATTGCGAGTAAGCTGGACAGTTAAAGATTTAACTTCCCGTTGCTTGGCCTCAATCTAGCTTTTTGGGTAGATTTACTGTTTCACATCAAGAAGGTCTTGGAATGAGAACTTAATAAATATTTAATGAGGTAATAATGATTGGCAACATTAATAAAGATGATGGGAGTTACCTAAGCAAGTTGGTGGAATAGGAGCTTTCTACCATTACTTCCTTCTCCTGCACAGATGCAGCAATTTTGAGAATGACCCATCTAAAAATGCATCTTTGTAGGAGTCTTGGAGTCCAGAAAAGTCTTAGCACACATTGGAGCAAAATATCAAAATGTTTATGCATTGAAGAGTTAATAAAACCATTTCACTTTATCTGTTACCCTTCCTCCAAGGCAGCACAGCTTAGTGTCAAGAGAGTCCCTTTTAGTCTGCAGTTTCTCTAATGGGAGAAAGTAAGAGCATAGTGAGGGAGCACCTTGTTCCTCCAGCCATGCAGGATATTTCCCAAAAGGTGTACTTTTTTATTACCTCACCCAGATTACTAAGGTAATCAGCACAGTTGAAAGATTGGGAGAGAATGAGAGCAGAGAAGAGAGGTCACAGACCCTACTGACCACTTTGTGAACTCTGCCAGGAAGCTGGCCCATGAATTTTAACTCTGGACCCACAAGGGACACCCCCAAAACTCCATGTGTCTCACTCCTCTTCTCCCAGGCCAGCATCCAGAGCACATACCTAAGGACAGGAAAAGAAAGCATCTCACACAGGTGATTTGACCCTACTGAATTGTAAAAAGGCCTAAAAACTTGAATATTTCAGAACACTGCCCTAGAGAAAACAAATGGGAAGCTCTCAGCATCCAGTCCGGATTTTTGGGATTGGAAGAAGGCATACAGTCTTAAGAATTCCCCCACATCCCACCAAGAGGAAGCAATAGATATAGAACGGCACAAACAGAAAAGATCTGAGGCAGTTTAAGAATCTTTAGCTGGGCTGACTGATGAAGGTTTTTTTTTCTGCCAAAATTAGTCAGAAAAGACTGAAGGAGGTGGTTGTTTCCTCAAATGCAAAGACAGCAATGCAAGACCTCAAGAAACACAAAAATCAAGGCAATGTGACACCTCCCAAGGAAACCCCAAATATTCTCACATCCAAGTCCAAAGAAATGGAGATCTACCAATTTTCTGATAAAGAATTCAGAATAATTGTTTTAAGAAACCTAAGCAAGCTACAAAAAGCACAGATAGACAATTCAATGAAATCAGAAAAGCAATACGTGAACAAACCAAGAAATTCAATTAAAAAATAGAAATCATCAAAACAAGCCAAACAAATTCTGGAGATAAGGAATACAATAAATGAATGAAAAGTGCAACAGAGAGTATCAACAGTAGACTTAATCAAGCGGTAGAATCAGTGAACTGAAATACAGACTATTTGAAACTATAAATACAGAGAAGAAAAAGGAAAAAAAAAAAAAAGAAGAATGAGAAGGAATAAAGAAAGGCTGTGGGAGATATGGGGACACCATGAAGAGAACTAGGTTTTGAATATTGAAATTTTCAGTAGAAAAGGAAAGAAAGAAGTAGAAATCTTATTTAAAAAAATGTTGGCTGAAAATGTCCCAAATCTGGGGGAATATATGAACACCTAGGTCCATGAAGCTCAAAGATTCCCAAATGGCTTCAACTTGAAGACTTTACCAAGACACAATAAAATCAGAAAGTCTAAAATCAAACACAAAGAGAGAATTTTCAAAGAAACAAAAGAGGCTAGTTACATACTGGGGAAACTACCATAAGTCTATCTTTTGTCACAGGTGAGGAGAGAGTGGAATAATATATTCCACATGTTGGAAAAAAAATACTTTCCCTGGCAAAGATGTCCTTCAGTAATAACAGACATCACCAGGAGGGAGTTCATCACCATTAGACATGCCTTACAAGAAATGCTACAGAAAGTTCTTCAAGCTGATTCAAGGGCACTTATTAGTAACATAAAAACATATGAAAGTATAAAACTCACAATGGTTAGTATATAGTCAAATTCAGAATATTTTAGTACTGTAATGGTACTCTGTAAATTCTAACTCTAGTATAATGATTAAAAAACAAAGGTATTAAAAATAACTGTAGGTTCAATAATTTGTTAACAGATACACAATATAAAACTATGCAAATTATAACATCAAAAACATGGAATGCAAAGTTTTGGGTAGCAAAAGTATGGAGTTTTAGTACATGATCAAAGACAAGCAGTTATCAATCTAAAATAGACTGTTAGACTCTATAAAATGTTTTATTTAAACTTCATGATCACAAAACAAACAAACAAACATCACTCAAACCTGTAGTAGATACAAAAAAGATAAAGAGAATTCAAGGATTTCACTAAAGAAAATTTTCAAATCATAAAGGAAGACAGCAAGAGGAAAAGAAAGAAACAAAGAATCTTCAAAACAGCCAGAAAACATTGAACAAAATGGCAATTGTGAATCTTGATCTATCAATACTTTCCATCTAAATGGATTATATTTGCCAATTGAAAGACAGAATGGTTGAATGGATAAGAAAAACAAAAACAAAAACTCAACTACAAGCTAAGACTCACTTAAAATCTTAAGAAAGAAAAAGCAAGTGGTGGCTCACACCTGTCATCCCAGCACTTTGGGAGGCCGAGGTGGGTGGATCACGAGGTCAAGAAATCGAGACCATCCTGACCAACATGGTGAAACCCTGTCTCTACTAAAAATACAAAAAATTAGCTGGGCGTGGTAGCAGGCGCCTGTAATTCCAGCTACTCGGGAGGCTGAGGCAGAAGAATCACTTGAACCCAGGAGGCAGAGGTTGCAGAGAGCCGAGATCTGCCACTGCACTCCAGCCTGGCAACAGAGTGAGACTCTGCTTCGAAAAAAAAGAAAAAGAAAGAAAGAAAGAAGAAATAGACAGCAATACAATAATTGATTACTCCAACACCCCACTTTCAACAATAACTGGATCATATAGAAAAAAAATAAGTAACAGAACATTGGACCTGAACTACACTTTAGACCGAAAAGATACATACAAATCATTTCATCCAAACACAGCAGAATACATATTCGTCTTAGGCACACACAGATCATTCGGCAAAATAGGTAATATCTTAGTCCACAAAGTTTAAGAAGACTGAAATCATATCAAGGATCTTTTCCAAAAATAAAAATATAAAACTAGAAATCAATAACAGGAAGAAAACTGAAATATTCAGAATATGTGGAAATTAAACAACATGCTCCTGAAAACTAAAGGGTCAAAAAAGAAATAAGAAATTATCTTGAGACAAATGAAAGTTGAAACTCAAAATAACAAAGCAGCAAAAGCAGTACTAAGGGAGGTTTATAAGGTTAAATGCCTACATGAAGAACAAAGGAAAATATCAAATAAAAACTTTAGTTTATGCCACAAGGAACTTGATAAAGCAGAACAAACAAACTAAGCCCAAAGTAAGTAGAATAAAGGAAATAATAAAGATCAGAGCAGAAATAAATCACATAGAGACTAGAAAAATGATAGAAACGATTAATTAAACAAAGAGTAAATTTTTTAAAAAGAGAAACGACAAACCTTAGCTGGACTAAGTAAAAAAAGAGAAGGTTAATAAAATATAAAGTCAGAAATGAAAGAGGAGACATTACAGCTGATTCCACAGATATTCAAAGAGTCATAAGAAACTCCTTTGAATGTTTATATGGCAATAAAATTGGATAACCTAGAATAAGTTGATAAATTCCTTTAAACAGATAATCAATAAGACTGAATTATATGTTTAAAAAGGTGAAATCTGAACAGATGAATAACGAGTAAGGATTTTGAATAGGTAATCAAAAATCTCCAGACAAATGAGAGCTCAGAACTTGATGGCTTCCCTGGTAAGTTCCATCAGACATCTGAAGAGAAATTTCAGTCTTCCTCAAACTCTTCCAAAAATTTGAAGAGGAGGGAACACTTCTAGTGTATTTTACAAGGAAGGCTAGCATTACCTTCAAACCAAAGCCAGACAAAGACACAACAAGGAAAACAACGCTGTCGAATACAAAAATCCTAAAATTTGTATGAAAATACAAAAGATCATAAATAGCTACAGCAATCTTATAAGGTAAGAAAAACAAAGTAGGCATCACACTTCTTGATTTCAAATTATTTACAAATCCATAGTAATCAAAGAAGCATAGTACTGCCATAAAAACAGACATATAGATCAATGCAATAGAATAGAAAGGTCAGAAACAAACCTATGTACATACATTCAACTAATTTTTGACAAAGGCACCAAAAATACACAATAAGTAAAAGATAGTCTCTTCCACAAGTGATGTTGAGAAAACTGAATATACATATACCAAAAAAAGAAAGTTGATCCCTATGTTACACCACACACAAAAATCAACTCAAAATGAATGAAGAACTGAAGCACAAGATCGGAAGCTATAAATCTCTTAGATGAAAACGAGAAATTTTCCATGACATTGATCTTGGTGATAATTTTTTTGATATGATACCAAAGGCGTAGGTGACAAAAGCAAAAACAAAGTGGGACTATATTGAACTAATACATTTCTGCACAGCAAAATAACAAACAACAAAAGGCAAAGGCAAACTATGGAATGAGATAATATGTTTGCAAACCATATACCTGATATGGGGTTAATATTCAGAGAACTCATACAACTCAGTAGCAAAAAAACAAATAAACTGATTAAAAATTGGGCAAAGGATCTGAATAGATATTTCTCAAAAGAAGAATACAAATAGCCAACAGTTACATTAAAAGGGGCTCAACGTCACTAATCATCAGGGAAATTGAAATCAAAACCATAAAGAAATCTTGTAGAATGGTTTTAATAAAAAATTTAAAAGATAACAGCCAAGGATGTCAAGAAAAGGGAACTCTTGTACACTTTTGGTGGGAATGTAAATTGGTACAGCCATTATGAAAAACAATATATGTCCTCAAAAAATCAAAAATAAAACTACTATATGGTCCAGCCATCTTACTACTGGGTATACATACAAAAAAATCACTGTCCTGAAAAGATATCCACATTCCCATATTCATTGCAGCATTATTCACCATAGTCAACATATGGAAACAACTTAATTGTCCCTTGATGGATGAGTGGACATGAAAATATAATATATGAATGCATAATATATAATATGGATGAATATATAATAAAAAATACTCAGTACATGTATATGTAATAAAAATTATTCAGCCTTAAAAGAGAAGAAAATCCTCTCATTTGCAAAAATATGGATAAACCGGGAGGATATTATGTTAAGTGAAATAAGCTAGACACAGAACGACAAATACCGCATGATATCTCTTATATGTGGTATTTTAAAAAGTTGAACTCATAGAAACAAGAATAGAAGGGGTGGTTGCTAGGGTTTTGGGGTGGGCTGGGGGAGAAGTGAGGAGATGCTGGTCCATGGGTATAAGCTTTCAGTTGTAAGATGAATACATTCCAAAGAATTAATGTACAGCATGGTGACTATAGTTAATATATTGGGCTTGGAAGTGGAGCAAAATGGCTAAATAGAAGCCTTCATAGATTGTTCTCCCCGCAGGAACACCAAATTGATTCAAATGTCCACACAAAAATGCACCTTTATAACCACTAAAAACCAGGTGAGCAATCACAGTACCAGATTTTAACTTCATATCACAGAAAGAAGCACCAAAGAAGATATAAAAGATGGTCTTGAATTGCTGATGCCACCCCTCCCCAATCCCCTGGCAGTGGCTGCGTTGCCCAGAAAGAGAATCTATGTGTTTGGGGGAGGGAGCACACAGTGATTGTGGGATTTTGCATTGGAACTCAGAGTTGTACTGTCACAGTGGAAAGCAACATGGGGCAGAACTCAGCTGGCACACATAGAGGAGCATTTAGACAAACTGTAGCCAGAGGAGAATTGCCTATCACATCAGTTAGAACCTGAGTTCTGATAAGCCTTGCCATAATAGACTAAAGTACTCTGGAGTACTGAAGAAACTTGAAAGGCCATGTAGACCACAAGGTCTGCAATTCTTGGGCAAGTCCTAGTGCTGTGCTGGGCTTGGGGCCAGCAGATGTGCAGGGCCCACAACTTAGTGAGACACCAGGCAGGGCAGCCAAGGGAGTGCTTTTGCCACTCTTCCCCAACCCCAGGTGGTGCAACTCACAGCTCTGGGAGAAACTCCTGTCCTCTGCTTGAGGAGAGGAAAAGGAAGAGTAAAGAAGACTTTGCCTTGCAACCTGGATACTAGCTCAGCTGCAGTAGGATAGGGCACCAGGCAGAGTCCTACAGCCCCCATTTTAGGCCCTAGCTGCTGGGTAGCATTTCTAGACACTCCCTGGGCCAAAAGGGAACCCATTGCCTTAAAGGGAAGGACCTAGTTCTAGAAAAATTCGTCACCTGCTGACTAAAGAGCTCTTGGACCTTGAATAATCAGCAGTGACACCCAGGCAGTACTCTCTGTGGGCTTTAGGTAGGACTCAGAGATGTGCTGACTTCAGGTGAGATCCAACACATTCCCAGTTTTGGTGGCTATAGGGAAAGACTCTTTCTGTTTGGGAAAAGGAGAGAGAAGAGTAAAGGGGACTTTGTCTTCCACCTTAGGTACCAGCTTGGCCACAGTAGGGTAGAGGACCAAGCAGGCTCCTGTGGTCCCTGATTCCAGGTCTTGGTTCTTCGACAGCATTTCCAGACTTGTCCTAGGCCAGAGCGAAGCCCACTTTCCTGAAGGGAGGGTCCTAGGCCTGGAAGCAATCACCAAAAACTGACTGAAGAATACTTGGGCCTTGAGTGAACACTGGCAGTAGTTAGGCAGTACTCACCATAGGCCCAAGGCAGTGGTGGCCTTGGGGAGAGACTTCTCTGCTTATGGAAAGGGGAAAGAAAAGTCAGAAGGACTTTGTCATGTGGCTTGGGTGCAGCCACAGTAGAATAAAGCACCCAGTATATTCCTGAGGTTTTTGACTCCAAGTCCTGGCTCCTGGACAGCATTTCTGGACCTAGCTGGGTACAGGGAGAGTGTGTTGCCCTGAAGGGAAGGAGACAAGCTTGGCTGGCTTTGCTACCTGCTGATTGTAGAGCTCTTAGGCTTTGAGCAAACATAGGTGGTAGCCAGGCAGTGGTTGTTGTGGGCCTTGGGCGAGACACAGACCATGGTGGCTTTAGGTCTGACCCAGCACAGTCCCAGTGTTGGTGGCCACTAGGGTGCTTGTGTCATCCCTCCCCCAGCTCAAGGAAGCTCAGCATGGAGAAAGAGACTTCATTTGTTTGGGAGAAAGTAAGGGAAGAGAACAAAAATCTCTGTCTGGTAATCTAGAGAATTCTTCTGGATCTTATCCAAGACCACTAAGGTAGTATTTCTATGAATCTACAAGAACCACAGCATTACTGGGCTTTGGATGCCACCAAAGCAAATGTAGATATGGCTGCAGAGACTAAAAACATAGATTATAACACCTAAATTTCTTTGAATACTGAATACTGAGAACATCTTTCAGAGAAGGATGAGTACAAACAGATCCAGACTGTGAAGACTACAGTAAATATTTAACTCTTGAATGCTGAGAAACTGACAAATATCCACAAGCATCAAGACCTTCCAGGAAAACCTGACCTCATCAAATGAACTAAATAAGGAGGCAAGGACCAATCCTGGAGAGACAGAGATATATGACCTTTCCAACAGAATTCAAAATAGTTGTTTTGAGGAAACTCAGTTAAATTCAAGATAACACAAAGAAAGAATTCAGAATCCTATCATATAAATTTAACAAAGAGATTTAATAGTTAAAAAAATCAAGCAGAAACTCTGGAGTTGAAAATGCATTTGATATACTAAAGAATGCATCAGAGTCTTTTAACAGCAGGATTAATCAAGCAGAAGAAGAGCTTGAAGACAGGCTATTTGAAAATTCAGGCAGAAGACAAAAGAAAAAAGAATTTTAAAAAATGAATATCTACAAGATCTATTTACAAGGTTTACCAGATAGCCTCAGAAGGGCAAATGTAAGTTATTAGCCTTAAAGAGAAGGTAGAGAGATAGGAGTAGAAAGTTTATTGAAAGGGATAATAACTGAGAACTTCCCAAACCTAGAGAAAGACATCAAAAGTCATGTACAAGAAGGTTATACAACACCAAGGAGATTTAACCCAAAGAAGACATTTAATAATTAAACTCCCAAAGATCAATGATAAAGAAAGGATCCTAAAAGCAAGAAAAAATAAATAACATAGAATGGAACTTCAATACATCTGGCAGCAGACTTTTAGTGGAAACCTTACAGGTCAGGAAACAGTGGCATGACGTATTTAAAGTGCTAAAGGAATAAAACCTCACTTTTATCCTACAATTATAGATCCATTGAAAATATCCTTCAAATATAAAGAAGAAATAAAGACGTTCCCAGACCAACAAAAGCTGAGGGATTTCATCAGCACCAGACCTGTCCTACAAAAAATGTTAAAGACAGTTTTTTAATTTGAAAAAATGAAGACATTAATGAGCAATAAGAAATCATCTGAAGGTGTAAAACTCAGTGAGAAGAAAAGAAATAATGTAGATTAGAGGAGAAATAAGTAAAATTGAAATGAAAAATAATAAAGGTCAGAGCAGAAATAAATGAAACTGAAATGAAAAAAAATTCAAAAGATCAATGAAATGAAAAGTTGATTTATTAAAAAGATAAATAAAGTAGACAAACCTTGAACCAGACTATTAAAAAAAGAGAGAAGACCCAAATAAATAAAAGTAGAAATGAAAAAGGAGAAATTTCAACCAATACCACAGAAATTTGCAGGATCATTAGAAGCTACTCTAAGCAACTGTATGCCAATAAATTGGAAAACCCAGAAGAAATGGATAAATACCTAAACACATACAGTGTACCAAGATTGAATCATGAGGAAATCCAAAACCTGAACAGACCAAGAACAAGTAATGAAATTGAAGTCATAATAAAATGTGCAAAGAAAAGCCCACAACTCAATGGCAGCACTGCTGAATTTTACCAAACATTTGAAGAAATAATAGCAATCCTACTCAAACTATTCTGAAAAAATCGAGTAGGAGGGAATACTTTCAAACACATCTACCAGGTCAGTATTACCCAGATACCAAAACCAGACAAAGATATATCCAAAAAAGAAAACTACGGGCCAGTATTTCTAATGAATATTGATGCAAAAATCCTCAACAAAATATTTAACCGAATTCAACAACACATTAAAAAGATCATTAATCATCATGAACTGGAATTGCTCCCAGGGATGCAAAGTTGGAGCAACATATGCAAATCAATGAATGTGATACATCATATCAACAGAATGAAGGACAAAAATCTATATGATCATTTAATCGATGCTGAAAACACATTTGATAATATTCAACATCCCTTCATGAATAAAAGAAAAAACCTCAAAAAACTGGAGGTAGAAGCAACATACCTCAACAAAATAAAGGCCATATATGACATACCCACAGTTAGTATCACATAGAATGGGGAAAAACTAAAAGCCTTTCCTCTAAGATTTGGAACACGACAAGGATGGTCACTGGCACCACTATTATTCAACGTATTACTGGAAAGGCTAGCTAGAGCAATTAGACAAGAGAAAGAAGTAAAGGGCACCCAAATGGGATAGAAATAAATCAAATTATCCTTACTTGCAGATTATATGATCTTATATTTGAAAAAACCTAAAGGCTGCACAGGAAAACTATTGGAACTAATAAATTCAGTAAAGTTTCAGAATACAAAATCAACATACAAAAATCAGTAGCATTTCTATATGCCAAAAGTGAACAATATGAAAAAAGAGTAAAGAAATTAATCTAACTTACAATAGCTACAAATAAAATACCTAGAAATTACTTTAACCAAAGGAGTGAAAGATCTCTGCAATGAAAGCTATAAAACACTGATGTAAGAAATTGAAGACAAACAAAAAAATGGAAAGTCATTCCAAGTTCTTGGATTGGAAGAATCAATATTGTTAAAATGTGCAGTCTAGTGGAAACAATCTACAGATTCAGTGCAATCCCTATCAAAATACCAATGACTTTCTTCACAAAATAGAAAAAATAATTCTACAATTTATATGGAATCACAAAAGACCTAGAATAGCCAAAGCTATGCTAAGCAAAAAGAACACAACTGGAGGAATCACATTACCTCACTTCAAAGTATACAGTAGAGCTATAGTAACCTAAATGGCATGGTCCTGGCATAAAAACAGACACACAGATCAGAAGAACAGAAGAGAGAACACGGAAATAAATTCACACATCTAGAATAGACTCATTTTTGACAAAGGTGCCAAGAACATACATTATGGAAAGGAAAGTCTCTTCAATAAATGTTGCTGGTAAAACTGGATATTCATTTGCATAAGAAAGAAACTAGACCCCTATCTCTCACCATACAAAAATCAAATAAAAATAAATTAAAGACTTAAATCTAAGATCTAAAACTGAAACTACTAAAGAGAAACCTTGGAGAAATTCTCCAGCCATTGGAATGGGCAAAAATTTATTGAGTAATACCCACAAGCAAAGGCAACCAAAGTAAAAGGGGATGAAAGGGATCACATCTAACTAAAAACCTTCAGCACAGCAAAGGAAACCAAAAAATGGTGAAGAGAAAACCCACAGAATGTAAGAAAATATTTGCAAACTATGTATCTGATAAGGGATTAATAATCAGAATATATAAGGATCTCAACTTTATAGGAAAAAAATCTAATAATCTGATTTAAAAACAGACAAAAGATCCGAATAGACATTTCTCAAAAAAAGAAAACATACAAATGGCAAACAGGCATATGAAAAGTTACTCAACATCATTGGTCATCAGGAAAATGCAAATCAAAGCTACAAAGATTTATCATCTCAGTTCAGTTAAAATGGCTTTTATCTAAAAAACAGGAAATAACAAATACTGGTGAGGATATGGAGAAAAGAGAACCCTCATACAGTATTGGTGGGAATGTAAACTAGTACAACCACTATGGAGAACAGTTTGGAAGTTCCTCAGAAAACTAAAAATGGAGCTAAAAATAGAGCTACCATGTGATCCAGCAATCTCACAGCTAGGTATGTATCCCATAGAAATCAGTATATAGGAGAGAAATCTGCACACCTGTGTTTACTGCAGCACCTTTCACTATAGTCAATATTTGGAAGCAACCTAAGTGTCCATCAGCAGATAAATGGATAACAAAAATGTGGTACGCATACACAATGCAGTACTATTCAGCCATAAAAGAGAATGAGATCCTGTCATTTGCAACAACATGGATGGAACTGGAGGACATTAAGTTAGTGAAATAAGCCAGGCACAGAAAGACAAACTTCTCATATTCTCACTCATTTGTGAAAACTAAAAATTTAAACAATTGAACTCATGGGGATATAGATAGAATTATAGTTACTAGAGGCTGGAAAGCGTAGTGGGAATGATTATGAGTACAAAAATAGAATGAATAAAATTTAGTATTTGATAGCACAACAGGGTACCTATAATTGACAATAATTTATTATGTATTAAAAATAACTAAAAGTATAATTGGATTGTTTATATCACAAAGAGAGAATTAATTCTTGAGGTCATGAATGCCCCATTTACCCTGATGTTATTATTACACATTGTATGCTTGTATCAACATATCTCATACAACCCATAAATATATACACCTACATACCCACAAAAATTAAAATCTAAAAAAAATTGTATACTAATTGTGATGAGAATATTCAAAATCTACTCTCTTAGTTACAATTGTATTTGAATATTCTCATCACACACCCATCCACACACACACACACACATAAGAAGGTAACTATGTGAGGTGATGGTTATGTTAATTAGCATGATTGTGGTAATCATTTCATAATGTATATATATATTAAAACATCACATTGTACACTTTAAACATATACAATTTTTCTTAATTAAACCCCACTAAAGCTGAAAAAAGATGACGATGTTGATGACAATATATTGTTCTTCTGTATATACAGCAGAATTTTAGAATGTGTATCTTTCCTTTTTTTATTCCTTTCAATTTAAAGGCAGTAGTTCAATTTTTGATAGATCAGCTGTCCTTAGAAGAGTGAATTGTCAGGACTTTGTTAGGATCCAAATCCACTCAACTTATCTAAATCTCCTCAAACACAAGTAGCCTTAGGAAAACCTAAAGTTTGAGCTAATTGGGTTGTATTGTATATAAGAAATTCAGATGAGATATTGAAAACAAGATTTTAGAGTTTACAGAGGATACTAAAACTAGAGGCTGAGCAAATAATGAGGAACAAAACAATCAGACTCAAAAGGATTTGGATTGTATAAGTAATTGGATCAGCAGATGGCAAATGCAGTTCAGTACAGGAAAATGTAAAATAGACTTGAAGCGAAAGAAACAAACTAGAGAATATGTGCTAAATGAAATAATCATCCAGAATGCTGACCAGGAAATGGAAAGGAGGGGCTATTATAAAACATAAATCATAGCAACTCCTAGCTTATGGCTAATTCTGTTGTTTTCGAATCCTAACCAAAAAAAATGTGCACACATATCATCTATACTGGGAACTTACTGTTCCCTATGGGAACTAGCAGTTGCTTCAAATTGCAATCATTTCACCACTCAGTTTTGTAGAGACACCTTTCAAAAATTTTTTAAGGTGTTACTTTTTTGAGTGCAGATTTTTCTCCTCTTTGTTTAAGCTTATGCTCATTATTATATAATTACCCTTCTCAGACATTGCTGGGAAAATTCAGAACAATGTTTTCAGGATATTTTACTAATTACCCTATATTTCACCTTGTCAGACAATCCCCAAGAGGATCCACACGAGGCTATCACTCCCCATTTGTCCTATTCTCTGAAGATATAGTATACATTTTGCAAGGGTGGGAGATCAACTGTTTGGTGAGGCAAAATTATAGGCAGTGGATTAAAAGTGTATGTGTGAGTGGGTGGGTGCGCGCGCGTGCGCGTGCTTAAGAATTACCTGGGCAGTTACTTTTAAGATGGAATTACTTAGATGCCTTCTCCAGAGGTTGACACAGTACAACTGAGAAGGGGCCTCACAAGTGGCATCCCTAATAAGAACCTTGGTGATTCTGATGTAGGCCATATTTGGGAGACATTTTGAAAAATACCAAGTAGCTAGCAAGAAGAAAGCAGAAAGAACACCAAGTCCTAGTCCCTGCTCATCTAACTGGCTGATTAATTTGTTAACAGTCACACCACTCAGGCCTCATGTTCTTCATCTGGAAAATGAGTTCAGTATCTGTCCATCATACCTGACGGAGGAGCAAATGAAATAACATCTAGAATCTTCTTGCATACAAATATAAACGAAGGTAAAATGCTTGCCAAAATGTAACATGTGCTATTCTGATCCCACAATAAAATGCTTTTAAGTGGATGATTGAGGCAGCCACCTACACCCAGCCGGAGTCAGATTTTCCTTTTCATCTATTGCCACAGGAATTCTCACCCATAGTTGATCTCTGCAACCAAATAGGTACTGAAAGTAGTAGGTGTTTTCCTTTGTGTATTTTAAAAAAGTGCTAAGAGAAGGTCACTAACTGTGTCCCCATGGTTTTGTTACTCTCAGGGAGCAACGTTTTGAATAGCAGTCTTCAGTGTTTAGATCCAGTTGCATACCTATGGTCACCGATACTCAACTCCAGCTTTTGTTGTTGAGAATGAAAATGACTTCCACTGGCCTGACAAGCACATAATAATCACCTTTTCATCACCTACTACTGAGGTCTCTTTCTCATCTGCAGAAAGTAAAACTGAAGTCTGTTTACAAATCATAACTGAGCCCATTGAGGAAAATATCCTGTGAAATCAATTGATCATGAGGATATGTGAAAATTTCCATAGTTTGCCTCTTATTGAAATTCTGCATTAGCCAGGCAGTCTTATCTGGAGTGTGACAGTTCGTTCAATTAAAGAATAGTAAGTCCAAAAATGATATGAGTCAACTAAACAGAGGCATCCAGACATTGTGCTCTGGGCTGAGATTTATTATAAACATGGGAAGAGTATATGCACTGCGCAGCTTTTTTTAGCACTGATCTTAGTCCATAAGCTTCTCTTTGGAACAGTCTGTGAACATGGCTACCATGTAATTAGCTAAGCAATAAGTTAGGTGTTTAAAAATATTTTTTCAGGTGCTTTTTTGTATTCATGATAGATTCTCAACACCAAAAATCAATCTCAATCAAAGCGGCAACTGAGTTTATCATAAATTATCATGAAAAGGTTTTCTACTGAGTAGATGGTTAATTACTATCTAATTTGAATAATTTTGCATATTAATGAGCAATGAATGAAAATCATTTTTAGATTTTTAACTTCAGCCGAGAAACCCATGGAGATAATGGCTCCTTTTTAAGAGGCATGTGATCTCTGTTACCAAAGAAGATACTTTTTAAAAAAAATTTACTGACTTAAGTTGATTAATGGATTAGTGTTTTGCCATTAATAAACTATATCCAAATGAAAGACAACTTCATTATTTGACTCCGTAGCCCCTAGCTGCCTGCCAGGTAAGAAAAATGGAAAATAGATGAAGAATGTGCTAAGAAAAAATATAACCTTGCTCAGTCCTTCAAAATTTCTGTATACAGACATTTGTATGTTATTGATTGTGAATGAAATTTTTATAACCTGTATGTTTTTGTCACATGAAGTTCCATGTATACTTATTTACACATGATATTTAGATTTAGAATGTACATATTGAGCTGAAAATAAGGGTATACTCTTAAAACTACTACTGTATTCTCCAATTTGAAAAAGTGACTGACAATTGCCTCAGGACTCAGAAATTATTGCCAGCCAGAAATCGAAAGTCACTTTTATAAAGTATCATGAAACCTTTCTTAGCATTGCAAACAAAGAATAACACTTTTTATACTTTTTAAGAGAAATATTATTTATATTTCTTATAAAACATTATAAAATAAATTTACATTTAGGAAAAATAAGGAACAAACTACTTATCTCCCTCCAGTTTTCTTTTACCTTTATCTTTTATTTCATACTCAAAACTTCCCTATTTGATACTTACTTTTAGGCTATCTTTTTTTCCCTCTTTGGGCAGAGTCTGCCATTATTCAATGATTCCATGCATTCAGTGGACTCTATACAGGATTTATTGCAGACTAATGCAGAACAGTCTTGTTCCATGCATTCAGTGGACTCTATACAGGATTTATTGCAGACTAATGCAGAACAGTCTTGATGAATTAAATTGGACAAGTATTTTTATACTCTGCAAACCAAAACCTTTAACCAAGATGGGCAATAGAACAAGATATTAATTCTTACAGCCCACATTCAACTTTTAAAATTGAATATTTTAGTCATGCCAATACCAGACCAGACCAACACTGAGTTTAAAAATCTTCAGATATATAGAAATGTTCTTAAAATAAGCCTTAATTAGCATTGTATTTTACCAAGAAGGATCAGGATTAGATTGGATTCACAGAATTTCAATTGAGCACGTAGATTTCAGAGCATGATTATAGAGTTCAATAGATGCCTTTGGATTACTTAACTCAACAGAAGAGTAAAAAGTAGAAATGAGTTTTCTTTCTGGGTCTAGAGAACATATCTTTTATATTACTAAAAACTCCAACAACAGAAGCTCAATAATATCTGAAAAAGGAACTGCTTAGATGGGTGCTTTCACAATCAGTCCCAGACTTATCCTACTCACTATTCATTTACCATCATGGTCAGTACCTTCCTGGCCAGAAAGTGAAGAAGATTTTACCAATATAAGGGTGATAGACTCTAAAAGTGGCATTGACAATACATCTGAAGAAAAGTCTGGAAAAGAGGCAAGCCATTTTAAAAAGAACTAAAAACCTTGATGTTTCCAATTGAGCCATATGCCAGGGTAACTCTCAGGATAAGAAATGAACTATATTTTATATGCACAAAGTAGGATTTTTCAAAAAAAAAAAATGAAATGAAAAGTGGCATTAGCATGAGCTGTCCACTCCCCCTCTCCTCCTTCTGGTCTCTTCCAGTCTCTTTTGCCAAAGAACTGAGAATGAATTTTTGAGAGCCAAGGATATGGAAAGGAAGACAAAATAAAGCTGGGAGAATTTTGGCGGAATTACATCCTTAACATACTGCACCATTTCTTTAATATATTTAAATAGTCCTGTGTCATCAGTTGGTGGCTTTTCTTTTCAACAATTTGCAATATATTTTGTTTTTCCCTAATTAAACTTCACATGCTGGAATTAATTACTGCTGGGTAGTTGAAATCTGGTGGTCTAATTTTCAACTTTAGTTAATGAAGCTCAAAGTCTACATTCACCTCTGAAATGATCAACCTTACCAAATTTTATTTGTCCACATATATCTTCTAGATAATGAATATACAGGGCAGCTGCCAAATGTGATGGTTAAATAACAAAATTATTTTTCATGTGTGACTTGTGAATCCTTCTCTCTCTTTATATAAAAACAACTTTATCATATGAAAGATCTTTATATTATAGGGATTGCATGTAAAACACACAGGTTGCACATGTGCCCCAAAAGTATTCAAAGCCATCCCCTCTCTTAACCATTAAAGTGAAGCTACATCAAGATTTCATTTGTAAAAAAAAAAAGTGAAAATTTTCTATGTCATAAGCAGTTCAGTATGCTACCCTGGAAAAGTTTTAAAATGTCTAGGTACCATTACCCCAAACTAAATATTTTAAAGACTCTAAAACCTTTCGTCATAAATTGGTTGAAAGCAGGAAACCAGTTGAAATTCTAGAGTCTACATCTAGATCTAGTATGCCTAATTTTAGATAATAAAATACACATATACAATAAACTGCTCTCACCTGCATAATGAGGTATATTAGCAGGCATTATCATCTTTATTTTGCAGATGAATACATTAGGGCTCAGATATACTGAGATCTCAAGTTACCCTATGAAAGACTGGTCTTCAGTTTGGGTCATCTGAATTTATAGCCTGACCTCCTTTTATTTATACCACAAGCACCCAATATAAAAGCAGAAAAGGAAGAACTGGAGGCAAGGGAGTAAAGGCTGATCAAGTGAGAGAGTGAGTGGGACTAGTGCTAATTTCTTTACCTTTCCCTTTTCTCTACACGTCGTTTCTTGTATTTCAGCAAATTATCTTCCAGGTTGTTGGTATTCTTTCTCCAAGCCATCTAGATACATGGATTATTAATCAACATTAAGGCATAAATGACTTCCTAACTAAATTTTAGCAAATTTTAGGGGATAATATCTGTATCCCTAGTTAGGACCTAACGATTCATCAGCTAGTAATCTAGAGATTGTACATTTGAAAATTTACATTGTGTATGCTTGTTTCATGTACTACTCACTTATTTAGGCTTCTAAAATAGTACTTTACATACACTAGTTTATTTGATTCTCACAACAGCTTTATGAAGCAGATACTACTATGATCCTTATTCTACAAATGAGGAAACAGAAGGTAGAAGAACTTAAGTGACTTTCCAAAGAGTTGAAGCTGGAATTTGAAATTACATCTGTCCAATTTCAGAGCCAGTCACTCCACACTTCTGCAAATGGCTTTTCGGTACTCTGACTTAGTAAAACACATGGTCTAAGCTTTCTTATTTATGAGCTGCATCACTTTGGGCAAGATAGTTAATTAGCTAAGCATTAGTTTCCTCCTCATTTGTTAAATAGGGCTAGTGATTACAAAGAGATTTTTTAAAATTAAAAATATTGACAACTAATATCATACAAGAAAAAAATTACAGTGCCATTATTATTATTATTATCATTGGATAGTAATGATATCCAATGGAGGGTGGGTTGATATAGTGAATATTCAAAACTTATAGGCTAACCTGACGTTAAATGCAGTTGTTTATAGTTGAACCATAGTTGGCCATGGTTCTTTAGGAGGTAGTCTTTTTTTTTTTTTCCCCCTGAGACAGAGTTTTGCTCTTGTTGCCAGGCTGGAGTGCAATGGCACGATCTCAGCTCACTGCAACCTCAGCCTCCCAGGTTCAAGCGATTCTCCTGCCTCAGCCTCCTGAGTAGCTGGGATTACAGGCGTGTGCCATCATGCTCGGCTAATTTTGTATTTTTTGTAGAGATGGGGTTTCTCCATGTTGGTCAGGCTGGTCTCGAACTCCTGACGTCAGGTGATCTGCCTGCCTTGACCTCCCAAAGTGCTGGGATTACAGGTGTAAGCCACCATGCCCACCCTCGGGGAGTATTCTTAAGATTGAAACATTTCGTGGAAGAAAATTCCACGAAATTGGCATGGGGAGTGGTGGTTTCGGGATGAAACTGTTTTACCTCATCAGGCATTAGATTCTCATAAGGAGCGTGCAGCCTAGATCCCACACATGCACAGTTCCCAGCAGGGTTCATGGTCCTATGACAATCTAATGTCTCCGCTGAGCTGACTGGAGGTGGAGCTGAGGCTGTAATGCTGGCTTGCCCACCACTCACTTCTTGCTGTATTTCCTGGTTCCTAACAGACCACAAACCGGTACTGGTCCGCAGCCCAGCGGGTTGGAGACCTCTCATGTAAGATCTATCAATGCAGCTTGAGCCTCTCATGACAAATACAGCTTATCACAGATAACTGTTTATAGGAAAGTGTCAGTTAGAAACTGGAATTTCCTCTTGTTCATCAAGATTTCTAGTCATCATTGTTCCATCTTCTGCTTTGATAGGGGAGTGGAGTTGGGTACAGTGGAAATCTTTTAGCTACATTTTTCCCCATGTTATTTTACCATCCTAGGCAGCACACGTGTATATAATTCTTGTCTCTTTATTTTTTAAATCCATTCACCTGATTTCTTTAAATATGTGATGGTAGAACATGATGATAAAACTTGCCACTTTGAAGTCAAATCCCATTATATAATTTTGGGCCTGATCTTCAAAAATAAAATAATAAAATAATTACTTAATAGTTGTTATGTTATAAATGCTTTCATGTTTGCAAAATGTTTTTAGATTTCTGTAGAATCATGTGTAGTTCATTATGGTAAAGTTTTGTGATAACCAGGACTCACATTAATGTCTTTTGCTTAGTTTTTAATACATTTTCAACTTGAACATGTATTTAGTCTTTTTGGTTTTGAGGTAACTATTCCTATTCAGAGATAGAACTTTTAAAGAACTATGATTTTATTTTGCTATTTCTAATTTTGTCCTTTTTATGTAAATATATATTATGTACATTTCATTTTACAGTGCAGTTATTTCATATAAATACATCTGTAAATTGTATTTTTTGTGTGAGGATCTTGAAATCAAAATAATCAACAGTAAACATCACAACTACAGCTGCAGCTTTAAATATTTTATAATCCAATCAAATTGTTTGAGTAGTAATGTATTTAAATGTTGTTATGGAATCCCCTCCAGACTTTTTTAAATGGTTACTCTGTTCCTGGGTTTGCTATTTATGAAATTCATAAAGGATTAAATTTTTTAATAATAGAGAATTTGACTCAGAGAACAATGTTTATTTTTATGTCTCAATACAATCTAAAATGTTTTGCCTTAACTTTCAGAGGGACACAACCACAGATCATTCTTTTATTAGTGACTGTATATACATCTGTTGTTGCTGCTGTAATTAGAGTGACCTTAAATGAGAAGTCTTACCTGAGTTGTTTAATTTCTTTTTGGATATTTGGATGAAGAAGTTTTACCTAAGGAGATAAGGCACCAGGATGAAACTAGGTGTGAAAAATACTTTTATAAAAGACTCATAGCCGAGGTCATCAATATTTCAGGCCTTACCTAAGCCTTGATGTAGTCTAAATTATTTTTAAATTGTGTATGTTAAAAAGTGAATCGGAATAGAGTTCTATTATTAGTCCTACAGAGCTGATATTAACTAAGGTTTCACTATGTGCTAGGCTGAAACACTTTATACAATTCATGTAGTCATTTTATGAGATAATTTCCATGTTTTCTGATGAGGAACCTAAGTAAAAAATTTTAAAAAGTAAGGTTAAGGGCCACAAATAGTAAACATTGGGATCTTGGCTATCTGATCTCAGAGCCTCATGTTTATTACAGATTAGTACAGATGTATTTAACTGTGCACATATATTTAATGAACTAATGGACAGAGGATCCTAATTTCAGAAGTAAATATTCTTGAACTTTCAAAACATTAATATTCTGTAAAATAATGTTTTTGTTTTAAAAGCTGACATTTTTTCTCTTTAGTGTATTAAGCAATTTTGTGTTTGACTTAAGAATTAGACAAGTAAATTGGCATTATTTTTGTTGGCATTTATATAGGCAAACTAATAACTTGTGGTTACATTTTAACATGACTTATTCAATTAATGCTTTATTAAATACTTACATATAAATATTATTAGGCCCCATTAAAAAGTACTTTAAACTGAAATATGATTTAGAAACAATATTTTTTAAAATGCTATAGTTTGGCATGAAAAAATATCCAATTTGGTATCCTAATATTCTATATGTCTCTGCAGTATTAAAACATGCAAAGAGTAGGTATAATTTGTGAAAATATCCTAATATTGTAATAAACATATATCAAAGAAAAACAATGAAGATCATAGTAAAGTTATAGTGCATCCAAAGCTTTAGAAATATTTGGGTGCAATATAATGTGACATATAAGAGCAAAATTTAAAGTCAGGGAGATATCTAGCTAGGCCACCAAACTGCCCTCCTTGTTCGACTTTATTCCTCTGTAATTTAGTTGGCAGATAAATTTCTCCTGAAAATGGAAAAAGGAGATTTAGATACATTGACCCATTCCTATAAAATAAAAAAATTGTTAATAATAATCTTTTGATGAGGAAATATTTGGAAAACTCCTTATTTTTTAGCACTTATTATGTAGGAAGTAATTTATAAAAGCACTTTTATAGACAGTCATTTAACCTTTATGTAATCTCTATAAAATACCTATTACCAACCAGGTGAGTCTTTAAAACTCATGAATTTTCCATGACTTGCCTAATGTAAAATAACTAGAAATAAATTGATAGGGCCAAGACTGAATCCCAGGCCTCACTCTCTAAATCCAGTGTGTTTTGACCTCTCATGATCTTAGAATGTCCATGTTTCAGTCTGTTCAGGCTGCTATAACAAAAATACCATAGACTGTGTGGTTTAAACAACAAGCATTTGTTTTTCACAGTCCTGCTGGCTGAGAATCCCACATCCAGGTTCCAGCAGATTCAGTGTCTGAGGAGGCCCACTTCCTAGTTCATAGACAGCTGTCTTCTTGCTGTGTCCTCACATGGTGAAAGGAGGGAGGGATCTCTCTGGGATCTTTTTAATAAGAGCACGAATTCCATTCATGAGGGCTTCACCCTCATGTCCCAAAGTCCCCACCTTCTAATACCATCACATTAGGGGTTAGGGTTTTAATATATGAATGTTGGGGGGATACAAATGTTTAGTCCATAACAGCCTATAAGGGTAAATGCATTCTCTTCCTGTTCTAAGCAATTTGTGTGAGTTAATTCTTTCTTTACTTTGGTTTCCCAGCATTCCAGAAGCTATTTGGCTGCCAGAAAATAGTCTTGTAACAAAAGCCATTGCTCTTTAGTCAAATTACAAATATCCAACTAAACCATAAGAAACTCTTTATACAAAATGTCTTCATGTCATCAAATATGTCCTCAGGAAATCTTTTCTGATTTCCTCTCTGTTTCTGAGCTGGATTTTGCCTCTGAGCTTATGAACTGCTCTTCTCCCTTATATTTGTGCTCCTCCCTGTTTTGGTTAATTACTTCACTCTGTCCTCAAGTTTTAGTCTTTCCTATGAAAAAAAAAAATTCTTCCTGAAAACTGGACTTGCTTATCCCTCTGGTGAACTCCAACCCAAACTTTAGGTAGTAATTGAGTGTTTTCATGCAGTAATGTGTCCCTTGGACACTTGGGCTCCACCAGCCATGTCATCACTCAAGGTATGAACCCAGATGTCTGAATTATTTAGATAAGACACATGGTTTGTTCATCTGTAGATCTATACCAAAATTGCAGTTTTTCCATGCAAATCCTAAACTAGCTCTTTTGTTAATCTCATCCATAATTCTTTATACAGCTGAGAAGTTAGAATCTAACTCAAAATTTGAAACAATTTGCTGTGCATTTATATCCGTTAATACTAGGCATTAATGAAAAGTACCTGCGTTGTCTTCTTTTCATTTTGTAATGTGAATCCAGCCCTTTTTATAGGGCCTAGTAAGATTTTGTGTTTTAATGTGCTCCAATATTTAGCAAATATTTACTAAAGGCCTATTATGTGCTAAGCACTCTTCTAGGAGAGCAGGTTATGTCTTGTAACTCATTACACTCCCAGTGAATAGCATTAAGTCTTATACATAGTATATCAATTGACAAGCCCTGCTGTTTTGCTAGGTCCTAAAAAGTACAACAATAACATTCCTGAATTTTTTCTTGGAAATCAGATTTCAGTCTGGTTTGGTCTAATTTTCAGATTTCAGTCCATTTGTCGGTAATTAAATGTTCATGGAATCCCCAATTATATCCACAAATGTATGTGATTATCACTGTAAACTATCCAGGCTCCATTGATGCACATGAGTTACGCCAATGCTGTCAAGTTTATCTAGTTCTTTTATATGTCATTTTTCTTCTTTCCAGTACTTACCTCTTTGAATGAACCAGGGCAACCTTAAGAGAGGAAAACAAAAGTGCAAGTCCACTTAATAGTTACAAAGTAGATTCCCTTTGTGGGGCCAAGCAACTCCTGACAATGGATGTGGGTTAGTCAGAGCTGGTTTCTGTGGCCATCAGAATGCATCAGCACTGTCTGTGTTGTCTATATTGTGGGATTTCTTAAGACTTTCAAATGCCAATATTAACTGTGACTCCCCAAAAAGCATGTAGTGTTTCCCAAATGTATTTAACCATGGAACTTAATTCTTTTGTTTTTTTTTTTTTTGTTAGAGCGTTTCATTTTGTTAGAGCGTTTCATTTTGTTAGAGCATGTCTCAGAACAAGTCTCTAGGGACATATATAGCTTGGGAAACTCTGAAACAAGAGTCACAGAAAGCATAATGTTTATAATCTAGAATATCTCTGAGGATCTTAATCCAAACTATGTTGCTAATATTCTCATTAAGTAATTGCTGAGAGTAATAAGATGTAATTATTTTCATGTTTTGCTGATGAGGAAACTGAGATATAGAAAATTCAAGCAGATTTCCCATGGTTGCTCGGTTGAGAAATGTTAAAAAAAAAAAAAAAAGAAAAAAGAAAAAAGAAAAAACCAAAAAGCCTTAGAGAACTCAAGTCTATCTGACCCAATCTTAAAATAATTCCCCCATGCTGTCTATTGCTCACTGGTTCTTTTTTTTTTTTCTTTTTTTCTTTTTTTAAATTTTTTATTATTATTATACTTTAAGTTCTAGGGTACATGTGCATAACGTGCAGGTTTGTTACATATGTATACTTGTGCCATGTTGGTGTGCTGCACCCATCAACTCGTCAGCACCCATCAACTCGTCATTTACATCAGGTATAACCCCCAATGCAATCCCTCCCCCCTCCCCCCCTCCCCCCTCCCCATGATAGGCCCCTGTGTGTGATGTCCCCCTTCCCGAGTCCAAGTGATCTCATTGTTCAGTTCCCACCTATGAGTGAGAACATGCGGTGTTTGGTTTTCTGTTCTTGTGATAGTTTGCTAAGAATGATGGTCTCCAGCTGCATCTATGTCCCTACAAAGGACACAAACTCATCCTTTTTCATGGCTGCATAGTATTCCATGGTGTATATGTGCCACATTTTCTTAATCCAGTCTGTCACTGATGGACATTTGGGTTGATTCCAAGTCTTTGCAATTGTGAATAGTGCCGCAATAAACATACGTGTGCATGTGTCTTTATAGCAGCATGATTTATAATCCTTTGGGTATATACCCAGTAATGGGATGGCTGGGTCATATGGTATTTCTAGTTCTAGATCCTTGAGGAATCGCCATACTGTTTTCCATAATGGTTGAACTAGTTTACAATCCCACCAACAGTGTAAAAGTGTTCCTATTTCTCCACATCCTCTCCAGCACCTGTTGTTTCCTGACTTTTTAATGATCGCCATTCTAACTGGTGTGAGATGGTATCTCATTGTGGTTTTGATTTGCATTTCTCTGATGGCCAGTGATGATGAGCATTTTTTCATGTATCTGTTGGCTGTATGAATGTCTTCTTTTGAGAAATGTCTGTTCATTTCCTTTGCCCACTTTTTGATGGGGTTGTTTGTTTTTTTCTTGTAAATTTGTTTGAGTTCTTTGTAGGTTCTGGATATTAGCCCTTTGTCAGATGAGTAGATTGCAAAAATTTACTCCCATTCTGTAGGTTGCCTGTTCACTCTGATGGTAGTTTCTTTTGCTGTGCAGAAGCTTTTTAGTTTAATTAGATCCCATTTGTCAATTTTGGCTTTTGCTGCCATTGCTTTTGGTGTTTTAGACATGAAGTCTTTGCCCATGCCTATGTCCTGAATGGTACTACCTAGGTTTTCCTCTAGGGTTTTTATGGTATTAGGTCTAACATTTAAGTCTCTAATCCATCTTGAATTAATTTTTGTATAAGGAGTAAGGAAAGGATCCAGTTTCAGCTTTCTACTTATGGCTAGCCAATTTTCCCAGCACCATTTATTAAATAGGGAATCCTTTCCCCATTTCTTGTTTCTCTCAGGTTTGTCAAAGATCAGATGGCTGTAGATGTATGATATTATTTCTGAGGACTCTGTTCTGTTCCATTGATCTATATCTCAGTTTTGGTACCAGTAGGATACAAAATTAATGTGCAGAAATCACAAGCATTCTTATACACCAGTAACAGACAAACAGAGAGCCAAATCATGAATGAACTTCCATTCACAATTGCTTCAAAGAGAATAAAATACCTAGGAATCCAACTTACAAGGGATGTAAAGGACCTCTTCAAGGAGAACTACAAACCACTGCTCAGTGAAATAAAAGAGGACACAAATAAATGGAAGAACATACCATACTCATGGATAGGAAGAATCAATATCGTGAAAATGGCCATACTGCCCAAGGTTATTTATAGATTCAATGTCATCCCCATCAAGCTACCAATGAGTTTCTTCACAGAATTGGAAAAAACTGCTTTAAAGTTCATATGGAACCAAAAAAGAGCCCGCATCTCTAAGACAATCCTAAGTCAAAAGAACAAAGCTGGAGGCATCACGCTACCTGACTTCAAACTATACTACAAGGCCACAGTAACCAAAACAGCATGGTACTGGTGCTCACTGGTTCTAACTAGGCATTTGGGCCTAGTCTGCACCCTCTGTGTTCCTGGGCCATAGCGGACTTAAAACCAAATCTCTGAGTTTTAATCTCAACATTGGGTAGTCCTTGAGGTGTAAGAGGATGACATCTATTGAGAGCTTTTCTAAGGGATTAATTCACAGTATTTCACCCTTTTCTGTAGTATTGACTTTGGAACTTACGTTGTGGGGGCGGTGGCGGTCAACCATCACCACTACCATAACCACCAGTTGTTATTAAGCAGTAAGTATGTGTTGGGTTGGGTAACGAACATTTGAAAACATATACTTTATCTCATTTAATATTTCCCCCAGTCCTATAAAGTTGGCAACATTATAAAGAAACACATTCAGATAAACAAATGATCAAAAGTCAAATATTTAGTAAATAGAGAGTCCAGGGATTAAATCCAGATCTGATTGATGGCAAATATTACAGGCTTTTCATGATCCATTTTGTCTTCAAAATCTACAGAGATAAACCCTGTATAAATTTCTCCTGGGGTCATGAAGAGACGGGTATGAAAGTGCCACACATTTCCTGTCTCCACAATTTTACTTGTTTTCAAAACTGAGCGTTGTGTTTTATTGTCATAATCCAGGGGAGAGTACAATAGGGGAGTCAGCATCTTAGCCATTCTGATAGAATGCACCTTGACTTTGTCGAACTCCAGAGCTGACCTTCCTAGTGCTGAAAATCTGCATGGAGAAAGGGATTTATCTGGAGCTGTTACAGCTCTGGCATTTAGGCAGCCCTGTAGGAATAGCTAGCTATGTGTTTTGTAGAAAATAGATCAACGATGGGGCCCCCATGGGAATTTTTTTTTTTCCTCTATCCTCATTCATGGTTTTAAGTAGTATGGGTTTATTTTACCTATCAGGCTAATTGCAAATGATTTACCATTTTAATCTGGAATAAAAGATTTTATATTTTATAAATTGACTATGTGGATGAAACATTTTTCTTCTTGTTCCTAAAATACCTGTTATTATGGCTTATAGGATCAATAATTTTTACATTTTACAAAGCTTCTAAGAATTTCTGAGCATGGAAAATGGCAAGCAAAGGATAGAGGTTCAAATGAAACTGTTCAGCAGGTCAATAATTTAACACTTTCAGAAAGTATGCAATATCAATTCTTTCACAGATCTCTAAGACAGATTTCTTCATTAAAAATCTATTAAGAGTTAGAAGGAATTTATTAAACAAATTATTAATATTTCAGGGCATTGCTAAATAGCAAATTAAAGCAAAGTGAAAATAGCATAGGAAAAATATGTTTCATGATTAAAAATGAATTTCTACTTGACAGCGAGTTTTACCAAAGGATAATTTTTCTCAAATATTTCAGTTTGGAATTTTAATCTTTGTTTGCTTGTTTTTGCATCCTGAACTACCTAGTAGTCTGTGGTTTTCTCCAATACTATATTGGGTCATATGTTTTCTCCTTTTGAGAACCAAAAAAAATAAACCACACAAACACATACACTCAGGCTGAATATTTCTCCTGGATCTTTTTCTTTGCAAGTGCAAATCATCACATATTATAGTGAAAGAGTGCAGTACTTAATCCTCATAGTGATGCTATGACCCCAGTGATCTTCAGTTTACTCTTGGTTTTTCAGTTTGTAATAATAGGTGGGTGGTTTATATTAGTAACTAATAAAATGCTTCCTAAAACATTGGACTGGTGATAGCTTTAAGGTTATGAAATTTTTACTTTATACGAAGTCAAATGAGTTCAGTTATGTTAGAAGGTAAACTGAGGCATAATAAAATGTTAGAGAGCTTATTTGAGCAAACACTCACTCAAGAATCAGGAAGTTCCAAATCAAAAGCAGTCCATGAGCTCCACTGAGGGAATGCAATGGGGAGGCTTTTACAGAACAGACACAGAAATAAAGCAAACACAATATTTGATTGGTTATAGTTATACAGTTGCCTTATTTGGTATATCCTATTGGAAAGTCCCTAATTATATTAACAATTTTCTAAGTTTTTGGCTACTTTTGATTGGTTGAGCTTAAGTTTTGTTTTCTTTCGAATATAGGCATTTACAAGAAATCACCCCAAGTTAAGTTTCACTTCTGTTTGTAAGCCCAGCAACCCTTAGGTCACTAATGAGGTCTACTCATTTTAGCTGCTCAGGGATTCTTCAGGCCTGGTCTTCATTTTAATTTAACAGGTAACAAACTTCAAGATATGGCCTCATCAAAAACTACTTTGAAAAACTATTCTTCAAATCTGGTGAAATATTTGGTTCAATTAACTAAAAACCTATCACACACAGTTTAGAAAACACTTAGTAATTAGTAAAATATGGTAGCGCGAATGCCTCTAAAAGGTTTATTAAGAGCTAGTCATTTAAATTCAGATATTTTGGAGATTGGTTATACATTCAGAAATAATGGAGCTCAAGTTTTTTTTTTTAATGTTTTCATCCGTTTGTGTATGCATGCATACACTTATCAAATATTTCTTGATTTTATTTTATGTTAAAACACTGCAAAATTCTTAGAGAGACACGGACAAAATTGGGACTACCCTTAAAAGATTTATAGGTAAGTCCAGAGCATAAGTAGTCACAGCTGCCAATTTCTGAATTTTGTCAGCTGTGTAATTATAATACACCATAGAAAATAATGGGTGGCAAAAGCTGTGCAAATTTTAAGAGGCAAAGCAACATCTTTAAATCACATGTGATTTGTGGTCATCCTAATGAAAACTAGAAGAATCAATCCATGATGAAACTACATACAATGTACAACTTTGTACTCTGTTCCTCTAAGTTCTTTAACTCCTGACTATGCTTTTTGGTTTCTGATTTTGGATTCTTCCTTAGATTTGCCTTCCAGAAGTTCCTTGAAAATCCCTTGATCTCCTCTTGTGAATCCTTTTGGCCTTCATTCTCATATTCTCATAAACAGTCTAGCAGTCACCCACTGCTAGACTGTTTCTTAGAGCCTGTATTGATGAAATGATCTTCTGTACTTGGATTATCATGTTCTGACTTTGTTAGATCATCCTTGGCCCTGACTCCCTGTCACACCAGGCATAGCACAGAAAAAGAAATCCAGACATTCTCCAGGAGATGGAGAGATTATATTTACCTGAGTGTAACAAGGAAGGCTTATTGGAAGAAGAGAGATTTGACTTGGCTCTTAAAGGATGAGAAGAATATGGATAGAGTCAGTGAGAAGCATATTGTAGGATGAAGGAAATAGTATATCTTCCCCATGAGGACAATCAGAGAAGCAGGAAGTTGTGAACTGAAGCATGTGAATAGCCAGGGTTGGAGGGAGTTTAGGATGTTTGAAGTGGTTGTAGTTGTTCTGTTTGGAAATGCTAGTTGTTTATTTGAGCTGAGGGGAGATTATGACAAAAAGCTTTTTGAAAACAATGAATCTGGCAGAGCATAGGGTGAGTTGGAGTTGAGAGATAGAAGACTATTGTGACAGTCATTGGAGATGTTCCAACATAGTCTAGTGACAACTTTGCAAATGTTCAGGGAGAATGAAGCATTAAACATGGAGTAGATGAAATTTTAAAGTCCGTTCCAGCCATAAGTTACAGACGTAGAATAGAATACTAGGCTATGAAGTCACATTGTCTAATTTGCATGCTGGTTCCACCACTACTGACTATGACCTTGGGTGAATTACTTAGTTCTAAAAGTCCTCAGCTGGGCATGGTGGCTCACGCCTGTAATCCCAGCACTTTGGAAGGCAAAGGCGGCAGGATCACGATGTCAGGAGTTCAAGACCAGCCTAGTCAACACAGTGAAATCCCGTCTCTACTAAAAATACAAAAGAAAAAATTAGCCGCACATGGTGGCGGGCACCTGTAGTCCCAGCTACTTGGGAGACTGAGGCAGGAGAATCGCTCGAACCCAGGAGGTGGAGGTTGCAGTGAACCGAAATCGTGCCACTGCACTCCAGCCTGGGTGACACAGCAAGACTCTGTCTCAAAAAAAAAAAAAAAAAAAAAGAAAAAGAAAAAGAAAAGGTCCTCCATGGCTGCTTTTCTCATCTGTAAAACAGGAATAATTTTAGAATTCATTTCATCATATCTGTGTGAGTTTAAACAGTGTACATATGTGAAGCCCTTAGCATAAGACATCACACAGATAAGACCTCAACACATGCTTGCTTACACTGTGCAATTTCTAGACATTGAGGTTTTAAACTGTGTTAATACAAAGGGGAGAAAATGGGCTAGGTAGAAAAAATAGTGCTGAGGTAGAATTCACAGGATTTGTAACTCATTAAATGCAGATCAAAGTGGGACAGAGGACCAGGAGAAATTAACAGAAACTCAACATTGTAAGTAAGAGTGCATAACTATGACAATTAGATTCCTTCTTTTCTAATCGTCATAGTTAAGCACTCTTACTTACAATGTTGAGGCCCCACCCCCATAATATTTTCCTTTTCTAATTGACATAGTTAAAACATATAACTTAACTTAATGAATTCAGAATAAATTTTTGTGAACAGAATTGTTTATAAATTGTCTGCTTCTATTTTGAGGAAAAAATAAGGCATTTGACTTTTTCCCATCTGAGGAACAAATCTTAGACAAAAGTGATCTTCCCCACATTCCTATGGACACTGAACAAGCATTCAGTACTCAGTGCAACAGCATAGACTAGTGGTAGGAAGGAAGATTGTAACGAGGAGGCTCAGACACTACTTTTTATCTTATCCAGGGCACATTTTAGTTTTAAGCTACACTGACAACAAAATTATCTATAGCTGTAGCAACAGACTATTTGACAAAATAAAACTGGTTTAAGGTAATTTTAAGTACCTTATGGCTTGTTTACTAATTACTAGAATCTTTGAGAAGTACTTATTTCTTTCTCTTTTGACTGCTGTAAGGAATAATCACATACTCAAATTTTTTAAAAAAGTATTTCCTTTCCTTCAGTTGAAGACTTCAGCTATTTTAAATGAATTATGTATCAAAAATATTAGTTTAATTTGTATCATGGGGGATAATGGTATTAATTTTCCTGCATCAAATTTTTTTTTTTTTTAATCCAGATAGGTGCTATGTATCAATTAACCAACACTTACGTACACTAAGGGCACTATAGAGGCAAATAAAATTAATTAAGAATCAGATCCTGAATTTAGAATCGTATAATCAAACATATATACAACTTATACAATATGGAAAATAATGCTATGCTACCAATATGGACCAAAGAATAAATGCTGTATTACCAATATGGACAAAATAAATAAATGCTATATTACCAATCTAAAGAGCCATGGAAGCAGAGAGGATAGAGGGATTAAACTCCTTTGAGAAAAAAAAGTCCTTGCAGGATTTGGTACTTAAGATATTGCCCAACACAGAGTGGACATTCAGTAAACATTTGCTTAATAAATGAATGATCTATAAATGATCTCCCAAATCTTTAGGGTTATAAACATAACTGTTGTTTTATTACTTCTCATGGATTCCTGTGGGTTGGAATTTGGGAATGGTCTGAGCTGGGTGGTCTCTCATAGAGTTGTGACCAGGTGTTTGCTACAGCTAGTGCTAGCTGAAGGATGGGAGGTCAAAGTAGTTGGGGGCTGCCATCATCTCTCACTCTTTGTGTAGCCTCATGGTCTCTCCAGGCAGCAGCTTCTTTCGGTTGGGTTTAGTCTGCCTTACAGCACGGTGGCCTCAGTGCAGTCAGACTTCTTGCAAGCTTTCAGGAACAAGTATTTTAGCCAACAAAGCAGAAGCTTCATGGCCATTAATGACCCACACACAAAAGTCAATAGCATCACTTCTGCCATACACTGTTAGTCAAAATAGGCACAAAGTCAGCCCATTTTTAAGGTAGGAGACATAGGCCATTTCTTGATGGGAATAGTGTCCAAGTCACATTTAAGAAGGGTATGTGGGAGGGAGGTATTGTGGTGGCTGCCTGTGGAAAACAGAATCAGCAGAGTGATTTCAATGTTCATTTTTAAGCCATGTAATGTATGTTTCTTATACCTTTTTGTCATTTTTTTTTAAAAAAAACAGAATATGTCATAAAATTCTAACAAAAATTTGGAAGTGGGTTTGAAATCAGAAGTCAGAATAGATTATTTATGAACTCTCCAATTTCTATGCAGTTTTGTGTAGTGTTTTTTTTGAATTTCTAGTTTTTTTTAAATATGTAAAGTCTTGATTTAGCCTGTGTTTATGTGATTGTGTGCTAAACACCTGCAAATAAAACAACCTGTGTAATTAGGTCACTACCATGACCAAAAAAAAAAAAAAAAAAAAAAAAAAACTATCAAATTTACTGTTTGGCATGACATAACAAGAAAAACAACAAACCAGAGAAACAAACCAAAACAAAGAAAAACAAACACCCATACACAACACCCCAAAACAAATCAAGACAAACACTTATCTCATGTGTAATTTACTTAACTCTTCATTTGTCAACATGTTTCTTTGATATGGCATAGAAGACAAAATCTTATTTGACAAGTAATGTCTCAGATTTTATTTTAGCAAAAATTTTTCATTAGAGTTACAACTCAATGGATTGTGTTTTACTTTGCATACAAATAATGTCTTAATTCCAAGAGCTTTGTGACATACAGAAAAATATTTCAGGCCAATATGATACCAGTTGGTGCACCAGGCAGAGTAAGATAATTTATCACCTCTGTTTCACTTTGGATATACCTATACCAAGAGAGAGTAGAAACATCAAAAAGCCAAGTACTAGAAACTGTAATACCTCTAATGACTAAAAGCATAGTGGTAATTGTCTTTTGTCCAGGTCATCATAGAAGTCATTCAATGGAAAATGTGAAATAACAGATGTTTCAGCAATGTCCCCTGATTTCTGGATTTTGCAGCTCACAAAGGGAAACGTTAAATACTACATGCATATTATTATTTTTAATGAGAAAAGTGAACTCCATGATATTCTTTGGAAAATAAAAAATGATTATTGAAAAAAACTTACTTTTAATATTTCCTTTTTAAAAATTAAGTACCACACTTAAAACTTAAAGAGTTTTATGTGCTATGATTTGATTCGAAATTTAGGATGGAGACACAGGCTGTAAAAATATTTTTCTTCAGGTTTACCTTTATTATTATAGATAAGGGTAAAGGAACTTATTAAGAGAAATAACAGTCTGAAAGTAGCATCTGAATGTAGACACAGCTTATAAATAAAATATAAAATTTTACTTAAGTGATTAATAACATCTATAGGCAAACACTAGTGTTTAAGGTAGTATACTGCTTGTGGAGTCTGAAGGTTGCTTGTTGCTGAGAAACTGGGTGCTGATTTTATTTTCAAGAGGGTCTTTTGTTGTTATAAATACCTCATAGCATCACAAGAAGTAACAGCTCAGCATCTATCTCTTCTGCTGCAAATACCATTTCAGTTCATTCATCTCCTTCATGTGTTCTCAGCTGCTGGATTCAGACCTGCGGAAAAGTATTTTTCTCTTTTTCTGCAGTATTTCTTGCTTTGTTTTAGTTACCTCAATAACTCTCTCTTTTTTTTTGTTCTACTTTGGAAGGTGTAGCCATTAAATAAGTTCACAATTTATATTTTCTGTCTAAGGCACAGAAAATTTCTCAGTATTTTCTTAAAGGCACACAGGTAACCTTCTCATTTATAACATTCAGGCATAAAGCCTATAATGCTTAAAAATAAGTATGGTTCCTTTCCCATGGTAGCTTCAACAACATTACCAGATATATATATATACACACACATACACACACACATATCTGGTGTGTGTGTGTGTATATATATACACGTATGTATATGTGAGTGTGTATATATATCCCCACACAATACTGGGTGGAAGGAATCGTGTAATATAGAATTATAATTAACATATTTGCTCTGGCTCATCTTTGGGTGCTCTGCCTTAATGCTGAATGCACATGGTGGGGGGGGTAATTTTTCTAGCCCTTCACCATTCCATTCCTCAACACATGACTAAAAAGCCACGTCTGAATATGCTGAGCACTCAACGAGCAGTTCTGCATATTCCTTATTTGAAACAGAAGCTAGCTATGAAGAAAGCTGGATGAATCAGAGTATAAGTAAAGATTGCCTCCACTTGAGCTACCTGTACTATGAGATATCTCTTAGTTCCTACCAACAATGTGGTTATATTTACCAGTTGCAATTTCTAAGGCATTCACTCATTAAATTAGTGGTTGAGCAGGTGTAGCTAAAAATGCCTTCAATCACTTCTGTGTTATTTTGAGAGAGGAGTTTTGCAAGCCATTGAAATTTAATTTTAGAATCCCATTCAGTAAGCTGGAAAATAAAAGGATGGCAAACTGGAGTTTCTGGTTTTGCTTTTACATATGGTAACACAATTAAGGCTTTTATAACCAAAGGAAAGTGATAACTGCAGAAGAAAATTGTGACAATACTAACATTTAGTAAAGTGTTTGTATACATTGTTAAACTCATTTCCATAATTCTGGAAAGAAGAGGGGGTAAATATTGCTGTTTGCATTTTATACACATGTCAGTAATATTAAGTCATTAAAGAATAAGGAGATCTATACATATATAATGAGAATATATATTTTGAATGAGAATATATACAGTACATATATGTATACAAACACAACTAAAATAGCTTAGCTTTTCCATTTTTTCAAACTTTCTCTTCCTCATTAATGTCTTCTTTCAAGAATTTCTTGTATATAAGCTTTCTAGAATGTTCTATATCTGTTTCCATCTCATTTATCCTTCAGCTGTCATGTTTTATTCTTTGTTTTAACTGAGTAACGTTAAGGGGCCAATGGCACAGTACATAAACTGATCAGAGGGGCAGAAGAAGGCATCATGAGCCTCACTATGAAACCCTTCTTAATGCCGTGTTCCTTATGAATCTGACCTGCTAAAAAGTTGTTATTCAGTCAAAAGTATGTCACCAAGTGTTGTACAAATCATGCGTAGAGCTCTCTTCTACTTACGTTCCTAGACTTTGTCACTAACCTCACCATTGGGTAAGTAAAAGTATATCCGCTTTCCAAGAGAGCGTCCACTGAGTTATAAATAGTATCATATAATTTGCAGAGTACTGCAATAATGTATATACACTATCATTTCTCCCAAACTATTCTGAGTATGTGAAATAAATCATGAGTCATAAAATATTTGCCTAGAGCAAAAACCATCCTTCAAAAATGATTCATGAGCAACAGTGATGTTAATTTTTAGAAAGTTTTCTGCCCTTTGAGACTATTCTTTTGCATTAGGCATAGGTCCTAAAGTGAATTGAACAAAAAGCTTAAAGAGGAACAAATGTAAATTAATTAACAAATTTACAATATGCAAATACACATGATTGTATTTTTACTTAATATACTAGAAAAGTATACCAAACACAATTTCACATTACTTAATTTTCTGAGCTTGAATTTTTGCCTTTTCATGTATACAAATACGTATACACAGACAGACAGACATACACAAGTACACTCATGCCTTGCCTTCACTGTAAATGAGCTGACATTCTGGATTTAATGATTTTCAGAGGCCACGCTTAACTAAAACTTGATCAAAGAGGAATTTTTAAAGTATGTCTTTTAGGATCTCCACTCATTCCTATTAGATTTCCTTGTGCTTAGGTTGCCTTTTGACGGTCAGGATCAACATTAAATGGTCTCTATCAGGTATCATAGATGACATCTCTTTTAGTTTTATTTTTTAGCAGCAAAATAGTCCATATTTTCTGTGTAATTTATGTTTGGTATAAGTATCATTCAGTTTTCTCTATGACACCCTTTTGAAGTACATTTAAATCTTCCGTAAAATATAGTGAGCACCCTTCTAGAGAATGTCTAGCTTTGTTTTAGTTCCTTAGATTTGTAATGCATAGCTTTAGCAATACATCTCAGCATATTATTTGTTTTTTTTTTTCTGAAGCTTGATGTTGTAAAGAGATATTGGAAGTTTGCTTTTTAGGATAACTCCCTAGACTATATCAATTTCTACTTAGGACTCTTGTGTCTTCTGACTGGGATAATTGGCATACAATTTATATTTTCTTCATTTTATTATATTAAGAAATGGCATGAGATGATTCTAGGTTCTCACATTTTTATATACTTAATGCATTAAAAAAAAAAAAAAGAAAGAAAAGTGTAATTTCTAACTACAGGCTCCGGATGAAGAAAGGAGAGAATCAGTGTCTGGTATTAGCAGTGGTGGTAGGGGCCTTGGTGGGCAACACTGTCCAAGGACCTCTCATATCTGAAAGCAAGTCTGCTAATAATTTTATAGTATTAAATTAGGATGTTGCCTATCTGCTTCTGCCTTCTTTCCCAATTATGTTCATAATTATGTTCATAATTGGGAAAGAAGTCCAGTAGGGAAGGAGATGTTGATTTTTTTGGGAAGCCAATTCATCATTTCTCTGAGAGTGCCAGACAGGTGCCAGGTATGGTGGAATTTGGATTCTGCCACTGTAAGGATGACATCACCTGGTGACCTCTTTCCAAGTAATCCATTAGGTAACATGTCTTACAAATTTCATATCCTATAAACAGGGGTGGTTTTAAAGAAAACAAAAAAACGACTGTAGAGTAAAACGACTGTCTTAATTGTTAGTTGTTTTGACCACTCAACCACTTTTAAATTCTCACGAGGTTGTATTTCTCTCTCTTTCTCTCTCTGTGTGTGTGTGTGTGTGTGTGTGTGTGTGTGTTCTACCAGTCCTGAGTACTGTGCTGCCTGCACTACAATCTTGGAAATGATTCCTTTCACTTCAAGATCCAAGTCATTGCTGTGAATAATTAAAAAGCAGGGCTCTACCCTACTGGTAACCTCTTTCCACCTTGAAATAATCCCATTTACTGGCACTGTTGTGGTCATGTCTCTCATTTCACCCAATTTTCAGACTCGTTTGCCAGCTCTCTGCCTATTGTGGGTCTGCACTTTAAGCACTCACTTTCCTTATTGAAATGTTTCCTGACAAGGTAAGTGTAATATTAAATGTGCATGCAGTTCCTCATCATGTTTCTCCTTTGTGCCAATTATGTATCTTGATTTAGTCTTTTGTGTCACAGGGAACAATTGTATTCCTAACTCACACAGACCCTCTTCTCCAGCAAAACTGAATATCTGAAGCATCAGCCAGTGCCCTGCAAAAATGGTCTCTCCTGTCTATTAAGGTGCAAATTTAGTTATAGACTTTCCGTTTTTCATCTTGCTTAGAAATTCTGTACCATCCAGTGTCTGTATTCTTTCTAGAAGATGCCCAATAAATACCTGCTGAATTTAAATGTGTATTTCCTTCATCAAAATACTGTTTCATTATGATAAGTGAAATAAGCCAGACACAGAAAGATACTGCGTGACCTCGCTTTTATATGGAATCTAAAAATAAAAGAAGTCTTTATCTAAAATAAAAGAAGTCTTTATCTAAAAATAAAAAAAAAAGTCAAGCACTATACATAGAGGCAAAGAGTAGAACAGTGGTTACCTGAGGTGAGGGTAGGGTAAGAAATGGGAATATGTAGGTATGAAGTGGCAGTGACGTAGGATGATTAAGTCTGGTGATCTCATATGCAGCATGAGGACTAGAATTAATAATGTTCTATGGCGTACTGGAAATTTGTTAAGAGGGAAGATTTTAGGTGCTCTTACGTATACACACAAAAAAAGTAATTATGCGACATGATGGATATGTTAATTTGCTTGACTATAGTAATCATTTCACTATGTGTATGTATATCAAAACATCATGTTGTACATCATAACTATATGCAATGAAAACTACGTAAGTTTCTTGGGGACAGGGACTGTGCATTTGAAATGTACATATGGTGTTAAATATTTAAAAAATATAGCTTTAATTGGCAAATTGGTTCAATACTTTTTCAGAAAGGTCAGATTTCTGATTTGTTCAAAAACTCTTGCAAGTTTTCTATTTCAGATAGTAGTTCTTCAAAGGGACTCAGCTATTTTTCTACTACGTAATGACACAATTTCTGGATTCTGTAGGTCTTGTTCTGTGTATTTTATGGAGAAAAAGCATTTGTCCAGCCTGCTTCTTTGTAGAAATAATGGAAAGGGCAATAGTATGAAACTTGTTAGTTTTTAAAAAATGAAAATAAGGGGGGGCTTTTAATTGTGTGAGAAATTTAATTAGATTTAGGCTAATTAAATTCATTTTTTATATTAACATGTTCACAAATATTATTGCATCTCGTTAGATTTCATTCTTCTAGCCTTACTGAACAATATTCAGTAGTAGTTTCAGATTACAATAAGTTCATTATGAAGATAAGGTGGAATTAGTGTAGGAAGCTCAGCTGGTTGAAGGGGTCTGTACTTTAATTACTGCAGAGGGTGTGCATATTAATTACAACACAAGTGATATTTACTGTACCTCAGGAACATATGACAGGGTAAAGATACTGACAGCACCAGCTAATAAACTCAGTATGATAATGAGGAGAAAAGACCATAAAAATAGAAGGAAATAAAATTATTCATAAAGTATATTGATCCCAAAGTAAAGACATTAAGCTCTGATGAAGGGCAACAAAAGGGAAGCTCCTCACTTTATCAAACAAATAACCAAAGTAGAGAAATGTTAGCAGGGAGACAGATTGTCATTATACTGGTCACATGATCACACTCCAGAGAGTACACAGGAGCCATAAAATGGGAGATTTTTAATAAATCAGCAGAAAGCCATACTGTCACCTGCAGGAACTGAGGTCTCAATGGCTAAGGAAAGCTCCTTAGAGTAGAGAAGTCAGATCTGCTGCAGCATAAACTAGAAGGAACCACATGCGTACAAAATTGGGTTTAAGAGCCACTGTCCTCTCTGGAAAAGCAAGGGGGCACCTAGGAATGCTGTAAGAATCGCTCTCAGTAGCAACCTGGAGGCCATCACCCACTTTTTTCTGTGGTTTTCAATCACCAGCTATGACTTTGAGGTGGCCAAGGGGAACGGGAGGGGTTGGTTGGGTAATTTTTCCCAGGAAATGCTCAATTTTGCTCTGATTCTGTCGAAATCCATATGGCTCAAAGGCAAGTTCAAGCTTTGACTGTAGTGACTAAATTTGAGGCTTGGCTTTGTTTTGTTTTTACATGGGCCTTTCAAAGGGATGGTCATTCTTTTTTGATGATTATTTAGTCAGCTACCTAACATTTATAAACAACCTCATTTCAGAAAACATGCAGCTGAATTACTAATTTTTATTTTACATCAAATAATTAATATAGTCAGGTTTTTGCTAAGTACTTGTTATTTTGGAGGCTTATTAGCCCAAATCTGCCACAGATTGTGCTCATAGTTGACTTATCATGGATAGAAAGTACAGTAGTTACCAATTTAAAATAAATTTTATTTTAATGCATGGGAATAATATTGACTAGACTCTTGAGAGAAGTTAATTTTATGAGGAAAGTATTTTTGTGGGTACAGGTATAAATAATGATTTATATATATATACTATTTGATAAATACTTGCATGTATGAACTTAAATCGATATAATAAGTGAAAATGCAGTTCTGGTTAAAACACCTTGAAAGCATAGTAGTGAACCTAGAGCAAATGGAGTTAAGGACATACCCAGGATATTGTGTAACCTGGATCTCCATCTTGGTAGCACCATTTGAGTTGTTTGGAGACAGAACACAAAAGTGGAGATTCTTCATTTTGGTTGAAATGTATGAAATCATGAATTGAAAGGATTAGATACTAAATTACAGCATGAAATGATGGAAAATCTCACTTTGCAACTTGGGCAAGACAAATAAAAGGAAAAAATAACCAATTCACTCAGATCTGAAATGTTTTCTATTTCCTGTGGCAGAAGAGAGTATAACCTTAAACACAGTCATCCCTTGTTTTCTATTTCTCATTCTGCTCTTTTTAGGGCCTTATTCCATTTATTCCTAATATTCCAATCTTTTCATGCTAGCCTTTTTATTTTTTGGTGGTGGGTTATTCACTTACATTAAAGTGCAACATATCCAGAAATATTTTTTGGGGGGGAAGAGTGCTTCATGAAAGCGCACATGTTAGCTTGACTATCAGTGAAATAGTTGTGCATAAGCAAAGGATCCAGTTGCAATTACTTAAATATATGAAATAATTATAAACATGGCCCACATAAAAGGCCAGGCATAGGCAGAACATGGGGTAAAGAGGTGATGATATGGTTCATAATTGTTATTATTTTGTACTGGGTTATTGTCACCAATATATGTGTGATATTATGATACTAAGACACCAAAGCTGTAGGACAATATAATATCTTGAACATGAACATGGGGTGTTCAATAAATATTTAATGGATGAATGATGAAATGATTGAATGATTAAATGAATATACTTCAGTTGGTAGTTTCATCAATTCTTGAAAATTACCAGTAGTGCTTCTGCTGTACCTAGTGAATTGGCTTCTGTTTTTAACACTGGTGTTTGGCTTTTTGTGCTGGCATTCCCTAATCACAATATCTCTGTCATCACCTGAGGTGTAAATGCTGGCCAGAGTGGATTGCCGCTGTTGGGTGGCTAGGCCCTTTCTCCGTGTTTCAATGTAAAGGATATAGATGATAATGGGATGCACCTGTGTTGAAACCTGGGCCATGAAGCTGTCTGCAGCTTGCCCTTTGGGAGTTTCAAACAGTTTTATGATCATATAAATAGTTTTAGTAAACTTTCAATCATCAAGATGTTTATATATATATATAGTTTATATATATATAATTTATATATATATATATATATATATATATATATAATTTATATATATATATATATATATATATATATATATATATATATATATGTATGTATATAGAGTCCAAAATATCCTGAAACTTGAAACCAAAAGAATGGTTTAGGTGCACACCAATTATATGTATGAGATCCTCAGGAACAGATGGGAAATTCCAAGTCTATACCCCTAATCAACTAGGATTTAGGCTAGGCTACTTACTAGAATTGAAGAATCAGAACCTTTGGAAAAATAGGGGGAAGATTTATTTAAAATGATGTTGAGTCTAATTCTGATTTTCTCTTTGAGCTTTATTGGCTTCTGTTTAGGTTTACTTCTTTTTGTCAAAGTTTCTAGTTTTTATTATTGTATTTCCTGGTCCCTCTCACTAAGTTCTTGTTGCCCTTGTGCCATCTCACTTGTCCTTAGTTTCTTTCTCTTCCTCCTGTACATTGATTCAAGGATCTATAGTTCATCATTCACCATTATTACTCATTCTCCTCCTATCAAATCTGGTTCTGATACTTACTTCAGCAAATTATGCTTTCTCTTTTTCATGTTTCTACTTTAATGGCTAATTTTTAACTTGACGCTCTGGAACTGCTCTTTTCTAACAGAGGAAGAGTTGAGTTTATTGAGAATTTGGTTTAGGGACATCTATCAATGTCTGAGAAAGGAGAGCAGTCCTTAGCTTTCCTCACTTATTTATTCTGTGAATAATGGGGAGATACAGAAAGTTTGATGCAAATATCAAGTAGACATGAATTCTGATGTTCAAATGTGTTCATAGAAAGCAGGGAATTTAGGAATTAAAATACCAGTAAGACAAAATGGGTTGTATCACCTGAAGATTGGGGTAACAGCCTTCATCTCAAATTAAGAAAATCATTATCTTAAATTTGAAATACATGTAAGCACAGTCTCATATTGGCTGAAATTAAATGTTTAAATTTAAACAAAATAAGTGACACTTAAAACTGTGTATTATATATAAAATGTGCTTTGTAATCTCTACAATTAGAGAGAACCACAAAATCCTTATGTCTCAACTACACAGAAAATCTTGTTAATTTTCATTGCAGTAAAGCAAAACTTGTGGAAAGTCCCCAAAGCATTTGAACCTTAGTGCAGGGTTTAACTCCTCTCAGTACTTCAAACTCTGAGAAGTTTAATAGATTAAAGTTTTAGAAGGTTAAGTTTTAGTTATAAACAAATTTATGTTTTTGTATATTATTATTATGTTGATAATAAGAAAAAAATATTTTGTGAAAGTCTGAGGAAGCAAGATTGAATAGATAACTAAAAATCACAACATTCTAACCAATAAGTGAGATGGATATGATTGTTCATGCCTATTCTGTTCCTTAGACTTTGTAAATCTTCATACATCTCTTTTTTTCCCCCCAAGATTATGTTGTCTATTTATTGCCACAAAGTAGGAGTTGTAGTCAAGGTTTCCTGTAAGTCTTAGCTGTACTGCTTCAATGACTGTGTTAAAATAATAATTCATTGAGCAACCTCAAAGATGCTTCATACAATAGTGTTAATGAGCAATAAAGGAACAAAAAAGGCAACCTATGATGGAGAATTAGCAAATCTCTCAGAAATTGCCAAATGGACCAGCATCACTAGGAACCACTGAGAAAAATGAAGGTGTTGTGCTTGGTATGTGACTTCGCAGTAACAAATATCAAAACAAAAAATGTTTGATTTCATTTGGAAAGGATCATTTTTCCTGTTACCTTTTCCGAAACAATCCTCACCCTCTGTTCCCTCATTCCTGTTACAATTAGTCATTACCTACTGTTGCTTGTGATTTGTTGGCAGTCTATAGCTGCAATCTGTTGCTCTGTGACAGATCGATTCATTCAGCCCACAGACTCATTCCTGAATTCAGCCAAAATGAATATATATCTATCTCTAATGTGTGTGTGTATATATATATAATGTATATGTATACAGCGTGTATATAGAAAGGAAAAAGTCCAAAGTACGTTGTTTTAGCTAATGTTGCAAATTATTCTTCTAAAAGGGTCTTCTTAAGGGACACTCTTAATGAACCCTACATGTATTTAAACATGTGTGAACAACACTAAGCAACTCCCTATGTGGAACGGGCTCAGAGTCCACATGTGTAGACTGTGGAATTTGAAGTATGTTTGTTTAGCATTATCACTTTTACAGGAGACAATTTCAATGCAATATTTTAGTTAGAGAAGAGTAGTTGCTGCTGAGCCTACTGAAGAGAATTTGTAGAAACCCTGTTGTTTATACCCACACACATGTAGATGTATATACACACCACTAAGTTTAAATAATCCCAGTAAGATTCATATTGCTCCGGTTTTTCAGCAAAAGAAATTATAGTTTAGTTGCAATCAATTTAACAGTCAGAGCTTTGGTGTAGCAAAATATGTGCTTCGTAGCCCTTCAAAATTTACGCAGTTTGTACATATAGATATATGCTGTATATATTTTGAAGTGATACGTATGTTGAAATTTTTTCTTCACTTAAAACCGTGCTGCATAATTGATTGGAAGAGTTACTCTCATTACAGTCTATTTTTGCAGCAAAGCAGAGGCTATTTGAGATGCTTGTGTGTGTTTTTTAAAATGCTTTACTTTATTGCAAGGAAAGGAAAAACTAGTCATTATATAGCAAGATGCTATTCATTTTTGCTTTGTTCTGAACAATGCTGAATTAAGTAACATCACTGCATGGCAAGATAAATAAATAAAAAATATTTTCTCTATCAGCTTTTAGTATCACTGTTGTCTGACTAAGTAAGACCTTCTTTGGTGAAGATCTATACACACACTCACATACTCATTGACATTTACAAAATATGTAGTCTCTTCAGTTTGCTCTCTCATAAACCCCAGGAACAGCTTACTTCTGAACATTTCTATATAATAGGGTCACCTCAGCAGTAAGACCTGGACCACAAGAGTTGCCAAATTAAGAAAACTGGTTGACTCTTACGGAAAATACTGCTGAACAAAAAGGCAGATGTTTCACTGTATGCGATACATTGGTGGAACACTCTCAGTCTGTCAGAATGCATTTTCTCAAAGGATAAACTATCCTCTGCTTTGGTTCCTGTTTCCATTTTGAGTTTTTGAAGAAGTCCCCTTGTCTGGCTCCAGGGAAACTACAAACTTTCCTCACTCTAAAAATAAAACAAGGTAGTCATTCACGAGAAATTACTCTAACCACTCAAGAAATATTTAAAGAAATTTTTTTTCAAGCACACTTTGGAAGAAGACTGTGAGTTTTATGGTCATTATACAACTTAACAAATAAATTCATGATAGCTGAAACAGAATTTAAGCAATGCACAAAAGCCATAGGGGCTAGTAAATAGCACAGGCAGGATTACATTGCAAAATGCTTGTATTTTTAGTCTAATTACTCTTTCCACTAAATCTTTTTATGAAGGAAAGAAAAAGATTATTAAACATAAGTATTGTGAAAATTGAGTGAAAATGTTACTCCACATAACCAAAGAATATAGAAAGGGGCAGCTCTGTTATATTTTGTTTTACATTATTATTGCCTCTGTAATCATTTAAGATAATCATTTTTAAAAATAAAGTTTTTTTTTACAATTATATAATTTTCAGAATTAAGATTAGAAAAATTACTTAGGTGAATACAAGAATTCATTGAAATATTACATAAGATTAAAGTCTACTTCTGACTTAATTTCATTGCACATAGACTCTGAAGACTGTCAAATTATCTAGATTTTACTAGATCTGAATAAATAGCAGGAACACGCGGAGACACTAATTCAAACATATTCCTTTGTTCTGGTAAATTACTACATATGCCTCTAGCTCCCTTGTATCTGAGGTTCTATAAAAAAGATTTTTTTTTTTTTTTTGCCCTTCCAGTGTGTTTTATCCACCATTTAAAAACACATTTAAAATATATTGCAATTGCGTGAGAAGTGACATAAATACATTTGGTGATTAATATTTATTTGATCAACTGTGAGTGCAACAATATGACTTCTAATTTGAAACCACACAAGCTTCCTTTTCAGCAATCCTGCCTTTCAAAGCCTTTCATTTGCTACATCACAGGCTGATCTTGGAAAGAGAACCTGTCAGATGTACTTTTTCCTACTTTTTTTCCAACTTGAACTGTTGAAATGGGGAATTAAGCGTTTAGCCCTATTTCCAGGTGTACCATATTGAAACTAATAAAAAAGTGTAAAGTGTGTGGGGGAATGGAGAATCTCTTGAACTCTGGGCCTGTGGATGATTCCTGACATCTTGGCCTGTTAAAACATGTTGTAGAGTATGTATATTTGAAGGTCTGTATGTACATTATTTGCAATATACAAACACATCCACATACACATTCTGCAAAAATGGCAAGAGTGGATGTCAAGGAAACATCTCCCAATATTAAATATAGATCCTGTTCCTTTTTATATTATTATTCCTATTGTTTTATTTCTATACCCTGTGCTAGCGGTGTCCTTTGTGGCACTTCAGCTATGATGAGATGGGCGGGCGAGCAGCTTCCTCCAGAATTGACGCCAGCTGGTTTGGAAGACTGGCAAACCCTCAACTCTCCTTCTATCCACCACGTTAGAGATTGACTTTATTATGTGCTATAGCTCCATGCCATGCCCAGTCTCTAAAGACCCAGAATGCAGGCATGTAACGCAGCCCTATTCACCATTGCATTTATTTTGATTTAGTCATAACTTCAGGAATTGCCTTTTAGCAACAACTACAAAAAATGTGAGGGTCATCCACTTCTAATGCTGGAAACCCTGTGATAATCTGTTCCATGCATTCAAATGAAAATATGACTTCTTGGCAGAGAATAGCATTATAATGTAAAATCCCATATGCTGTTATACAGTATGTTGCAATCTGTTTTACGGCTGCCTCTATTCTAACGAGTGAATACTGCCAATAAAGCAATTGAAGATAACACTAATTGCTTATTTCTGTGATCCATAATTTTTATGGCTGCCTTATAGCTCTTTAGTCAAATACATGCTTTTTGGCCTTTAAGATCTAGAACTCATGTACTGTAGCAGTTGAAACTGGAAATGCACATGCTGGTCTGAGAGGCTTTTCTGTACTTGATTAATAGGATGCAGCAGAAAAACAATTGAAAGATGTGAAAGAAAATAGAAGTCTTAAATCAGCTCTAACAGGTAAACATTAGATTTGATCAATATTTAGATCACTTTAAATAAATAATTATATGGCTGTGTATAAAATGAAATTAGGCTGTAAGGTCTTCTCTGGCTTTCATGCATTTGGGGGCCTGTTGAGCACAAAGGTGACTGGAAATCATGGTTGTGTGTGAGCACAGCTAGCTGAGATGAGGATCACATCTGACCCTGGGCTTTGCCGCATATTGACTATGTGACTGTGTGATCTTGAGCCAGTGATTCAACATTTTTGAGTTTAGGTTCCTCTCAGAAGTGCCAGGATGACTCAATGGATGTGAAAGCACTTCACTAACTGTAAAGTACTAGACACTCTGTTAGTGATTATCTGTGCTTGATCCCTGTTTGGGGCCATTATGACATGCTTTCTCATGGATAACCTTATAGAAACCCCAAATAATACTGTAGTTGTCCAAGAACATATGCAGTCCTTTGCTACTCAGAGTGCAGCCTGTAAACTGGTAGTGTCAGCATCACCTGGGAGCATGTTAGAAATGCACAATCTTGGGCCCCACCCTGGACCCACTAATCAGAATCTTCCTTTTATCAAAATCTCCTGGTGATTAGTATGCACATGAAAGAACTGAGAAGCCCTGATCTAGTCTAACTTATTTCATGCAAAAGAAAGGTGAGATTCAGCAAAGTGAAGTGATTCACAAGAGGTCACATAGTATGTTCAGAACTAAGCCAAGATGACAGCCCAGGTCTTCTGACCCTAAGTCTAATCCATGATGTCTCCACCACAAAATACAGAGGATTTCATTTTATCCTGTGACAGATTTCATGCTGACTACGTAGGCTCAAAAGTGGGTAATATATTTGTAGCCTAAAATAGTGTAAGTCTAAAAAGTCATAGGTTTCTGCTTTCTTTGGTCAAATAGTAAAATAAAAATCAAAGCAAATAATCAGTAGGCTGTACTACTGAGCTTAAATTGTATGCAAAAGTATCTAGAATACTCATAGATTTATATTCATAAAGTTCATTGAATATATCATTACATTTCTCAGATTGAAGAATTTAAGACATATGCTCTTAAATTCAGAAAAGATGCAACTGTAATGATCACAGGGACCTAGTATTCAATTTTTATATTTGTATCCAGCGTTCTAGCTATATGATCTTTTTGGTAGAAAAAAAGAGATGATGCTTATGTATACTAAATATATTTCTCCTATTCAAAGAGTAATATACAAAGCACTGTGCCCAAAGAGAGGTGCCAAAGGATCTTACAAGCAATAGCTTAAAAATGTTCACAATTCCCTGATAAGATATACACAGTAGGTATGCAGCTTTGAAAAATACCGCTAGATTGGTTTCATTATACCCACACAAACACGTGGTATATTCTATGTTATTAGACACTCTTGTAATGTTTCTTACATTTATTGAGTTGAATGGATGGAATTGGAAGGCATTATATTAGGTGAAATAAGCCAAGCACATAAAGACAAATATCACGTGTTCTCATTCATATGTAGCAGCTAAAAAAAGAAAAAAAAATTGAACTCATGGAGATAGAGAACACAACTGATGCTTATGAGAGGCTGGGAAGAGAAGCAGGGAAGCCCTACTTCCTGCTTGAGGATGGTTAATATCTAACAAAATACAGTTAGATAGAATGAGTAAGATCTAATATTTAGTAGCACAATACGGTGACTATAGTTAACAATAATTATATAATTTAAAATTACTAAAAGGGTGAATTGGGATGTTCCTAACACAAGAAATGGCAAATGCTTGAGGTTTGGATACCCCAATTACCTTGATTTAAGTGGGATACCCCAATTACCTTGATACATTGTATGCCTTTATCAAAATATCCCATGTACCCTGTGAATATATGTAACCATTATGTGTCCATAATAACTAAAAATAAAAAATTTAAAAAAGAAGAAGAAATTCACAAAAGTTTTTTTTTTTTTTTTTAGAAAAAGTTGAATGCTGTGAACCACATGCACATTATTATCTCATTTAATCTTCACCAAGATTTTTTGGGGTAGTATTATCCTCATTTTATAGATGTAATGAGGAGCCTGGAGTTGAGAGAGGTCAAGAAAAAAACTTGCCCAAGGATACATAGACAGCAAGATAAAACAAAGGGAGAAACTTAATGTGAAGTTTAAGTGGACCTTCCAAATCAATGTTGTGACTTGAAAGTAAGAGTTTTGAGTTCTAATTTCTTAAATTCTGATTTAACATGGTCTCTTTGGATGTGAACCTCTACCATGACTTCCGGCAGTCGTATTGAGGTGGTGGTGGCCTTTTCTTCCTTTTGTACTAAGCACATAGATCTGTGAAACCGCTGATGCCTCTTCTCTAAGGAGTCAGGGTCTAGAGGAATCTGTAGCCAGGGAAGGAGCCTTCAGCTGCTGTGCTCTTCGCTGTCAGAGTCTAGGTTCTTGGTTCAACAGTTCTACTTCTCTAGTACTGAGACTGACAATAAATAAGTGCTGCAATAAAAAGTGCCAACATACTTGAGAATATTCTTAATGAAATCAGTTGCGCAGGCTTTTGTAGAGAAGTACTGAAGCAGGGGAAGGGAGACCAAGCTAGCCAAAATATTTCTAGGTAGAATTGTGGGAGCTTTATGACCGAAGGTGTAGAACTGAAGAGAAATGATTGAGAAATAAAGGAGCAGGAAGAGAGAACCTTTACTAGTAATTGCAGAGACAGTCTAAATAAAGTAGCAATTAATAAGCCAAATGATAAAATGATTGATCTAGAGCTTTCTCTCAAGCTTTCTTTCTTTAAGGAAACACAAGCAAACTTCGAATGTTCTCTCTGATTTTATATGATACATCCTGCTCCTTGCTGATAGTCTTGTGTGTGGAATCTCTAAAGCTGTACCTTGCCAAATGTTAACTAACAGTGCATTCTGAAACCTCAGTATCAAAGGAGTATAATAAGAAAATAAGGAATATTGCAACCAGCTGTAACCTATAACATTCTAGTAACTATCTTGTTATAAGAGATAAACCCTGATTACTATATTCCAACACTTTGTAACGCCTCAGAGGAAAAAAATAAAAGGTACAGCTTTTCTTGCACTTGTTTTTCTTTATATTAGATTACTAGATTCTATATTAGAGTTCTGGGTTTGACTATCTGATTTTTTAAAGTACTGGAGAAAAAATCAATTCAATTATCTCCACCCCTAACATATTATTTGAATATATAGCAGTATTTATGTTACTTCCTTACAAAGGAATTAATATTTCCCTATGTTAGTATTAATGAGATTTTTTAGAGAAAAGGGAAGAGTAGTAAGTCATCTCTTGGATCTAAAACAAATGTAAACCACCTCAAAGCTTTTTTCTTAGAAGAAACCTCATGCAATATGCACCATATCAAGACTATAGACACAGAATTATACCGCATTCTTTTTTATTTAAATCCAGGTACAATTTGTGAAACCTTTCTGCTTCATTTTAGAAATGAAACTCTAGCATTGCCTTCATGTTGGACTCTGATCAGTTTGCTTTTTCAGATACACCAAGGGGCTTTTATTTCACATCTTTGTAAAATTGTCTAGTTTCTAAAGTTATTCTTCTATTATAATTTAACACATTAAGAGAGTAGAAAAAGAGAGAATGTGGTATTATTTTATTACTACATAAAACTCCACTGTCAGAATGGAAAATATAGGAAAAGCTTGGCACACAGATGGCTAAAAAGTTAAAGCTGAGTAAATGATCAGAGAGAGAGAAAAACAGAATAGTATTGAGTCTATGTTCCTCCATATTATTTTGTATGCATATCTTTGAATTTGAAATTCAAATAAGGAATATATATATGTAATTGCAAACAAGTTTTTGATAAACAAGTAGGCCAGATATCCAAACAAGAAGATGCCGTTCTGCCCTCTCATTCCATTTAATAACAGAAGTCCTTGTGTCACCTTATGTTATAGGAATGGAATTATAGGGATTAATATGAACAAAGTTAACCCCTTTTAACTTACTATCACATAATGTTTTCAGCTTCCATGCCATGAGGATTCTGAGCAGTGCAGGGTGGGGGAGATTGGAGGGGTGCAGAGGAAAGGAAGATGTGAGGGAAGAGGAATAATAGAAACCTTTTTAATATATTGATGTGAAATAAGAAGTAATTCAGAAATGCAATTTAGTGATGACCTCTCCTCTGGGTGGATATGAAAAACAGCCTTGTTTTCTTTTATAAAGAAATGCTGGCATGCTTGACTTTAGTGAATCAAGAGAATTGTTTGGCAAATAACGGTGATGGTGTGTGTCCTTGTCAGAACACCTGCTGTATTCTCCCAGCAAACGCTGGGGCCACGGCGTCTCTCCTCTAATGACACCTCATCAATCCGCTCCTATCAATGTCCCAGCCATGGAGGTGACTTCGAGTGCTCAGAAGCCTTAGAAAATGTCAACGTTTTGGGAGAAAAGGTCAGTCACAGCTTCCCCCCCACCTCCCCTGCCAAGCCACCGTGGGCCTGGCGTTCATTATCCTAATTAAATCCAGCAGCTGAACATCTTCTTATCTGTAGGGGAGGAGAGCAGGGGCATGATGCAATAGGATTGATTTGCATATCCAAAGTTAATTAGTGCGGAGGAGCAGGTGTACAGTAATAATAATTATCACACATGACAATCACCTGTGACCACTTCCCCGCGCCCCTTCCGGGATTCAGCACAGTGATTGCTGGCTGGTTTTTTCCTTGCTTGATACCCATCCTGAGCTGTTTATGTCCTTGTGCCTCTCTTCACAAACCTGCTGTGAGTAGATTGTCTGTTCCTTAACAGGCGCTGTATTTTTCTCTAAAGGTATATTTTCCCCTGTTTCATTTGGAGGGAGAGACTATTGTAAGGCAGCTATTTTCAATTTTGTTTGCTGAAGTTGTCACATCCTGTTGGAGCCTGGGTATTTATTTTTAGATTACATGTAAGTGGATAAGGAAAAAAAAAATGCTCAGGATCATAATTTGAAAATCCCACTTTGCATCATTTGAAGATTCTATCTTGAGCATATGCTGGGAAATCAGTCTGATCCAAAATAAACTTATTAGGCAACAGACACATGAAACCAAGTGACAATTTGATGTTTGCCACAAGATTATCCATGCCAGTTTGAAGAGGGCAGAGGGAGCTGAATACAGAACCTGAGTCTTCCTAGTCTGTGGACAGTGCAGTAGAACGCAGGCTGCTGATGCTCACTGGACACAAACCTGAAGAAACTGAAAAAGATTTGGGTGGGTTGTTTAGGATCTGCAGAATCCAGAGCAAACAAACACACACTAGAATGATACTCCAGTAGGAAGACGTCAAATTGTAGCCTTGAAGCAAATTCAGTGCAGCTTGCAGGATGGCTCTTGTGATGCCTTCATCACAGAAAGCTTAGATAGATTACAATCTTTGGATTTAGTTTGCACATAAACGCGTAGGGTATGCATGTTGAAAAGTGTTTTCTCTGTCAAACAAGGGTAATTTTTTCAAATTAAGCCAAAAAGTGTGCCCTGGAAATTGGATGTGCCTTTATAGAAATGAATTATTGCTGTATGTTATACAGGAATTTAACAGTCACAATGGTAGGCTAATAAGTAGGTAAGAACAGAATATTAAATACAAAGAAATTTTTATGGGTAAAAGGGAGGCATTAATGTTAAATTAGCTATGAAACTGTGACTGTTTTTAATTTTTTTTTTCATTTTGACTTTTGTCTCTTTCACTTTTATTTGTCAGGGTACACTTTTGCCAATCAAGTCAAGTATAACAGGTAGGCCTCCCTTTCACACAGCTTTAATGATAAGTGACAGAGACGGGGAAAGGCATTCAACTGCCTGCAGAATGCATTAAAAATTTAAAACTTTACTTATCAGTCTTTTATTAAAACTTTCTGTAATTGTACAAAATTATTTCCCCACTGGGTTACCTTTCAATATGGAGTACAATTATATTTCTGACACAAAATAATTATAGTTTTAAAAAGCTGTAAGAAAAAAGTATTATTTTTTAAAGCAAAAATCCATCCATTTTACATCCATGAAGAGGTTTTGCAATGAAAAGTTAAGCAATTGCTGAGCCAGAACTCCAGTTTTGAACATTTAACTTTCAGTACTACACAGCTAGGTGGAAATCTAGTCTGTAGAAATGTAAAAGAATTATGGCTTATGGTCAAAGACTTTCTAGTCCTTGTTTGTTTACTGAGATAATAACTTTTATGTATTATACCTTTAATCTGTCCATGTTAGGATAGCTAAAATGCTGCATCTAAATTCTTTGGTTTTTATCCAACAGGGTAAAAACCATTAGTAACTGTGTTTTGGGGAATTATCTGTGTTTTTTCTACATGCCTGACATCATCTTATGTAAAAATTTTAAATTCAAGAGCTACTAGCCTTGGACAGTGGGCTCTGCGTGGGCAGAGCAACAGTCTAATAATTCCTAAATCTCCACTATGGTCATCCGGTCTTTTATCTAAAATTCTATTGAGCAAGTTTCCAGAAAAACAGCTGTCCTATGTACATTCTCTTAAGAGACAGAGATCAACACATATTCTCTTGGGCATCTTTTGTGTATAAGTTGCTGTAGTTGAAACTCTGGGAAATGAGACAAATTTATATTTCAACTAGGGGCTTTTGGAATCAGCTCAAATTTCCATAAAAGCTGACATTACTACACTTTCTTAGCTCACACCCTGATGGCACATTCTTTTTGAATACAAGGAATACCTATTGTGTATTTACTAAGCACTCAGCATGATGTTAGGCAATTGCACTTAAATCCAAAGATTTTCAAGTCTTGTTCAAATCTGTTCTTGTCTTCAACTAGCTCACAATTTAGAAGGAAAATTAGATATGTGAAAAGCAAACTATAATTCTACATGAAAAATTCCAGGCCTTTTCTAAGTGAGGAGTGTGCCATGATCCATTTGTTGTCAGAAAATAGTGGAACTTGTATGTGTATTTATCTTTCATGCTCATTATTTTAAATTTCTCTTTTTGTAGTTCATGTACACAGCATAAATATATAAATTGGGGATCTAAAAAGTTAAATTCAAAATTTAAATGATCTACATGGAATACGTTTATATCTTTATGTCATATGTAGAAGTTTTCATAATTCATTTGGAAACTAGCATCATATGGTTATGGTTATACTGTGTATGAGAGGTTTGGAAACTTTAATTACAGTCTTGATTATACTACTAGTGTATCTTTAAACAAATAATTTAACATTTAACATATCTGAGGTTCTGTGTCTTATATTTTTGCATAATTCCCCCCTCTTAAATAACAAGCGTGTATTGAGAGTTAACTCAGATTCAGAAACTTTTCTAAGTAAGTGTATTAATCCACTTGATACTCATAACTTTATTAGAAAAGTACTATTATCCCCATTTTACAAATAAACAAACTGAAACAAAGACAGATTAAATAACTTTCCTGAGGTGGCAAAGCTAAGAAGAGGCAGGCCAGGAGTCTGAAGGTGGGGTTAGAGGATTTCTAAAATAATTTCTAATTCTAGATTCATTGAGTTTCCTATGGTAGTGCTAAGGGCTCATTTGATCATTTATTGAACATTTACTTTGTGCCAGACATTGTGCTAGGTGTAGATTATGTCAAAATGAAAGATGACTCCCAGTCTATTGGGAAGATAGCCATGTGATCATGTAGCTATGGAAACACAGAAGGGAAAGCATGAACTGGCCAGGAAATGTCAGAAAGAACAATATTAATAGAAGTGCCAAAGTGGAAGTTGAGAATGACAGGTAAACAGGGCAAGCAAAGGTATTAAACCAGAGAGGGCAGCATTAGCCAGGGAGCAAATGTAAAAGAGAATGGTATGTTTGAGAAAATGAAAGCGGCTCAGCATGGTTAGAGTCCATGTTGTGTATGGGAGGAATAACGAGAGGCTGGAAATGGGACAGGGGCCAGATCCTGAATAGCCTTATTTGTTGAGTGATTTTAGCTTGTAGTGGATAACGAGTTACTGAGAAACTTTAAGGGTTGGAATTATATGATTAGATGTGTATTTTAGAAGTTCTATTCTGGCTCTGGTATGGAGATTGGAGAGGAGAGATGTGAGGCTGAGGACTGGGAGTTTCATTTTAAGAGTATTGAACTTGTCTGTTCACTCATTCTTTTGTAAAATTCTGCTAATCACTCATTGATTTAACCTGTATTTTTTTATGTGCCTACCATGTGCCAGACATTGTTCTAGATGCTTGAACTCTATTAGTGAAGAACACAGGCAAAAATCCTTGCCCTTGAGGAGCATAAACCCTGGCATAGTTCATGTGTAATTACAAGGAAGGACAGTGTGGTTAGAGAGCGGGAGAGGGATCTGTGAGATATTTAGGAGACAGAACTGACAGGACCAGTCATTAGGACTGAATCATGGATTTTTAAAATAAGGTCTGAAAAACTATAGAGAATTAATTCTTGTGAAGGAAAATTATCCCAACAATGACAGTAGGAATTTGCTATTCAGGAAAGCTGGGGGAGGGCAGTCAAACTGACTTTATGGGCACTGGGAGTAGGGTGGGGGGGAATAAGTAGCCACTGGGAACATTCTTTGGTCCATCAAGATGACTCAGGAGACTAGCAGCCAATTGCCCACCACTAACCTTTTGATCTTTGATCTCAGAGGTTTCCAGAGCAAAACGTCCCCTTGAAAGTTTTGATTTTACATTTGGAGGGGGAATGAATACAACATCACTGGCAGCTACGTTTCTAGAAGGGACTTCCTAAAAACAAAATAATTAAACATAGAGGTTTTATATGGTGAATTTGGATTCTCATGCCCTACAAAAAGCTCAAGCCCTGTGATTATCTTAGCCCAATCAGGGTGAGTCAGACCCAACTATTGCCAACTTTAGAGGATAATACATTAACTTCGTAAATGAAGAGAAACAGCAAGTTTACATAGAAGTTTAAATCACACAGAACACTGCAACAAGTATCCACAGATAACAACAGTACTTTGCCACCTGTGGTCTCCTTGACCTGCTAAGGTATTGCAGAAATCATAACCAACAAAGAGAGGCTGGATAAGTGGATGGTTAGAACGTCAGATTTTCAGGGCTTTTTCTATCCTTAGTGTTGACTTATTTAAGTCAGGCTTTGGGTCAGATTCTTGACTCTTGTATGCCTGTTTGTCCACTGGGAGAAAGGGGAGAAGAGCAGTACTTGGCACCCAGAGAAGGTTCATGAAGTGCATTAAGGGCCTGAATTGAAAGACTGTAACGTCATACAGAAGTGGATAACATTCTATTTTTACTGACAGCATGAATAAGAAGCATAGTTGGTCTGACTGAGAACATCTCTGAATAAAAGTCTTTTCAGAAATGTGGAATGATTGGCAAAGGCCTGGAAGGCAGGGATGTCATATGCCTTGGCCCTGGAAATTGTCATTTGGTATCGAAGGGGTAGCATTGGAGTTGGCCTCAGATCCTCATGGACTCAGAGGTGTGGAGGAGAGAGAGCAAGTAGAGCCCTCCTTCTCCTCTGTTGGGGCCCTATTACATGCTGCTGAAATAACTCTGACACCTTGGGGCTGTTAATGCAAATTTAGAGGATAAATCGATCTTGGGGAGATGAGTGATAAAATGCAAACAACAGGGAAAGATAGGGTCTTTGTTTACTTTCTCTTTTCCTGGTGTATGGCTAAACAGGTTAAACACCTGTGAGAAGAGGGTGCTTCAGGGACACTCTCATACTCAAATTGTTCATGGGTGTCTTGGAGATTGCACTCCTCTCCTTGTGCAGTGATTAGTTGCCTCTTCATCACTGGCGAGGCTGGCAGCGAGGAGCAGGGCCTTCACCTGCAGGTGTTGCCATGGCAAAGGACACTTGGAATAGATTCAGGCAACATTAAAATGCAAAAGTGAAAATAAGAATAGAGAGAAAATAGAAGCAGGGAGACATTTGAGTGGATCAGATCGCCTCCCTCACGATAGCCATTGCCAAACTTGAGATCAACCCCACCTTTTCCCTCTTGATTCCTAAGGTTCTCTGAGACCTGGCCATGAGGTGCAAAAGCCGACTTTTTATTTTCATTTTTTAAAACACAGTAAGGTTTACATTACTTTGTTCCTAGGAAATATGGTTTGGTTTCTTAATCCAAACAGGATTAATAAATTATGAAATGAGAATTGGTTTTTGGATGCTATAAAACAATTCCTTTTTTAAAAAAAATTCAAAAGTTGGTTAGCAAAGTAGCTTGTTTTATTGGCTCTGGATTTTTCTCTCATTACCATCTTCTTTAACATACACATGGGTTATCGAGGAAGCCAAGCCACATTTTTCCTGTGTCATCCCGAGACTTTGCCTTGACTTTCACTTGGTTTTCACGTTGAATTAAGTGTTCTCTTTCTTGCCACTTCTGTATATTTGCCTATTATTCAGAAAAGTTGGGTTTATTTACTAAGCTTCCCTAGAACTTTAAGATATTTATGGTCAGAATTCCTGCAGGTCATTATTCTCTAAGTCAGAAAATTATCTATCTCTCCAAATATTTTAAGAATTCCCAGTTAAAGCCAGTGGCAGATTCCCTTTTTACACTCTGACTTGTTGATTCGCTTTGTTATCTAGGCAGTGATGGTTAATAATAACATAGTAGTAGTAAATATTTACTGAATGCATAACCAGTTACATTAGAATTCTTGGGGATGGGCCTAGGTATAGGTACAATCTCAGTGCTCCATAGGGTTAAGGAACTGTGTGGTGGAGGTTCATGGGATGATTGGGAAGGTAATGCCTGTTCCATGGTGGATACTTGAGCCACACTGGTTTCCTGAATCGCTTTTGAGTTATTGTAAAAAAAAAAAAAAAAAGGTACCTTGCCTTTGGATGCCTCTTCTCTTTACAAGGGCAGGGTAAAATATGGGGCTCAGCGAGGCTGTGGGAATAGGGAATGGTGTGGGAGAAGCTTGGGCCTGGGAGCAACATTTGTGGGACTCTTCCTTCTATGCCCTTCTGAATCTATTGAGAATGATCAGCTAACTCTTTGGTGCTATTGCTATTAGAAACCAGGAATTAAAATAGAATATTTCTTAAAATGGAAGGACTTACAGTTAATTCAGGTCTGTACAGTGAGGCCTCATTGCTGGTAAGATGGGCAGGGAGGAACCATCTTCTGGATACTGGAGTTATCTGCATGCTCTGTGAATTTTCATTTCATATAATTTCTGTGTTTCCTGTAAAAATGAAGAGAAAGTTTCTTTACAGTGAACCTTCTCTTATATGATCTAGGATACAATTAACCCTGCTCAGCTTTCATCTTAAAAGTAGATTCAGGTAAACAAATGACATTTCTTAAGAAAGGTCAGTGGGGAGGTTGTACTGTAACATCGGTTCTAAGCTGGAACCTGGGAAGTCCTCACAGGTCCCACAACAAGACAATTTCATTTAAGTGGAGTAGGAGAAAAAGGGCAGAAAGAAGAATGAAGAGGGCCTAGTACTGAACTGTAGTTCTCCTACATCCAGAGGTTAATAAAGTTCCTAAATTTGCTATGTACAAAGAAAATTGCCTCCAGAATGACTACTAATGCTAGCATTCTCTGACAGTTTGAAGGTCAATATAGGAAAATATTTTTCTGAGTCTGCTGTCTACTTGGAAAAAAGTATGCACAAAGACTGCACCAGATTTTCTGAATATTCTGGTCAAATTCTGATCTGGTTATACAGTTTAACCAATTGTCAATATGCCAATACCCTATGCGTGAAGCTGAGGCACCAGAATGATTTGCTATCTACTCAACATCTCCCTTATTCCACACTATAAGTAGGTCCCAGAAGTTCTTCGATGGGACAAAAAGAATTAATGCCAAAGTTGAATGAGTTACAGCCGCTACCACCTAATTAAAATGATTTTGTGCCAGTTGCTTTTGTTGGGCAAGATCCACACATAATATAATTTTAATCCTGTTTATATGCACTCTTGGGATAGATTTGAGATCAGCATTGCCATTTAAATGAGGTTAATCAAGCATACTGTATGCAGCTTTTGTTTCTCCGCTGTATGTGAAAGGTGACCACTGTTGACAGGTTACCCAACTGGCCGCTTACTCTATTAACAAGAAGGAGGTGGTTTTCAGTGTCTGGTCATTAACCCAGCCTCAGCCCCAGTGACTCTTTTTGCCTAGTCCTTGGAATAGTGCAGCTGTTGTCAGTCGCAGAGGAGAACTCTAGTTATGAACCGCTTTGCTTTGGCTGCAGCGACATGCCTCTACACAAGGGGAGGGGGAGGGAGAAAAAAAGAAAAAAAATACAACTCCCCTAAAAAGCAAACACCGTTTTTTTTGTATGCCTGGCTCTGTTTATGTATATAAAACGGACATTATGGTGGAGTGAAAAAGACCCTCGTAAAAATCCTTCTTGAAAACTATTGTTGCTGACAGCCGTGACCTCTGTGAGTCTGCATGTTTACCCATAATTCATAATTAACAAAGACATTAGAACTGCCACAGGAGAATTCTGGGCTTTATTTCTTTCTAACTGGGCAGTACTAATGCTGGAAGTGCTCCCAAATCAGTGATTTAACATTTCAGGAAATCTTGGAGAGGCAGCAGAAGCCTCCTTATATAGCTCATACGCTGGGACTTTGGTGATACAGATACGGCCGAGATAATTATTCAGCTCTCGTTATTGCTGTAGCTCTGCACCTGATCCCCGAGCCATTAGAGCACTCTGCAGGTTATTACAACTATCAAACATCAAGGTCTCTTTTCTAGTCTCTTGACTATGTGGTTATCATTTTACTTCTTTTAAATCCCCCATCTGCATAGAAAGCCTCTGTGTTTTTTACAGAGATCTGCTCACAGCCTTTCCCCTACCCTTTCTTTATTGCTCCCCAAATGGAGCCCTTTTCTTACTAGCACATTAGCATAAAAATATAAGCCTCATGCTTCTCCACTTGTATTGTTTTTATACCCTCTCTCTTGTTTGATTTCCTCTTTGAGGCTGTGCACACCTACACTTTAATTTGGGCAGCCAGTGAGTCAGTGGAAGAGAATTCTCTTGAGCCCAAGGAAACCATGATAATATAATTTCTGATGATGGGTGTTGTCAGTGGCCATGTTTAACCTTTTCCTTAGTTGAAGGCCCTCTTGACTTTATTGTATGTTTCTACCTATTGTGGCTGTATCATAGATTATGCCCCAAACCACCAAATTGCAAGAGAATATAATGACAACTTGCCAAAATAAAAAAAAAGTCGGGGGGAGGCGGAGGGATTTTGTATTGTGGATGTACTTAATGATTCATTAGTTTTTTTATCTCTTTCCCAGAAAGTGTACCGTTTCTTGAAATTTAATAGGAAACTGTCTTTTTGATGACATATATTTTCAGTTTTGGTCACAATCTAGTCCTGTAATAAGTTTGCTTCCATTACTTTTCTAAACAAGCTATGAGATGATCAAAACCAGACAGCTCTGAATATTCTGAGCACTGTGTCAGCTATCTAGGGACAGGCAGTCACTTATGATACATAAAGATAATAATACAAATTAAGAGTCTGAAACAGGTCTCTGTGGATTGCATCTTAAATGAAAGCAAGTGGTTGTTTCTGAATGTTTTACACAGATTTGCTTCTCTCAAAACCTTTATTTAGCATGATCTCCACCAAACACCTGTAATAAAAAAAAGGCACTCCACCCACTGCAGGCCTATATATAGAAAAAGCTCATCCACAAGGGGTGAGGGGCAGTCACAGACAGTATGGTGGGGCTGAGAAACATATGGCTTCCTCACTTAATATTGCTGCACAGTTGTCCCACACCATATTCCCTTAAATGGGCATTAGCTTTGTAGCCAAATTAGCAGGCTATAAAAAAATGAAAATAAAGGCACTTTTTGATGCTACAAAAAACTACCATTAAGCATTACTTGATAGCATCTATCCATTATCTCTGTGTGTATATTGTGAGCATGTGTAGTAAGTGGTGCATGTAAAAAATGAAATGTAGAGAGGTTTCAAATGTTGGTAGTGTTTTTATGAGCAGTGAAAGTTAAGTAACTATATGTTTAATCTGTACTTTACTTCATCAGCCTATGCAGAGAAACCATCTGATATTCCTGACTTATAGAAGAGACTGGTTTCTTTTAGGATCTCCTTCTGGCCCCTTCTGTTGAACCAAGGAGGTTTTAAATATTTTTAAAATCATATTCTCCTCTTTTGTTAACTTAATGGTGCATGTGTATTTTCTTCCCTAGGAACTAAGGAGCATAGACTTCAACACAAAATATATATTTATTAATGCAAATTCGTGTAGATCAACTACAAAAGTAAATCAGTAGGTAGCATTTGTTGTGAACTGTTTCCCCATTTTCAATGACAGCAATAAGAATGCTTCACCCTAGGAACTTTGTATTACTGCTGAATCATTTGAATACTGTCAGAGGTTCCCTATTTAGGATGCACTTTCATTTTTACTACTATATTAAATTGTAATTCCTCCATATGTGGTGATCCTTAATACCAGAAAGTATGAGTTAAAATCTTTCATTTTATCTAGTCTACCCTTCTTATTTAATGTGAAAACAAACTCAGAGAAGCCAAATAACTTGCTTAAAGTCACACAGCCAGCTAGTTCATAGAAAACTTTGGTTCTGGTCTCTTGACTCTTTTCTCTTTCTACTATATCACATTGCTGCTTCCAATAATTATATAATTATCGATATTCCCAAAGCAAGAGAAGCACTTGTGAGTTTTATTTCTAGAAAAAGTGATGGTTTGTTCTTAGCCATTCATTCACTCATTGGTGAGAAAAATGCATACATTTGCAAGATGGCGGGCCAGCAATACGGCAAAGGTCTTTTCTTTGTATGACAACCAACTGACCCCTAAATGAATTGAACCCTGACCCCCTTCCTCATTAGCTCCAAGAAAGCTAACTAGCCCAGAAACAATTGTTACAAGCAAGCTACAACACAAATCTGCCATGTTATTCCTATGGGATTAATTAGAGAGCTAAAACAATGCTTTCTCTTTGAAAGACATACAGAATCATATTGCTATGTTCTTCTGACTTGTGAACCTCTTGAAATTTAATGTAAAATTTTATGTTAAGGACAAATATATATTCCTCTGGAGAGAGGGTTCCAAGTTTGCATAAGATTTTCATGATGTTTGTGAGTGTGTGTGTGTGTGTTTGTGATCCAAAATAGGTTCAAAGAATTGTTCTATTTCATGCTCCAGTGCATTGTGCTGATGTCATCACTGGTATTGGTGTGCTACCAAAAACACAAGAATTGCATTATGCTTCACCATATTGGAGGAATATATTATTTATATATTTTTTTCCTTGAAAAAAGGGATGGCAAGTAAATCTATACATGCGGCCCTTATAATTAGCACCAAATCAATAAGGAGTAATTTGGGATATTATGATAATTTAGTTTGAATAGGGATGAATGTCACCCAAATATTGAGTGCTGACTTTTGTACCCAATGAGAAAAAGAAGGCTATAGCCTTGAGTGTGGGGACATGATAGTATCCAGGACAAGGAGAGTGAACTATACGAAAAATGAAATATTCAAATATTTGACAGCATCTTTAACTTACTTAGATGTTATACAATAAATAGTCAATAGGACCTTTCTAGTAATCAGGGGGTTAAAGCACTATAAAGAAACTTCCATATGTACTTTGTTATCCAAGAGACAGATAGAGAGATGTCGTTCTACTGATATATTACATAAATCATGGTGCCAGCCAGAAAAACAACAGATGACCAATTTGTACAAAGCATTTTTTCCTTATGTTACATTTATTTAAAATACATTAAATCGTTGTGCTAAAATTGAGGCAGCTGGCAGTCCAGGCAACCTTATAAGATTTTTGTTTTCTGGATCCAGGCCCATTCATTTGGAAAGGTGAATCCATTGGGCTAATATATTTGCTTAGTCATTTGCCAAGCCCTTGGAGAAAACAGGTAGTCCAGAATTTACCATGCATTCCATTTTTTTAAAAAAATCAGAAATCTCCTGACAAATGGAAGTCAGATGGTTAATGCCCATTTACTTCCAAGCGAAGTCACTAATTAATGGTGCCAAGTCTCAACCCAAAGAAAAAGACTCATATGGGATGTAATCTGAGAAATCTGGCCATTTTCCAGGGGCTTCTTGTCTTTTACTCTATGTACATCAACAACGTTGTGATGCCTAGTTGACCTTAAAAATAAAAGTCATGTCTGAGTTGGGTGGGTTTGTGTTAAACTGATTCAAGCATTGGCCTAATATGTTAATGGAATTTTAATGTTTGCTGTAGCATTCTTTTAGCCCATAGTTTTTATCAAACTGTTAATGAGTGGTGACCTCCTCAAAATGGTGAAGATCGCTCAATGTTAAGGGTTTTATATTTACTTAAACCAACTTTCAGTGTCTATTGTCAACTGCGTTCAAAACCAATACTGGATAAACAGGGCCATAAGAGAGAAACTCATGTTAAATGGTCTAGTCTCCTATTGTGGCAGTTTCTTTAGTGACAGCTTAACTTCTGTTAGTGGTGTCACAGGGATGTAGTGGTCTTACAGTCTGTGGTCATGTGACTATCTAGTCATTCAATGACATTAGTCATTCAAATGAGAAGTTGTTGGTTTAAACAAATTTGTCTTCCCTGTTGGCCAATATTCAGAACATGGGATTTCTTCAAGAAGCTTAATCTTGAAAATTGAAGCTACCAAAATGATAGGTTTCTATTTAAATTCATCAACTATTTTTGTGTCACTACTGTGTGCAAAACATGCTAGGAACATATTTGGTAAATTTTTAAGGACTTAAATATTCTTTTTCTTTTAGGAGACTGAATTCTCTTAGGAACTTAAAAAGAAATACAAAACAAAGTCTGTTCTCTCTGTTTATGATCTTGATGGAGAGATTTGTATTTTAGAGAGACATGCAAACAATGAACAGTTCCAGACCACGAATTGTACCCAGTTAAATGTCAAGATACATAGTAGAGATGGTCATGACAAGTTAGAAAAAGAAGAGGTTATAGAAGGTCATTAACCTAAAGAGGTCATTATGAAAGGTTTCTCCAAAAAACACTAATGGAAGAGGTAGGAATTGAAATAAGCTTCAAAGTGTGGAGAAGATTCAGGTGTGTAGGGTTGGGAAGGCATTTGATGGTGTTGGCTAGTAATGAGAGTATTCTAATAGACTCATAGCACCACTTTTAGAATGGATATAAGACACGTTTTGTCTGTGAGCACTTAAAAAATGGTTAGTGGCTTTCCATGCTGGAGAAGGACAAAAATATGAGGCAGGGAGAAAGGAATTGATTTTTTTTTTCCTTTTAAAACTAAAATTATTTTCCTTGCAAAATAATGGGGACAACCTTGGGGCCTTGAAAATATTTCCATTAAGAGTGAGCCCAGGAAAGGGCACAAGTGAAGGGTTCTTAGTAATTATATTGTAGTTAGATCCAGAAATGCTAGAATTTAATTAGTAGAACACGTTCATGGCAGAGCTTCCAGGATTGAAAACCCAGTACAAAATGATGCCCGAAATAAGTAGCTTTGGTTGACTTTTAAAAGGTTGAGATAACCTAGAAATTTCTTATTTTCATCTCAACTAACAGATATATGTTATGTAAATACTGCTAAGTAGATGGGTTACAATGTATGTATGAAAGGATTGAAGTGTGGTAGGATACAGTAGAGTATATATGCTAATAGAATACCTGTCTTAGTCTTTAGGGCTGATATAACTAAATACCATAAACAAGCCAGCTTATAAATGACAAATTTATTTCTCCCAGTTCTGGAGGCTGGGAAGTCCAAGATCAAGACCCTAGTCAATTCCACATCTAGTGAAGGCTTGCTCTGGCTCATAGATGGCACCTTTTCCTATGTCCTCATATGGTGGAAGTGGCAGACAAGCTTCCTCAGGCCTCTTTTTATAACGGCACTAATCACCTCCCAAAGGCCCCACCTTTTAACACCATCACCTTGGAAATTAGGATTTCAACATATGAATTTGGGGGGGACAGAAATATTCAGACCACAGCAATAACCCAAATTATCAACCAATAATGTCAAGGTAAGTTAAAGTTATTTATCAGCCTGAATTTTTAATGGATTTGAAATCATGCCCAACCATTATTTTTTTCTCCATGTGACACATCTTAAAAATTATCAAGATTTTAATGGAAAAATAGGAATTAGGTTGATCTGTCTTCTACAAAATGACAAAAATCAGAACTGTGGCCAAGAATAAGAGCCCTGGTTTACTATAACATTGGATTTCTTTTCTTCTCTGTATTGCCCTTCCCCTCTCTTCCCTTTATTTCTAACAAAGTGTTAGAGTTTGAATTCTTAAATTATCAGGAGTCACTTTCTCATGCAAGGGGACAGTATCTTTCTGCATCTTAACAAGATGTAAAATTTTAAGCAATTTATAATAAAATCAAGATTTCCATTGTATCTAGATACATCAAGCATGGTCAAGGATAGCAGTAGAGTATAGAGGTTAAGCATTCAGGCTTTGGGGTCAGAAGAACTTGAGCTTGGACCCTGGCTACTTATGCTGTCTATAGTCAAGTTGCTGCAACTCTTTCAGTCTCAGGTACCTTATCTGTTAAATAAGTATAATAGATTATACTTCATAAACTTATTGGAAAAATTAAGATAATATATGCAAAGCACTTCACATAATACCCAAAACAAAAAGCTTACAGCCATTGTACCTTTTAATATCACATTGTTGGGGTTCAGTACATATCAAACCAAAGTATGACCAGGAGACAAGAATATGCCACCGCAAAATATACCTCTTCATCATATTTTGAGCGGGTTATTTTTAGAAACTGTAGACACAGGAGTAGCTCTGAAAAGTTGCCCTTTTGTAAAGAAAATTTACATCCATAAAGGAAATCTACATTAGTAAAATATCTGTATTTGGAAAAGGGCTGTTCCTAGACCACTTTTATTACCTGAGAGACTTTTTATCTGCATAACAAGATGACATTCATTTACCATACATTTTCTCCCCTTACCCTCCCATAACTTGTCTCTACCACCCCACCAGGAACCCTAGGCCCCAATTGCTTTCTGTAGCTCAGGATGCTATATAAGCTTCAAGCTTGATCTTCTTTGAGTCATATTTTTTGTGAGACCCTCGTGTATTCATGTAATTAAATATGGCTTTTTTCCCTGTTAGTATGTATTATGTCAATATAATGCATTGCCCAGCCAAAGAACCTGCAAGATAAAGGGAAGCCATTTTTTTTCTTCTCCTAGAGTACTCAAGTCTGACTTTAGGCCTGGCCAGTGAAACATCTCAGATTCGTTTTACCACCACTTTTGCATTAAAAAGTTATATGCTAGACTTCAAAGTTTAGGATATAGATCCTACTTGTTTACCGACTGCATCCTTGATAAGTTAGTTAGTTATAATTTGGACTAAGCATTGCTCTGCATCTTGAACTTCAAAGTTTAGGATATAGATCCTACTTGTTTACCGACTGCATCCTTGATAAGTTAGTTAGTTATAATTTGGACTAAGCCTTGCTCTGCATCTTGTCCTGTTGAAATCTATCTTCCATTCCTCCTCCTCAGCAGGGGGTAACTCCTCAGCCTTGCTGAACTAGCTGTGACATTTCAGAACTCCTGGATAATAAATCCCCCAAACTGGTTAGTGTGGTAGCTATTTTTTTTTTCCTGACCAATCCTGAAGGTATTATGAACAATCCATGTCCTAAATGCTAAGTAGCTAAACTGGGGATCAAATAATTATGTTGGGTACAGCATATGATTTTTTAAGAAGTGCTCAAATAAAGATATGTGAAGTAGGCTAAAATAGTTTATTTCGAGTGGGTAGAATACCTATCTTACAAACTGGCCAAAAAAGGTATTTACCTGATTAGTGGTAACTGTCTTTAAAGATAAATCATAGATTTAAACTCTTTAAGTGGTATCTGGAGACTGAACCATTAGAGTCAATGACAGGCGAGTGGCTAAAACTTCATGTCACGTTTTAAAGGATAAAAGCTTGACCAAAAACTCTCTGACTGTGTCTTTAGCCAAAACATTGTGGAAAATCATCTCAGCTCCTTGGGTAGATAATGTACATTGACAAAAAAGAAGCTAAATATAGTTTACAAATATTTTCTGATATTTAGGCAATATAATGCAATACTGAGCTTTAAAAAGGTAAGTCTACATGTATGTTTATTTGACAATCTGAAATATTTCAAGGAGGCTATTAGGTTCTTTCAGGTAGATAACGCGCAGAATGAAATGTACAGTTATGTCCAAACATATCTTTAGAGCACATGACATTCTCTAGTGACTCTACCATTCTAGTCTAACATGTCAATTCTTGTTCATGCCCTAGATTTTTTTTTCACTCATTACCTCTCCATTTTATTTTTGTGTTGTCTATTCATACTCTCCAGTGTGAACTATTTGCTTTTCAAATGCACCTTACAAAAAACTGGCATCTTTATAGCTATGTTTAGGTGGTGACACTGGCTGAAAAAAGCAAGGGATTTTGAAATACGAGCCAAAATATCCTGGCACTCCAATCATCCACTGGGGACTAGAATCCGAGACCTGTCCTTAATATGTCTCTTTGTGAATACTTATTGTGGCCAAAATGTCATGTAAACTCAGTATCTGTTTAGGGATCTTGCTGGTAGCTAAACATGGAAATGTGGTTCAGTAGAATCGATTCCGTTGCTTGTTATGGTTATATTTGCATATTTTCGTAAGGAAATGGTCTTAAAAACAGGAGTCAGCCTTTAAGAGACTGCTTTTCTTTGGGCATGTTGATGAAGGAGAGTTTTAGAGAAGGGGCTGAAAGCTGGAGGCGTATGGCTGGTTTCATCTTCCGTGTGCCTTTTTCACTGCCTGTCTTTAGCATCTCCGCTTCATTGCCCACGTGTCACCTGTGCTTAGCCATGAGGTGATATATCCTCTCCTATTCCAAAAACATTGATCTAAGTCTCCCTCCTTCCATTTTTTAATAAATCTTAGTGAAGCAATATAACATTCCAGGTCAGTCCTGTAGTGCTGTTCTGGCCTCGCTGGAGTGGCTGCTGCAGAGCATGGAAACTTGCTGGCACAATATTGCAAAGTGACTCTGTGGGGGCTGGACGACTTCCAGCCAGCAATGAACCACGGCCAAGAAACGCCAATATGGATAATGCAAACAAGAGAGATTTGGGGCACATTTCGATTTAACCATCTGATTTAATTGACAGAATAAATGCACCTGTCAACGGGTAATATTCTTGTGATTAGTTTTGGCTGTGATGATGAGATGATGTTAAAAGAATGTCAGAACAACCTGTCCTGGGACTCTTACAGGCAGTTTTGAGTGAGGGAAGGTCAGTTTTTAGCTAGTTCAAAGAAGCAGGATTATCTTCTTGTAATGTGAGGATATTTTATGGAGACAGTGAACGTTTTATTTGACGTTTTCCCTCTGTGCTTAGCCTTCACCACAAATCAGACAAAGTAGGGGATAGAGGCGCACAGAAGTAATTGGCTTTTGAATCAGTCTCTATGGCTACTGGGGATAGTCCTCATTTGGAAATGGACAATTCTAGGTATTAAGCTTAAAGCTGCACCCGAGTGGTCTCACATTCCCCCACATTGTGGTTCTTTTTGCTACTGGAGTAAGCAATTTAAGTAGAATTTCAATGCGATAAGGCCTTTAACAGAAGTCCTGTTTTCTTTAGAGAAATTATAATTTATGATCTTAGAACAAGTATATTAATTAATGCTCACTAATTCCATCATTAACCATTTGCAGCCCAACCCCAATCTCCTCTCTGGAAATTGTGCTTCTGATGTGGCTGATTACCAAATAAACAACTTTAATAATCTTCCCCAGGCTCTCTGACCTCTCTGAGCTATTTAACATCGTTGAACTTTTTCTCCTTCTGGAAAGTGCTACCTCTCTTGGCTTTCCTGAGGGAGCTTTCCTTTCATTCTTTCTCCTTCTCTCTGGTCTCTTCTTCTTGGTTTCCTCTACTGATCATTCGTTCATTCATTCTTTCATTCATTCATTTATATTTTATTTTTTTAAACAACAGATAAGAATTATATGTATTGTGTACACTAAGGTATTTTGAAATGTGTACATATTGTGAAATGACTCAATTAAGCTAATATAATTTTTTGTGGTGAGAACACTCAAAATCTTTGTGATTTTTAAAATATAATACATTGTTATTAACTATAATCACCATGTTGTACAATAGATCTCTTGAACTTACTCCTTCTTTCTAACAGGAGTTTTGTATTCTTTGACCAACATCTTCCCAGACCCTGGTAACCATCATTCTGTTCTCTAGTTTTATGAGTTCAACTGTTTTAGATTCCACATATAAGTGAGATCATGCAGTATTTGTCTTTCTGTCACTGACTACTCATTCTTTATCCACTCTATGTGGCCATTATTCAAACTCCTAGGTCTGTCCTCATTCTATTTTCTCGCCTCATTTCTCCCTCTACAGTTCCCCCAACACACCATGGTGTTTCTCCACATCCTTCCATAGATGCCTCTGAAATGTACCTTCTAGAACAAATGTTATACCAGATTCCTGATCACATAATGAACTCCCTGCAGGATATATCCCAGACTGAATGAGTCATTCTTACTATTCCATTTCTATTCCTAAGCATTATCCCTGTTATACCCATAATTTCTAAATTGTGAAACTAAACTTTTTGGAATAGAAATATCTTTGAGTACCTGATGAAGGGTATGGACTTTTTTTTCTTAGACAAAGGTTCATACAGACCTCTATTTGAGGCTGATTCCTAAACTCTGAATTCTATCCTTTATTCTTGAGGATTCACTATCTTTGGATTAATAACCTGTGCTCTGAGTATCTTTGAATGCTCCCTTTTATTTTTTCCCAACATCCAGCCAGTAACCAACTCCTATAGGACAGTATTTCTCAAATTCTGAACTATAAACCACCAAGAATTGCTTGATTTACCTCAATGTATCCTCCTGAATTGGAGTGTCTTCAGATGGGACATGGAAACATTTGCTGTTTAAGACAGGCACGACTTCATTTGAGATCCACTGCTACAGAGTGTGCTTTTGCCGTGCACCTTCCCTCCACTTTTGCCTTTGTGTTCTGATTGCCAACGCCCTACTGCAGCTTTCATTATTTCTTACCAGTGATGTTGCAATAATTGCTACCACTATTGATTGCCTCTTTGATGCCAGGTGCTTTTCATGCATTATCTCATTTAATGTTCACAACTCTCTAGGAAGTAGGCCCTATTAACTGAAATTTCAGATGTGAAGAGTCAGAGGTCAAGCAAGTTGCTCAAGGTTACACAGCTAGTAAGTGCTTGTTCTGGAATTAAAATCTAGTGTTACTGAGTTCCAAAGTTCAGATGCCTCTCTGAGGCACCCCACTGCTTCTCACTGCTGTAGCCTCTCTGCCTTCTGTCTCTCTCTCACCATCATTCTTTAGTTGTTTCCAGACAAATTTTTCTAAAGTTGATTTCTGCCAACCTCTGTGAGAAATCATGTCATCTTACTTTGTATTTCTTTTTTCTGCCCCTCCATTAGATGCCAGGATCCTGAAGTTCATGGACTGTGTCTGTCCTGTGTAGAGGAGGAACCTCATAAATATTTTGAATAAATAATAACCATTACCTTATCAGAAAATTTTAGTGATTTCCTATTTGCCTGTAATTTCTAAACTCCTTGGTAAGTCACTCAGTTTTCCATATTAAATTTGACTCCTTTTATCCTTATTTAAACATTTTCTATGGGTAGTCAAATATACCTTTCCAAATGTGCTCTTTGCTTATTCAACTATCCTCCTTTGTACTTGCTATTATCTTGATCTAAGATTTGCTACTGCTCTATTTTGTTATTAAACGTTATCAGTCCCTTAGGTTCACCAAAAATGTCATATTCTGTGGAGGATTCCCTGTTCTTCACCTATGCAGAAGCTGATTTATTTTCAAAAACATCATAGCATTTTTTATCACCTTTAAGCTACTAGTCTGATTGTTTCTATTAAAGATAGTTGTGTACATTTTTAATTTTGCCTGTCATATTATAAATCCATTAACAACAGGGTAACGTCTCATTCATGTCTGGAACCCCTCCATCTCTATAAGTGTGCTTTTCATGTTATATAACAACTTGTTGAATATGTCACTGGTCAGAAATTTAGTGTGAGAAAATTGGTAAAATGGTATACTATATATGTGAAAGACTGTTAAAAGGATTAGAGGTTAATATACATTTCCAACCAGGTGTCTTCATTACTCTTAATGTTATGCCCAATTCTTAGATTAAAAAAACAGCTTAAAAAATTTTAGAGAAGATATCCTTGCTATGCTAGGTGTGGGGTGGATACCTAAAATGTCTTAAAACATGGTATCTTTCATACCCAAAGTGATTTATTGGTGGAGTGTACAAATCCCAATGATCAGCAGCAACTGCAAACCTGCATACTTCTCCAGGGGAGAATTTTTTTTTTTTTTTTTTTTTTGACACAGTCTCACTCTGTCACCTGGGCTGGAGTGCAATGGTGCCATCTCCGCCTCCTGGGTTCAAGCAATTCTCCTCAGCCTCCCGAGTAGCTGTGATTACAGGCACCTGCCACTATGCCCAGCTAATTATTTTGTATTTTTAGTAGAGATAGGGTTTCACCATGTTAGTCAGACCGGTCTCGAACTCCTGGCCTCAGGTGATCTGCTTGCCTCGGCCTCCCAAAGTACTGGGGATTACAGTGTGAGCCACCATGCCCAGCCCAGGTGAGAATATTTAAACCTTTACTTGGTGACCATTATCCCGGTATCATGGACTTTAGGATAACTTAACTTTCATGCTTCTCAAACAACTATAAAGGCAAATCAACTAGATAATTTGAGTCAAATTTGGGTTCCAGACATCTCCATGTTCTGTTCAATATGGACTAACTCTGTTAACCAACTGTGAGGGGTAATACATGGTCAGTGGTGACTTGAGTTAATTTGAACGTGGAACCCCAGGGTAAAAGAAAATTACTTTAAGATATGCCTTAGCAAAAGAAAGGAAAAACGAGTATCATTTTAAGAAGCATGAGGAATATCTTAGGCTCCCTTGAATTCAAATAGTCACTTTTCAGTAAAAGAACAAAACACTGAATTACTCTCTCATTAATACCTATATATTAAATCTGTGGTATTAACTTTTCTAGCTGTTAGATGGCACTGCTATCTCATCAACTTGTTACTGAAAGTGTATTTATATGGTTTAAATAGGGTTACAATAAAAGGAAGTTCTCCCAGTGACAGGTTCAGAGGCTCAATGTTCCTCTAAAGAAAGGGTTTGGAAGGAGTGGGGCTGGTAGCTGATGCTTTTAGGAGCAACTGGCTTTAAACTCATGTTTAAGTCACTGAAACCAGATATTCAAATAGAGCACATTGGAATAAGAAAGGTCAGAAGTGGCTGAGTCCAAGTACGTCCTGCATTTGCCATATTCTCCAACAGCACCCTGGCATCATTGGTGAATGGTGAAGACTTAGTAGGGAGCTCTAAAACTAATAATTCAAGACAGCAAGAGACAATAATTTGGGAAAGTCTTGAGAATAGATTACACATGTGTTCTGTGAACATATAACATAAAATTGTTATATAACTTCAGTGTTATTATATAACAACGTAGGGGTTTGGATTATTCTAGATTGTTGGGTGAAGGTGATCATCTGATCAGAACCAGAAAACATTTTGGTAGAGGAAAAGATAGGAAATACTTTGAGCTTTGTGGACATGTGCCTGCCTCATTCTCTTCTTTCTCCTCTGCTTTGTCTTTCCATCCCCATTCTCCTGCTCCTCCTACTTTTCCTCCTAACTGCTTTGTTGCTTCCCCTTAGAAATATAAAAGATAATTCTTGGTTCACAGCACATACAAAATAGGGTACAGACTGTATTTCACCCATGAGTCATAGTTTCATGACCTCTGTTCTAGGTAATCAAATACTATACAAGTGAACAGATTCCACATAGGCTATGGATAGGTTTATAATTTTCACAGAATTGAAATAGAATGAAATACTCCTAAAGTCATGTTAGTGAACACTTATTTGTATTTTTGATTATGGTTTAAAATCAAAATCCACAATATGAAAATCAGTTACCTTGCATCAAAAATAATTTTAGAAAATAATTTAACTTGGATATATTTGCAGTGTTAAGTAACCAAAAGTTACTTTTCTAAAAAAAGTGGACAGGGCTTCAAAATGAAGTTTATATTAATTAAAGATGTAGAGACATGCTCAGGTATTTCTTATAATTCACCACTATCTTAAAAATAATCCTGCACGACTGTCCTCTAGCTACCTAGATTAGCTTTATGTGTCTCTGAGGTTAGAGTTATGAATTTCCTTTCCATGTTTCTATCCTTTACTGCTTTCCCAATCTCTACTTCTAGCTCCTTTCAGTTTATCGTAAAATTTTCTGTTAAAATTGTTTGCATAATACAAATGCATAAAGCATGAATGCTAAAGTGTAGAGTTGATTCCTAAGGTTACTGGGACAATAGCTTAAGTAAGTATATTTAGAATATCCAACTTGAGTATAGAAAGCAAAGATAGGTTAAAAATATTTCTTCAAGTGGTTAATACATGTTGGGCTTCTTGTTAGTAGAGTTTAGAAAATGAGAAATGAAGATCTAATAGCTAAAATAAGAGATTAAAATTATCTTTATCTTTTAAATATTTTTAAAATGAATGTATTATAAAAAACAATGGGAGAGCATGGAAATATGAGTCGATAGTTTCCTTTGTGGTATTGTACATCCTCCAAAACAGTTTTTCATTCTCAGTATTCTGAATGAAGCAATACATAAGGGAATTGGTAGCTTATCAGATAATGTGTGTTTAGAAATGCACTTTCAGTAGAATAGAAATTGTCATTTTGAAATAAATGGGAAAATGATTTCATATATTTGATGCAGACATCCCAAAATCCATAAAAAGGTCTTCTTTCTGCAACCATTTCTTAATTGTGAAGGTACAGTGTTAATGGAATGAACCACACATTCGGCAGTGTTCTGAGTTGTGAGCAGGTAATTCTACCCCAGTCCTTGAATTTATATCACTTTATATTAAGAAGAGTTCTGCTTTTGTAATTCTTATTCCTGAGGATATTGTTTTTATACCAAAGATTCTTAACCACACAGTATGAAAGAATGAAACTTTTATACATAAATAGGTACTAGTAAGCAGTAAGAATTATTCTCATGTAGCAATTGTTGGGATTAGACAGAATGCAAGTGCATTGTGAATAGGCTTATTTTCAGATGTTATTTCTTTGCTTCTACCTCAATGTACTTGGGGTCAACTTTTCACTAAAATTAGCATTAACATGACTTCAGGTTCAAGTAAGGAAATAAAAAAATTGAATCATATTTTACAATTTATGTAGATAAATTATTTCAACCTCTCTGTTTCCTTGTTTTTGACATAACACACCATGTTTCTCTATACCCTAATTCTTCAAAGTTCTGATATGGTACCTGGAAGTTAGCTGACAAGGACATTCACTTGGATATTCAAGGGATATATTTGCATTTCCATAGAGTATTCTTAAAAAACAAGAAACTTTTAGACTCAGGAAAGTGAAAATAGAAGAGCAAAATGTACAAGTTAGTATTTTTGAATATGTAGGTACCAAAACATGCAGCCTGCAGACTACAACACTGCAGAGATGTTCTCTGCTCTCTTTGCCTTTTCCACACACCAGATACATGGGTTCACCATTTTACAGAACTTTAAAAAACTTGGAAGGTTTGTATTTTTCAAATTTGGTAGCTCCTAGAATAATAGTATATATCAAAAAAAGAAAAAAGAAGTTATCTTCACAAGAAGCACGCCTATTTTAATTATTCTGTCAGTTCTTGTCTCCGATCTTTAGGCTACTGTCAAGGCCTAATATTTTCTCCAGAGCTTTCTGTTGGCTCATGGAGGGTGGCTTCTGTTTGAAGAACAAATAGAGGAGACATGAACTAAAGACAACTCTTCTAGATTTCTCACAGAGCCAAGTGCAAGCTGCTCTTGCACTCAAAAGGAATGAAAGAACAAAGTGTGTCCAAATTGATTCCTAGCTTGAAGCTTTCAGCTAGGATATAAATCTGCCCTGTTCACCTTTCACAAAACTAATCCCAAATCAGTTTATGGGATTAGTGCAGTTACTCTGTAAATCACTTAAATGGTATTTGAGGCATTTTTTGTGAGAACTAGCTTCTGCTGGATGTTTTCTCCTATTTTGCACACACAGTACAGTTATTTCTTCAACATTTAAAAAATTATAAAGAAAAGGGGCTTGATACCCAAAATGCCAAAAGAAACCATAGGCTTCTAACTCTGATAGTACACATTTTGAAGGAAATCAAATCCTGGTTAAACTTTACTTGGTCTTTTAATAGTAACTCATTTGTCTGCAAGGAAAGGTATACATTTTGCTCTATACTGTTATTTGAAGGAAAGATGAATTTTTCACAAATATTTCAAAATTCACTCTGAACTGAGTGATCAGTTTGCCAGTACTTGATGTCTTGGTTTGACTTCCAGTTCTCAAAAACAGGCTTAAAGAGGCAGTTACAATAATAGAAACAGTAAACTTACCTAATGAAAGACAGCTTCCCATCTCAAGTAACTTTCTTCAATCACTTTCTTATTATCTCATCTTTACTCATTCAGTAAACATTAGTCAGGTATCTTGTGTGTGCCATACATTACGGTGTGCACTGGGGATAAATGACCTGTGGTCCTTGCCCTGGAGGAGATCTTAGTAACATTGCCTATTTCTTGAATTGGTCGCAATTATAAAGCTTCATATAACATACAGCTTCTTTTAAATTTGGGCATGAAGCTATTTGCATTGAAATGTATGGGTTGAACATCCCTAATTCAAAATCTAAAATGCTCCCAAATTTGAAACTTGTTTGAGTGCTGACATAACACCACAAATGGAAAATTCCATACCCGACCTCATGTGACAGGTCGCAGTCAAAATTTTGTTTCATTCAGAAAATTATTTAAAATATTGTGTAAATTTACTTGAAGCTATGTATATAAGGTTTATTTGAAATATAAATAAATTTCATTTCATGTTTAGACTTGGGTCTCATCCCTAAGATATCCTATTTTATGTGTGTGTATATTTATACACACACACACATACACATACACACACATATATATTATAAATATATACATATATATTTGCATATATATGCAAATATTCCAAAATCTGAAAAAATCTGAGATCCAAAACACTTCTGGTCCCAAGCATTTTGGATAAGGCATACTCAACCTATATTGCATTTTTTCCCACTTATCATTTTCATAAAATTGGAGGCATATTCTTGAATAAAAAATTATTTCATGTAAAACTAAACTTTTTTAAAGTCTGTATTTGTCTATAGCATTCTAGTAATTTTTATATTAATGTGACATTTTTGGGGAACTTAAGTTCTTGTATACATAGTGTGTGTGTGTGTGTGTGTGTGTGTGTATGTGCACGCGTATGCTTTTCACAATTCCATTCCTAGAACAAGAAAGACATTTATTTCATATTCAGGTATCCATGACTCCACAGCCTCAGCATTTTCAATTCTCCCCTCTTTCTTCCCTTCTCAACATTTATCAGAGCTGAACAAAAATAGCACTCTGTGTCATCTAAGTATTTCTGTATTAACATCATGGAGTTTATGCAGGTGATTTTCTTTATCTTTTTGAGACTTTACACTGTATAAAATTAACTCCCCCATAGCCATTTCTGGATATTTATAATATGCTTATCAAGTTTACTAGCAACAAAATTGCTTTAAATATATTTTGAAATTCACGTAATTACACCAGAGTTGCATTGAAGTTTTCTAAAGTGCTTTATCAGTTTTCAGACCACATTAAAATTTGTTCATTATCTCAAGTGAGAAATTTACATGTTATTTATAGTACTATTTGCATAGAATTGTGTAAGTGAGGAGAAGGCCAATCTGACAAAATTGCATGCCAGATCACCACAACACATCTTGTACTGAGATGACAGTCTTCCATTCAGGCAAATATCCTATATTAAGTTCGTGTTATGAGTAATAAATAGGACCTTTCTGGGAAGAAACAAAAAGTTGTAACAAACCTGAAACAAGTTTGGAACAATTTGAAATATATATGATGCTTTTGAATAAGAAATATTAATATTATAAAAACACAGTCACTCTTCAATGGATAAATACTTGTGTAAACTTGTGTAATTACATTTAACTTATATATGCTACAATAACAAATCTTAGGTACAAGGCTCAAAGAATTTTTATAAATTGAACCTATCCATGTAATCACCAGCAGTGTTTGATAGGTTCAATTGTTTAGCATTCTTGTCAACACTTGAGATTGTTAATCATTTTGATTGAGCCATTTTTATAGGTATGTAATTGTATAGAACTGTGGTTTTAATGGGCATTTATCTAGTAACTAATTATTTTGAATATCTTTTCATTTGCTTATTAGCCATGTGAATAAACTATTTTGTGAAGTACCTTTTCATATCTTTTGCCCATTTCTCCATTTCTGTAACTTTCTTATTTATTTCTAGGTTTTCTTAATACATTCAGGATAGGAATCTCTTGTCATATAAATATATTGCAGATATCTTTTCCTATTCTGTTATGACTTTTGATATGTGGTGTCTTTTTATAAAAAGTTCTTAATTCAATGATTTTTTTCATCAAATTGATCCTTTTCTTCATGATTAATGCTTTCTGTATTCTGTTTAAGAAATTTTGCCCATGCCAAGGTCATAAGGTATTCTCCTATGTTTTATTATTTTACCTTTTCTGTTTAGTTAAAATATTAATAAACATATTAATAAGGTCAGGTGTGGGGGCTCACACCTGTAATCCCAGCAGTTTGGGAGGCCAAGACAGGAGGACTGCTTGAGACCAGGAGTTCAAGAATAACCTGGGCAACATAGCAATATGGTGTTTCTACAGAAAGTAATTAAAAATTAGCTGGGCATGGTGGTGCATGCCTGTAGTCCCAGCTACTCAAGAGGCTGAGACAGGAGGATCCCTTGAGTTTAGGAGTTCAAGAGATCTGATTGTGCCACTGCAGTGGCGCATACACATATGTGTATATATATGTATTATATAATACATGTTTATATAAATAAGTTTGAATAATTTAAATTACTAAATATAAATTTTAATTTTAAAATTTATTACTATTTAAATAATAAACATTATCTATCTATATATAAACTATTTCCTCTAAACTTTCGTTTTGGAATTCCTAATTTACACTGGAATTGATCTTCATTTAGATTATGAGGTAGGGGTCCAGGTTCATTTTCCCCCTAACTATTCAGTTGATGAAGTTCTTTTGCACACTTCATTGCAATGCTATTTTTGTTGTAAACCAACATTTATATGCCTATGAATATATTTCTGGACTCTCTATTGTATTCCATTAGCCCATTTCTAATCTAAGAACCTTGATCCCAGTTTGCTTCCACAGTCTACAACTTGACCTTTTGTGATTGGTTGTATCCACTGAAGTTATGAATTATTTATATTTTAGGTAATTGAGTGTACAATTTCTTTTAGGAGGTAGGTAGATATGTCTCCTAGGTAGCAAACATTTTTCCATTTGACAGTCTGTTGTGTAACATTATGGACTAGTGTTTTTTTTTTCTTTTAATTTTAATTTTTCGTTCTGGGGTACATGTGCAGGATGTGCAGGTTTGTTACATAGGTAAACATGTGCCATGGCAGTTTGCTGCACTTATCAACCCATCACCTAGGTATTAAACCCAGTATGCATTGGCTATTTTTCCTAATGCTCTCTATTCCTCCAACCTACCCCCCAACAGGCCCCAGTGAGTGTTGCTCCCCTTCCTGTGTCCACGTGTTCTCATTGTTCAGCTCCCACTTGTGTGTGAGAACATGCGGTGTTTGGTTTTCTGTTCCTACATTAGTTTACTGAGGATAATGACTTCTAGCTTCATGCATGTCCCTGCAAAGGACATGATCTCATTCTTCTTTAGGGATCCATAGTATTCCATTGTTCATATGTACCACATTTTCTTCGTCTAGCCTATCATTTATGAGCATTTGGGTTGATTCCATGTCTTTGCTATTGAGAATACTGCTGCAATGAGCATATGCATACATATATCTTTGTTTTTTAAAGACTCAGTTTGCTCCAGTTGAACATACTGTTTTATGTATATATTTTTAGTTTAATTAATTTTTTTGAGACAGTCTTACTCTGTGGAGTGCAGTGATGTTATCTTGGCTCACTACAACCTCTGCTTCCTGGGTTCAAGCAAGTCTCCTGCTTTAGCCTCCCGTGTAAAAGTAGCTGAGAGTACAAGCACATGCCACCACACCTGGCTACTTTTTATATTTTTGGTAGAGATAAGGTTTTGCCATGTTGGCCACGATAGTCTCGAACTCCTGGCCTCAAGTGGTCCACCCACCTCGGTCTCCCAAAGTGCTGGAATTACAGGCATGAACCACTGACCCCGGCCTGAGTATACATTTTTTTTTTAATTCAAATATGCAATCCAACAAAACCTGGAAATGGGAATTCCTTTAAAATGGCTTATTTGTTCTTTTTAACACCAATAGAAGTTATATTTGGTAGTTTCTTTCATATACGGGGATAAAATTTTCCAACCGTATCTTGAATTTTCACACCCCACCTATGGAATTTGGTCCTCTCCAAAAAGATGTCCGTTCTTTACATTGAAATTAATTTAAATGATCAAAATATGAACACTGGGTAAAAAGGTTATTTAACATTAAGATCAAGGGAGAACAGCTAGCAAATTGAATGGCAAAGTAGAAACATTAGGACTTTTATTAAATGTAGTGTTTCAATATCAAAGATATGGCACCAACCTAGGTACCCATTAACGGCGAACTGGATAAAGAAAATGTGGTATATTATACCATGAAATACCATGTAACCATTAAAAAAAAGATATCAAGTTCTTTGCAGCAAACATGGATGTAGTTGGAGGCCATTACTCTAGGAAAATTAACTAAAGAACAGAAAACCAAATACCACATGTTCTCACTTAAAAGAGGGAGCTAAATAAACCTTGAATACACATAGATATGAAGATGGGAACAATAGACACTGGGACAACTAGACAGGGGAGGGAGGGAGGAAGGTGTGGACTGAAAAACACCTATTGGATACTACGCTTACTAGGGGGTGATCCTTAGTGCCCCAAATCTCAGTGTCACACAATATACCCATATAGCAAACCTGCACATGTACCCTTTAATCGATAATAAAAGTTGAAATTATAAACATAAAAATAAATGCAGTGTTTTTCTTTAGTTCTAAATTTACTTTTATTTTTTCCTTGTTCTAACATTAGTGTTATAAAATCATTTTTCTTTTCCTGTTTGAACAACAAGCTTTGCCTTTATATCATGCATAACATTTTTATTAGCTTTATCATATCATAGAATGCTATATATTACCTACCAAATCATACGTTTAAGTTCAAATACAATCAAGAGTTTTTAAAAATGCAACTAAAGGCTTACAGAAAAGTTGTAAGAATAAGACAAGTAATTCTGATATTAGATTTCATCCAGACACCTTAAGTTTGCCCATTGTCTCAATAATTGGCTATATAGCTGAAGGATCCACTGTAACATGAGTTACATCCAGTTGTCTTGCTTTTATCCAGTTTTTTTCTTTCATGGCTTTTTGTTTCTAGTCTTTGTCAACTTGGAACAGTTCTTTGGTATTGTTTTGACCACCATGTTTTTGACATTTTTGAAGATTAAACATCAGGTATTTTAACTGCTCCTCAATTTGGATAGGTTCAAATTGATTAAACCCAGGTTATGTATTTTGAGCCTGAATAACACAGAAGTGATGCTTTGGTTTTCTTATTGTATTGTATCTGGTGGCACATATCAGTTTCCCCCATTACCGTAAGGTTTTATGTTGATCATTTAGTTAAAGTGGAGTCAAGAGATTGAGTACATTAATGTATATTGAAAAAAATAAGATAATATTCTGAGGATAATAGGAACCAGTTTTCTTATAGTTGGAGAAACAAAGTAAAAATATGGAAGAAAGGAAAGTTAGAAAAAACTCTTAGGGGTTAAATTGGATCTAGAGTCATTTCTGTGAACTCTTAGTTTTCAGTTAGTTAATTACAAATATTAAGATGCACATATGTGTTTACATATGTATATGTGAATATATTTAAATATGCCCACAAATATATTTTAACTTTGTCCACTGAGAGGGAGAGGCCCTGGGAGCACTAACACCTTAAGCAGTGAAGAAACTTGATTTTGAAATACCACTGGCCACTAAAAGGAACCAAGGTTTCTTGGGAAAATAGCTAATTTTAAAGCTAGAGCAGAAAAGAGTAAGATGAGTTTGAAATATCTTGATCAACCAGAAAGTGTGGAGATTCTGAAAACATGAGGATTTTTCAAAAGGACACAGGAGGAAGCCTTAAAAAACTCCTACATGCCAAATCTGAAATATTTGGAGCATGAAAATAAACAATTATAGAAAGAATGTAACTTCTTGGATAAAATAGAAATCTTTGAGTTAGCATGTGATACGGTTAGGCTTTGTGTCTCCACCCAAATCTCATCTTGAATTGTAATCCCCATAATCCTTAATTGTCAAGGGAGAGATCAGGTGGAGGTAATTGAATCATGAGGGTGGTTCCCCCACGCTGTTCTCGTTATAGTGAGTGAGTTCTCACGAGATCTGATAGTTTTATAAGGCTCTTCCCCGCCCCCCGCCCCCCGCCCCCCGCCCCCGCTTGGCACGTCCCCTTCCTGCCACCTTGTGAACGAGGTGTCTGCTTCCCCTTCACTTTCTGCCATGATTATAAGTCTCCTGAGGCCTCCCAAGCCATGCTGAACTGTGAGTTAATTAAACCTCTTTCATTTATAAGTTACCCAGGCTCAGATATTTCTTTATAGCAGCATGAGAACAGACTAATACAGTAAATTGGTACCAGGAGTGGGACTGTACCCTGCAAAGCCACAGGGGCAGAGCTGCTAAAGACCACGGAAGCCCACCTCTTGCATCAGCATGACCTGGATGTGAGACATGGGGTCAAAGGAGATTATTTTGGAGCTTTAAGATTTGACTGCCCCATTGGATTTCAGACTTGCATGGGGTGTGCAGCCTCTTCATTTTGGCCAATTTCTTCCATTTGGAATGGGTGTACTTACCCAATGCCTGTATCCCCATTGTATCTAGGAAGTAACTAACTTGCTTTTGATTTTACAGGCTCATAGGTGGAAGGGACTTGCCTTGTTTCAGATGCGACTTTGCACTTAGACTTTTAGGTTAATGCTGGAATAAATTAAGATTTTGGGGGACCGTTGTGAAGGCACGATTGGTTCTGAAATGTGAAAGGGACATGAGATTTGGGAGCGGCCAGGGGAGGAATAATATTGTTAGGCTTTGTGTCTCCACCCAAACATCATCTTGAATTGTAATCACCATAATCCCCATGTTTCAGGGGAGAGACCAGGTGGAGTTAATTGAATCATGGGGACACTTTCCCCTTTGCTGTTCTTGGGATAATGAGTGAGTTCTCATGAGATCCAATGGTTTTTTAAGGGGTTCTTCCCCCTTTGCTGGGCACTACTTCCTGCTGCCTTGTGAAAAAAGTGCCTTGCTTCCCTTTTTCCTTCTGCCAAGATCGTAAGCTTCCTGAGGCCTCCTCAGCCATGCTGAACTGTGAGTCAATTAAACCTCTTTACTTTATAAATTACCTAGTCTCAGCCATGCTGAACTGTGAGTCAATTAAACCTCTTTCCTTTGTAAATTACCTAGCCTCAGATGTTACTTTATAGCAGCATGAGAACAGACTAATGCACCGCTGGTAAAATTTAATAAACAAATCAAGAAAGGAAAAAGAGTTTCTTACAGTAGACTGTTAACTAATAGATATGGAAGGTGTTGTAGGATTAGAAAGTCACCATTTGGCAGCCATCATTATAATAAGTAGTTCAGGCAAGAAACATAAAGAGAGGCTAAAACCAATGGGAGCAAGTAGAATGAGGAATGGAATTTTACATAGTCTCAAAATACCTATTCACAAAATAATTATAAGGGAAAACAGTTTCTTTGAAATATGGAAAGCTTGCTCTCATTATGCTCAAAATATTTTCTTTTGCTAAATCCACATGAATGTGGTCCATCTCCTACTCCACCAGGACCCCAAGGGGTGGCCACCAGAACTTCTTTCCATCTCATTTAGACATCCTTCTTATGCGGATATTGACTGCCATTGGGTTGTCTTGTCCCTCTTTGATGCCTCTTTTTTATATTTGTAAATATATAAAAACCACCCTTTATTAAGGTGGGTCCAGTTCTCTATTTCTTTGTTCAAACATACCAGGATCATAGCCTCAAATCAAGAGACTAAAGTATCATATAAAAGGAAAAATATTTTTCAACATCTTTAATATTTAAAGGTCTTTGTTCTGTCTATCTCATTTGAGCATATCAGTTATCTCTGGATCAGTAAAGACATATTTTCTGAAATAAACCATACCTGAACTTTAGTAACTTAAACTACAATCATATTTATAATAGCATTGCAGTTTGTTTTATAGGCATTTTGATTTATAATATATAGAAACTTCAAATAATTCTTAGAATTGTTAAAACACGTAGCATTTAAATTATTTTAACACTTGAGCCTAAAAAGCCAAACACATTTTACCAGGTCCAGCACATTTATTTTTTAAGTAAAAGTTTTTTTTTTTTTTTTTAAATAACGGAATTTATTTTTGTATCTTTATCAAACACATAAATAAACTGTGGTATATTCATACAATATAATATTACTTACCAAGAAGAAATGGACTATTGGCTGGGCAGAGTGTTTCATGCTTGTAATCCCAGCACTTTGGTAGGCCGAGGTGAGTGGATTACCTGAGGTCGGGAGTTCGAGACCAGCCTGGCCAACCTGGCAAAACCCCGTCTCTACTAAAAATACAAAATTTAGACAGGCGTGGTGGTGGGCGCCTGTAATCTCAGCTACTTGGGAGGCTGAGGCAGGAGAATTGCTTGAACCTAGGAGGCAGAGGTTGCCGTGAGCCAAGATGGCACCACTGCACTGCAGCCTGGGCGACAAGAGCAAAACTCCATCTCAAAAAAGAAAGAAAAAAAAGGCTATTGAGTCATTTTTAAAAGATATGAAAGTACCTTAAATAAATATTACTAAGCCAGTATTAAATAAATATGCAAAGTATGCAAATAAATATACAAAGCCAATATGAAAAGGCTACATATCTTAAATGATTCCAATTATGTGATATTCTAGAAAAGACAAAACCATAGAAACAGAACTGATCAGTGATCAGAACTGATTCAGAGATTTGATGAAAATAGGAATGGTTGAATGGGTGAAAAGGGATTTTTTTTTTATGGCAGTAAAATTAATCTGTATGATATGAAATGGTAGATACAAGGCATTACACGTTTGTCAAAACTAATAGAACTGCAGAACAAAGAATGAATTTGGATGCAGCAAATTAAAAAAACAACATTTAGGAGGTTGGGAGATCAAGGTATAGAATGCAGAAAGTGTCTAAAGAATCTAACTGTATTACAAATGTATGACACATCCTTACTGAAAGGGATTGGGAGTAAGGTGTTGACCTGAGTATTTATGGAAATAAGTGGAGTCTATAAGACTAAAGGAAAGAGACTGAACTTAAGCACTACACTCTGGTAAATAGAATTACTTCTTTTGAGGGTCTGGATTAACAATTTTGATTTTGCTATGCAGGTATACTGGAATGGAGCAATTAAGTAAATGGATGGCAGATGGTGCAAGAACTGGTTTCTTTCTGTAAGGGTGGGAATCTGCAGATAAGCAAGAGGAGGAAGCTAGAATAACCTATGGGGTAATGGATTAGAATTGAAGACATTAGCATAAACTCATATCTAATATAGCTTCATAAAGATATAAATGGTTACATTTAAAAATTTATAGCTATATTTGTATACACAGATTAATTCAGACACATGTTTTTTGCTCTGTCAGCTGAGAAGGTTTATAGGAAACCACATACCAGTATCACTGAGTATGCCTAGAGCCCAGGTCTTGGTTTCTAGTGTCATTCTCCAACAAAAGTAATGAAGGCTTTTTGGAGAAATGTCTTTCATTCTAAAACCAGGTTAGGAAATACACAAGAGGAGCCTGGAGTATCTTGCCTTCGTTTCTCTTCCTTTCTCTTCCTTCCCTGCATTGTTTTTTAAATGTTTAAACACATAAAATATTTGTTATATAATGAGAAAAGAACAAAGTTACAATAACAGCAATTTCAAGTTAGATGCTTAGGTTTCACTTTTAGATTTCAAACTTACCACTTCCTTGTCTAGGTCTCTGAAACTTTTGGATCTACCTTCAACAAGCCACTGAGAACCATAACATTGAGAATCACAACATTGTATGTTTTCACTGGAGAATTAAATATGGAATTACTGATACTCCAATCCTGATCATGAGTCTATATGAGATAAATTATATTTACAGAAGACTGTATGAGGAATATGTAGATCATCCCATGCTCTAGTCAGTCATGACAAATATATAACACTTGTGCTACTATTTTCCCTGTCCTGTCCTGTGATTGTGACAGACATGAATAATTGAGTACAGCTCTTTTTCTAGGGTAAGAAAGTGATCAGAGTTGGCCCTGGAGATGAAACCTCATTACCATTCCTTTTCTAGCAACTGAGTTATTTTCTTGAGTCAAGCTACACCATCAGAAAGCTGTCTTATATTAATACTTATCCAAACTGGTATCTTATCCCTTTTAGTGCCTCAAACTAGATCCTGATCCGGCATGTTATAATAAGTTCATATAAGTTTTAGTGCAAAAAACCCCTTGAAATCCATGCATAGTTTTTTCATAATATGTATTTCCCATAAACTTTTTGAAGTACTCTTGTATACATATGTATACACACACACACAAATACCCCACATTTTCTTTATCTTTTAAAATTTATGGACACAGATTGATTCAATAGCTTGGCTATGGTGTATAATGCAGCAATAAACATGGGAGTGCAGATATATCTTTGACATGCTGACTTTATCCCACTGGGATATATACCCAGACATGGGATTGATGAATCGTGTGGTAGTTCTATTTTTAATGTTTTGAGGAAACTTCATTTTGCTTTCCATAATGGCTGTATCAATTTACATTCTCACCAACAGTTTACAAGGGTTCCCTTTTCTCCACATTCTTACCAAAGTTTATTATCTTTCTGCTTTTTGATAATAGCTATCCTAAGAGATGTGAAGTGATATCTCATTGTGATTTTGATTTGCATTTCCCTGATTATCAGTGATGCTGAGGAGCTTTGCATATATCTTTTGGCCATTTGTATGTCTTTTGAGACATGTCTTATTTAGGTCTTTTGCTCACTTTGTAATTGGGTTATTTATTTACTTGCTACTATAGTGTCCTTGTCCAATCTTGCTATCAGGGTAATGCTGGCCTCATAAAATGAGTTTGGAAGTGTTTGGGAAAGATGAGTATTTGTCATTCTTTAAATGTTAGGTAAAATTGATCAGTAAAGCTATCAGGTCCTGGGCTTTTTTTGAGAAAGGAGAAAGTTTTTGATTAATGATTCAGTCACCTCACTCATTATTGGTTTGTTCAGATTTTCTATTCTTTAATGATTCTGTCTAGGCAGTGTATTTATGGGAATTTATTTCTTCTAGGTTATTCAGTTTGATGACATATAATTGTTCAGAGTAGTCTTTTATGATCATTTGTATTTCTGTGGTATCAGTTGTAATATCTTTTTATTCACTCATCCATTTAGCCACTCTATCTTTTAATTGAAAAAATCTAATTACACATATATGTAACAATGATAATAAACCAATTTAAGAATAAAAAAATAATGAAAATCAATGAAAGCAAAACGTGTTCTTTAAAAAGGTCAATCATATCATCTAAATTCTATGCAGATTAACCAAGAAACAAAGAGAAGCAACTAAATTTAATATAAGTAAGGAAACAAAGAACATCACTACAGCCACCATAAATATTAAAATGATGCTAAGAGAATACTGAAAGTAAAAATGATGGCAGTGACAGGCCTTCTGAAGTGGCTGCTGCCAGCACGCCAGCTGCAACAGGGAGGAGCGGGGTGCAGGTGGCAGGAACGGCTGTGTGAGCAGCAGCAGAGATGGGTCCCCTCTGCCCCCTGGTCCCTGAGGCAGCTGACTGCGCTACCCCCACCCTCCCACAGCTGGGCAGGACCCAATCCCAGGCCTGGAACCTCTGCCACAGCCTCCATCTCACTCCCCACCACATCCCAGGAGCCCACAAGCACCTGTCCGAAGGTGCCAAGTTCCTGTGCCTCGGGAAGAGGCTCTGTGTGGTGTCTCTGGAGAATGTGTCCCCAGGATCTGCCCTGCATCGAGATGATCATCGAGTCTGACACTCCTGACAGCTGGGCCCAGGGTCCATGATCCACTCCCAGAGGCATCCACCCCTGGGCAGGGACATATGCAGGGTGACAGGGAGCCCTGGGCCTCCCCTGAGCACTGGGCACTGGGGCCACAGGAAGAACTCATGGCGATGTCACCCCTGCCCTGGATGCCGGCCCGGGGCCCAGCCAAGGACCTGGAGCCCCTGCCCCAGGCTGTGAGTAGATGAACAGGGAAGCTCTCCAGGACCACCATGACGAGGACCCCCAGAGTTTCCACAACCTGGGGAAGGGCAGCTCCATACAGGACTGTGGGTCTTGGGGACAGTGGCCCAGGGAGCTCCTCCAGGGAGGACAAAGCAGGTGTGGACGTAAATTGGACAGCACATCAATGGCTTCATCATCCACGGAGCAGGAGAGCAGCAGTGGGGCTTGGTGACACTGCTGGAGTAAGCTTGGATGTCCTCAGCCTCTGATGGCCAGTGGGGCAGCCTGGGAGGTTGCTCCCCAATAAGCCCAGCCGCCAGTCAAGCAGGGCTTCATCATGGTTGCACCTACCTGCATGCAACCACCAAGAATGGCAGACAGTAGCTCTGCCCTCCCGGGTACAGCTGCAACCACCGAAGCCATGGCTGTGGACCTGGGCATCTCTGCACTTTTGGGGACCTGGGAACCCCCTCTACCCCTGCAGGCCTGAAAGTGCCTGCTCGAGTTGTCTGGCCTCTCCCCATTCCTGGCACCTGCTCCGAGTGTGGAGCAAAGTTGAGGCCAAGCCCGGGTGCTGTTGCAATCTGGCGCAGGTGTACACATGCTCTGGGCAGCACTGACATGCCAGCCCCTTGCAACCTCAGCCCCCTCCAGATTTTGAGCGCCAGCAAGCACTGGGAGGAGGCTGAGAGCAGCTTGGCAGTAGGTACCCCTTTGCATGAACAGCCTGGGTACCATAAATAGCAGTAATACGCAGACAAGCTCCTAGATGGAAAGGGGTGGGTCCCCAGTGAAGCCCCACCCTAAAGCCTGGGAAGGCCTGAAGCCCAAGGACCAGGCTGGAAGTCCCATGGACCAGAATGGGAACCTGTGGTGCTTTTTCTGGGCCCACCTATGGCCACCCACAGACCAATCAGCATGCATTTCCTCTCCTCTGAGGCCCACTAAAGCCCAGGACTCAGCTAGACTTAAGGAGACAATGGGACAACCAGCCTCAGAGACAAGCTAGCACCCCAGGGTCTCCTCTCTGCTGAGAGCTGAACACTTGTCAGGTCACCCTGTCTTTAGATAGGAGCTGCCCCTGTCAGTTTCCTCTTGAGCTGTTCCATTGCTCGATAAATTTCCCCTTTGTCTTGCTCCCCCTCTACTTGTCTGCACACCTCATTCTTCTTGGATACAGGACAGGGACTTGGGAATGGTGGGGCTAAAAAAGCTGTAACACAAACAGAGCTGAAACATGCCCCTTGCTCGCCGCATTGAGGGTGACAAGAAGGAGAGGCGAGAGATGGAGAAAGGAGCTGCTGCCCTTTGGGGAGCCCAGACCTAGGACCTCCCCTAGGCAGGAGTGTGACACTCTTTGTAGTGCTCTGTGGTTCCTGGTATCTCCACGCTTCTGGGCACCACTGCATTTCCCGCTGTCAGACATGGAAGCTACTTATGGTATACCTGGTCCAGCTGCAGTTTTGCAGGGAGCCAGAGCCTATTCCAGTGCCTGAAGCTGCCCGCCCCACTGCAGCTGGCATGCCTGGCTGTGTGCAGTGGCCAGACCACATGCTCACTCACACACCAACTGGCTCGTCCTTTGCAGGTGTGGGATCCAGGCCAGTAGCATGAACCAAGTGCAGCCTACCAGGCTGAGTCAGTGGAATGAGTCCAGTAGGCCAGGCAAAGCATGGGCAAAGGCACCACTGACCACAGAGGTTTCCAGCTGGCAAAGCGACACCCCAGGGATTCTGTGAGAAAAATATATACTAATAAATTGATATAATTAAGTGAAACAAATTAGTTTCTTGAAGGATACAACCTACCAACATTTATTCAAGAGGAAACAGAATATCTGAATAGTTTTTTAAATCTATTAAGGAAATTAAACTGGTAGTAAAAATTTTCTTATGAGAAAAACTTTAGGTCTTGATGATTTTAGTTAAATTCCATCAAATATTTAAGGAATAAATAATATCAGTTTTTCTCAATTCCTTCCAGAAGAGTTTTATATCTTCTTTAAATGTTCTATTTGATATAAAATAATTGTACATATTTTTGGGGTATGTAGTGATATTTTGGTACATATCTAGTGATCCAATTGGGGTAATTAGCATATTCATCATCTCAAACATTTATCATTTCTTTATGTTGGGAACATTCCATTCTAAGTATATTTAACATACTTGATAGCTAGAGGGACTTACTATTGCTATTTTATTAAAATTTTCTTACTGTTTTTAGCTTCTTTTCCTCTGTTGCTATCTTTGCGTTTTGATTGTTTTTTGCAGTGATATGCTTTGATTCATTTCCCTTTACCTTTTGTATATCTACTAAAGGATTTTTTGTTTTTGTTTTTTTGGTTAGCACGAGGTGTAAATAAAACATCTCATAGTTACAACAGTGTGTTTTAATTTTATAACTTATCTTTGGTTGCACAGAAAAACTATACACTTTTATTTCTCTTTTCATGTTATTGATATCACAATTTACATAGTTTCATATTATGTATTTATTTACAAATTATTATACCTATAATCTTAATACTTGCATCTTCTAATTTTATACTGGAGATAAAAGTGATATGTGTACTATCTTTAAAGTATTATAGGATTCCAAATTTAAGTAAATTCTTACCTTTATAGTGAGTTATAAGCTTGTATAGATTTTCATCATGCTAGTTAGTATCCTTTCATTTCAACTTGAACTTTTAAAAAATCTTTTTGGTATGGAAGGTCTAGTGGTGATGAACTCCCTTAGCTTTTGTTTGTCTAAGAAACTCTATCTCTCATTTCTGAAGGATAGCTGTGGGGGGTATAGTATTCTTGGGTGCCAATTTTTTTTTAAAGTACTTTGAATATAAAATCCCATTGTCTCCTAACTGCAAAGTTTCTACTGAGAGATATGCATATGTATAATGAGATTCCCTTCTATGTGACAAGTTGTTTTTCTCTGCTACTTTTAGAATGCTTTATTTTTGATTATTGATAATTTAATTATAGTGTGTTTCAGTGAAGATACCTTTATGTTTAATCTATTTGTGGTTCTTTGGGTTGCATAGATCTGAATATTCATTTCCCTCAGCAGATTTGGGAAATTTTCTTTTCTTTTCTTTTTCTTTTTCTTTTTTTCTTTCTTTTCTTTTCCTTTTTCTTTTCTTTTTTCTTTTCTTTTCTATCTTTTTTTGAGATGGAGTTTTGCTCTTGTTGCCCAGGCTGGAGCACAATGGCATGATCTTGGCTCCATCTCCCAGGTTCAAGCAATTCTCCTGCCTCAACCTCCTGAGTAGCTGGGATTACAGGCATGCACCACCATGCCTGGCTAATTTAGTAATTTTAGTAGAGATGGGGTTTCTCCATGTTGGTCAGGCTGGTCTTGAACTCCCAACCTCCTATGTTTTTGTCCTTTTCTCTGTTTCTGCTCCTGTTATGATGTCCATAAAGCATATATTAGTTTGCTGGATGATGTCCATATGTCTCATTGGTTTTCTCCTCTTTTTTCACTTTGTTCTTCTGACTGGGTAATTTCAAGTGACCCGTCTTCGAAGTTAGTCTTTTTTTTTTTCTTCTGCTTGATCAAGTCTTCTGTTCCCTTGGTAATGTCATGTTTCTTTGATTATTTGAGATTATTGTGACTTTGTATTGATGTCTTTGGATTTGAAGAAGTAGGCACGTTTTTTAGATTTTACATAGTGGTTTTGGCAGGAAAGCTCTTGACTAGAAAACTCTCCAAAGATTACAGGTAGGACGGCTGGCAGGAACCATGGGTGGGCTTGCTGCTAGATTTCTTAGGTAGACTGGCCTGGTGACTTGGCCAGCAGGGGGGCAAGCATGGTTCTTGGGTCACCAAGAGCCAGTCCTCACACCTGAACACATGAGTGTGCCTGGAGCCTGGGTCTACTTGAGTAGGCCTGGAGCTTACAGACATAGAATCTGGGACTGTAGGAACTGACCTCATCCTAGGATACTCACTGTGTCTGAGTCCTCAGAGGGCAGGCTAAAGCCATGGGGACCAGCCTGGAGCTTGGTGCAACAGGTATGGACTTTGAGACTGGAACCAGGGTGGCTGGTCTGGCACTGGGGTGAGTCTGGAGCCTGTGCTCGAGAGGCCAGCCTGGAGTATGGGCCCATAGGGGTTGGCCTGGCATAAGGACTCACTGGATTAGGCCCGGTTCAGGGGTCAAAAGCAAAGTTGAGTGCTCACTTTACATTTCCCTTACTCTATGTGAAGGGTATCTCTTTCTATGCTGTACAGGTCTGGGGAGGGGTGATCTGGATAATGTGAAACTGTTCTTTCTACCCTCTTTGATGTATCTTTTCTTGTTTCTGTGCTCTAACCAGGTACCGTAATCTGTCACCTGAATTTCCTAGCTCTTGTAGGGATATTTTTGTGCATGGATAGTCATTCAAATTAAAGTTTCTGTGAGAGAATGAGCACTGGAAACCCCTATTCTATTATCTTGCTGAGGTCACTCTGCCAATAATATTTCTCTTTTAACCTTGAATTCCAGTGAGCTCTGAGACAAATTTTAATTTCAACTTTTTCAGTTGTGTTTTCCTTATTTGTTTCTTTAGTTTTACCTCTCATTGTTTCATAAAATATGAGACATCCATGGTTTGAATTTCATACTATTATTTTTTCTAGTTTTCTAATAATATTTTTCATGATTATACCTTTTCTAATTTTATTTTATTGCTGTTTAATATTTATGAAATAAGTAGTGTGTAAATATTTTTTTCATAAAACATCTGAATTACATATTTTCACTCCTTATTACAAATTTCAAATCTATATAATTACTTGGATTTGACTTAAAAATTGGATACCTTGTTGTTTAGATATTCCTTGGGCACACTTTTAGTAAGCTGATATTTATGATGTAGTTGAAAGAGTATTTGACAAGGATTTAGAAGATTTCTACTTTTTTATTGTTATGTTTAACCTGAGATTATTGATTTCATGTCTCTAGGACTCATTTTTTTCTCAGAGTAAGGGAAAATATATAGCCCCTCTGCTATAAAAATTTATTGTTTTAGATATTTGCTTTTATTTTTAGCAAATTGCCTTTAGTGAATTTCAAAAAATGTAAGCAAAATTAATCACCAACTAAAGAATAAAATGCAGATATCTCCATGTTCAAAATTCATTTTATAATTTGTTGGGAAAGAAAATTCTTAGAGAAGGTCTTGCCAGAAAAAAGAAACACCAAATTTCATTTGGGTATTTGGCTAACATTTTATTTTAATACTTTTTGGGGGATACATCATAATAGTTGAAATTTCCATGACTTCATATGCTACTAGCCATCACTAAAGTTATTAGAAGCTTGAATCCATAGATGTTTCCAGTGGAACTTTTTCTACTAGAATTGTAACCAGACTGAGAATTTAAAGTGAAAGACAGTAATGTGTATAGTCAGAGTCTTAGAAGACTCTATTCTGACTTTTCCTTTCCTCTTCCCCATTTTGAGCTCCCAATGACCTATAAGTAAAGGTTGATTTACAAGATTAAAACAGTATAAGCAGATTTTATTCCAATTTGCCAAAGCATTTGTGCCAAGTAGATGATAGCAGTCTACCCCTAAAATTTTCAATGTGATCTTTGAATAAACTATTATATGTTGGTAAATTTTACTGCTTATTTATTGCCATACAATAAACACAAATGACTTTTCTACTTTAGCAGGCCTTAACTTCTATGAGTAATCAGAAACATGACAATAAAAACTAGAATATTCAACATTTTTAATTACTCTTCTCATACATTCAAATAACTACTATATTATACAAGTAAACCATTGATAATACCTACTAGGAAGGGCAGGAATATAATTGGAAGTTATGGTGGCTGAAAATGAAGATCTGTCTTATTTTAAGTTACGAGTTTTAAAATCATAATTTGATTCCAAATGTTTGGTTCTTTGCAAATGGCCTGAGACTTCAATGAGGTTGTATATAACATTCATTGTATGAATGAACACATTATCAAGATAGCCATTGATATTGTTTTCTTGCTTATTCATTAAGAAGTTTCCCACAATAAATACTTCCAAGACCGGTTTTTTTTTTTTTAACCCACATAAAATGCACTGGAATCACTTTCTTCTGGGCGAATTATTATATAATATTACATGGGATGGTCTGAATTCCAGGAAAACTGTTAGTTTTTATTATATGAATTTTTCTTCTAGACATCTACAATGCAAGGGGAATTTTGACTAATAATTGAAGAATGTAGAAATCAAATTGAACTTTAAAGTGTTTGTTTTTTAATAGGCTAATCCTTGACTAGATGCAGCCAGCTTTCTATTTTTCCATAGACATAAGCTATATGTTTATTTGGACTCCAAACATCTTTCAAAGTATAGGTCTTTCAAAGTTAACACTTGATAACTTCCATGCCAATAAATCACAACCATAAGGTGCACGTTTCCAGATTTCACTCTATATGTGGGTAGACACAAATATAAATGCATTCTAATTTAAAATGCCTGTGTGGAAATGCATTTCTCAATATTGAAAAGGCAAAGATAAGCATCTTTTCCAAAAAAAAATCAAAACCCAAAAAACCTGGCTTTAAACTTACTTAAAATGTATATATGAGCACAGAAAATATTTCTAATACACTTACATTTTTTTTTCATTTTGAAACCATAGATTAACAGGAGATTGAAAAGAAAATGTACAGGAATGTACTATGTACACTTCACCCAGTCTTCCTCAATGGTAACATCTTATATGTATTATAATACATATAACATATACAGATACATGCATGTATCTGTATATGTTAATATGGTTTGGCTGTGTACCCACCCAAATCTCATCTTGGCTTGTAGTTCCCATTAATTCCTACGTGTCATGGGAGGGACCCAGTGGGAGGTAATTGAATCATGGGGAGGGGTCTTTCCCATGCTGTTCTCATGATAGTGAATAAGTCTCATGAGATCTGATGGTTTTATGAAGGGGGGTTCCCCTACACAAATGCTGTCTTGCCTGCCACCGTGTAGGACGTGACATTTGCTCCTCTTTCACCTTGTGTCACGGTTGTGAGGCCTCCCCAGCCACGTGGAACTGTAAGTCAATTAAACCTCTTTCCTTTATAAATTCTCCAGTCTCAACTATGTCTTTATTAGCAATGTGAGAACAGACTAATATAGTAAATTGTTAGCAGTAGAGTGGTGTGCTGCTGTAAAGATACCTGAAAATGTGGAAATGGCATTGGAAGTAAGTGACAGGTAGAGGTTGGAAGAGTTTGGAGGGCTCAGAAGAAGACAGGCAAATGTGGGAAATTGTGGAACTTCCTAGAGACTTGTTGAATGACTTTGACCAAAGTGCTGATAGTGATATGGACAATAAGTTCCAGGTTGAGATGGTCTCAGATGGAGAGGAAAAAGTTTTTAGAAACTGGTGTAAAGGTCACTCTTGATATACAAAGAGACTGGTGGCATTTTGCCCCTGCCCTAGAGATCTGCGGAATTTTGAATTTGAGAGAGATGATTTCGGGTATTTGGTGGAAGAAATTTCTAAACAAAGTGTTCAAGAGGAAGCAGAGCATAAAAGTTTGGAAATTTTGCATCCTGACAATGCAATAGAAAAAAAAAACCCATATTTGAGGAGAACTTCAAGCGTGCTGCAGAAATTTGCAAAGTAACCAGGAGCCCAATGTTAATCACCAAGACCATGGGGAAAATGTCTACAAGGCATGTGAGAATCCTTCAGAGCAGCCCCTCCCATCATAGGCCCAAAGGCCTAGGAAGAAAAAACGGTTTCATGCACTGGGTCCAGTCTCCCCTGCTTTGTGAAGACTGGGGACTTGGTGCCCTGCGTCCCAGCCACCCTAGCCATGGCTAAAAGGGACCATGGTACAGCTCAGTCCATGACTTCAGGGTGTACGAGCCCCAAGCCTTGGCAGCTTCCATGTGGTGTTGAGCCTGTGCGTGCACAGAAGTCAAGAATTGAGGTTTGGGAACCCCTTCCTAGATTTTAGAGGATGTAAGGAAATGCCTAGATGTCCAGGCAGAAGTTTCCTGCAGGGGCAGGGCCCTCATGGAGAACCTCTCCTAGGATAGTGTGGAAGGGGAATAGAGGGTGTGAGGACCCACTGGAGCACTTCTAGTGGAACCGTGAGAAGAGGGTCACTGTCCTCCAGACACCAGAATAGTAGATCCACCTACAGCTTGTACAGTGTACCTGGAAAAACCACAGACACTCAACGCTAGCCCATGAAAGCAGCCAGGAATGGGGCTATACCCTGTAAAGCCACAGGTGCAGAGCTGTCCAAGACCATGGGAACCTTCCTCTTGCAACGTGACCTGGATATGAGACATGGAGTCAAAGAAGATCATTTTGGAGCTTTAAGAGTTGACTGCCCTGCTGGATTTCAGACTTGTATGGGTCCTGTAGCCCCTTCATCTTGGCCAATTTATCCCATTTGGAACTTATATATTTACCCAATACCTGAACCCCCATTGTATGTAGGAAGTAACTAACATGCTTTTGATTTTACAGGCTTATAGGTAGAAGGGACTTGCCTTGTCTCAGATGATACTTTGGATTGAGAACTTTTACTGTGGAAATGAGTTAAGACATTGGGAGACTGTTGGGAAGGCATGATTGGTTTTGAAATGTGAGGACATGAGATTTGGGAGGGGCCAGGGCTGAATGATATGGTTTGGCTGTGTCCTCACCCAAATCTCATCTTGAATTGTAGCTCCCATTAATTCCCACATGTGGTGGGACGGACCTGGTGGGAGGTAATTAAATCACAGGGGCAGGTCTTTCCTGTGCTGTTCTTGTGATAGTGAATAAATATCATAAGATCTGATGGTTTTATAAAGGGGAGTTCCCCTAAACAAACTCTCTCTTGCCTGCTGCCATGTAGGATGTAACTTTGCTCCTCCTTCACCTTCCACCATGATTGTGAGGCCTCCTTGGCCATGTGGAACTGTGAGTCAGTTAAACCTCTTTCCTTTAAAAATTATCCAGTTTCGACTATGTCTTTATTAGCAAAGTGAGAACAGACTGATGTATATGTATACATCAATATATCAATATATTATGTTGTATCATAGAATTGCCAATATTCAAATATAGTTTTGACCTATAAGCTGGCAATTTCTTCTGAGTAAACATATCATCTCTTATCTATATCAAAGTATGTTTAAATCATATTAGCATGCTAAGTGTATGAACCATTTAGAAAACTGGGAAAGTGTTGAAAGTATAAGTAAAAATTAAAGGAAGTATTGGGAATGATTTGATAACAGCCCAAAAGAGTGAATGATTCAAGAGATCTGACAATAAATATAAAATCGGGCAGAACTTTTATCTGATCATCAGTGTCTGTGAAATTCCAGGTTTTTTTTTTTTAAAGGAGGCATTCTTATGTGAGTCTCTATTTTTGAAATTTCTTGTTATTCCTCAATCAGAAGCTACTTATCTGTGCAAGTTCCCTAAAAGAATATTTACTCACTCTTTCTTTTTCTTTCCTAAGGTCTACAAAGTATATTCACAAAACTAAACATTTCAACAAACACATTAGATAATAGTTTATTAGTATTGATTATTGTAGGCAGAGAAAAATAGTTCCTTTGCAATATCTTAGAAAAGACAAAGAATCTAAAATATTCAACACAACAGTGCAATTAGCGCCTTACTTGGTCTCCTATGATTTGTAGCTGCTTTAACAGTTAAATCCTCAAAGGTCACATCTGGTTACAGGAAGAAGAGTCTATGTTTCAGAGTATCAGGTTCTCATCAGGGTTTCATTACATGGGATGTAGGCACAGCTCCCCCCAGTGCAAGTAGAGATGTTTGTTCTTTAGAATTTAAAATTGGAAAAGGATATTCCAACTTGGCTGTATCCTAGACTAAAGGAATTATTAAGACAAAACCAGCTAATGGCATCCAGAAAAAAGAATGAACAGACATTGGGAGCATTGAAAGAGATGGGGATTTTGAGGAGTGTCTGTATGTATAGAGTAGGAACACCACAGATTGTCTATTGAAATTAGTCAAATGTTTCCAATTTAATTTACTTTTATGATTTCCAACCCCTCTGCCCCACCCCACCAACCAGATAGGGCTTAAGCTGGATATAGAGATGAGTCAGAATTTCAAGTCTTACTAACCCAAAGAATGACTTTAATAACTCTGAAGGCTGGGGAGGATGGGAACTCTGGCTTCCATCTGCTCTAATGACAGTTTAGTGGGCTTGTCCATGGAACATTGATCTCAGTATCTCTGGGGAAGGCTGAGAAACACAGTTTCCTATTTAGAGTTATGTCCATGGCTGGTCATCTGGCGTGGCAGAACCATCCGGCTGCCTGTCCTCTGGGACTCAGCACAACACTGATCTATTCTCACCCATAGTTTATGTTGCTTGCCTGTTCAGCTTGTGCCAACCCAAGCAAGACCTAGTGTTTCTCAGTGACCTTGGTAGCCAAACTGAACAATCACACTAGGCAGATAAGTTTGCTCTAAATGTCCACTAATATAACAGTTATTTATCTTTTCACTTTTCTTGAGATTTCTAGTGATACTTGGAAAAACTTGAGAAGCAAGAGATTAGTTAGAGAGTGGAGAAAACAAGTGATTTGTAAGTAGCATAAACACTGATAAAACACTGATATTCAGTGCTCAGCCAGGGATTTTTGGTTTTTTTACATCTTCCCTTTTCCCACCAAAAGCTATTTGAATGCCTGCGTATTTGAGATATATTTAAAAAGAATGCCATTCTGCTCTCCTCGTTTCATTATTCAAGGAAGTCATTACGAGAGAAAATAACGTAATACAAACAGTATTTAATTTCACTGGGACAGTCAACATGATAATAATTCTGATGCTAGAGATTTCCTAATAAGAACATGGTAGATTAGTTTTAGACTTGACAATTCAAGATGAGTTTAGAAAACAGACTAGCAGTGATTGACCACAAGCAGTGATTATGGCTATTGTGGAATGAGCTTGAGCTGACCATGAGTCACACAGTATACCAGTTCTGATGAAAGCATATGCTTCTCTTCTTCATGCTCACATTGGAAGATCTCCTTCCCTAACATATGGTGATGTTGATGACCTTCTTTATAAAATTCATGACACTCTTTTGGTTTGTCTCTTCTATGTTATGGCTCCTTTTCATTATTCAGCTGTTGCTTCTCTGCTGGACCCTCTGGTATACAGGCTTCATTCAGGTGCTTATCTCACTCTGATTTTGGCAGTCTCCCTGAGACATTTCAGATTCAAATTATTTTCATAATTAATATGAATCTTGACCAATCTTGCTAGCTCTAAATCTGCATCTCTAGAGGATCTCTATTTTTTTCTTTTCTTTCCTAGTGACTTGTCTCAGACCTTAATAATTTTGACTAGGAGTCTTAGACTGATCCACACATAAAACATTCTTATTCTCTCTATGGCCATCTGTCTTGGAGATAAGGAGAAGAAGGCAGGTAGCAAACTCTGAATGAGAACTCTATACAAATAATGTTGATTATTTCTTTTTTCCTGGAGATAAAGAAGTGAACTCTGAAGGATTTGATTTATAATACGTTATTTTTTTAACACATGAATTAGAGTTAATTGATTAATAAGACCTAGGTAAATGATTTGTTCAACTTTGTCTTCCAGAGTTGTATAAAGCAAATAACCAACTTTTGCAAGTAGAATTTTAGGGAAAGGAGACAATCAATGATTCTGATATTAGCTGCCTTGGGGTAATGATGAGAAACATGCCTCAAAAAAAAGTCACCTACGTTGCATTTACTGTAAGCATATACATCCTGAGTATTAGAAAGATGACTGAGAATTCTTCCCAAAGACTGGGAGTGAAAGAACAGGGTACTGGTAATTGATGTGTTTTAAAAATGCATCCAGTTCCTGTAAATTCTAATATATTTCTACATATAGATGTGTTACCTTGCTGAAATATGGGATCATTCCCCTCAAAAGCTTTGGCCTTCCTTGGAATATAAATAACAGAAAAAATTTAATCAGTGCTCTCTACAATTGTCCTTTCCCATTTTTCTATCATTTTCTGGGGCACCTTCTCTTCACTTGTCAGTTACATATTCTAAATAGCAGCAATTTTGTCTCTCTGTTGTTTCTTCACTACTCTGTATACTCATTTGTCTTTGGGTTTTTGCTCCAATTATTTTCTCACTTGGAATACCCTTCTTCCCACTTTGAAAGCATAGATAAAGATCTACCTCTACTCAAAACTTTTGAATAAAAAAATTTCACTTCTTTATATTTTCATAATATGTTGTTTTTAATCATTGTTATATCACAAATTATGATACTCCTTATGTTAACATTTTTGTTTCTGAATCTTCTTATAGTAATATTCCCTGTCATGCAGTCACTCAACAAATGTTTCTAAATAAAATTGAACTCATTTAAGTTATATTAAGCTAGATCTCATCATTAGGTCTTGGTGAGTGAACCATCATCAAAATCATAATCTTTATATTAACTACTATAGAATCAAAGCCCAAGATTTTAAAATGGAATATCAAGATAAACTTTCTTGAGTGGCTTCTATCAGGAATTATTTAAGTCATAAATTTTATTAAGTTGGGATCTATGCTAAGGATGTTAATACTGTGCTAGTTGAATAAGAAATGATCTATACTCTCCAGGAGCTCTATAAGGAAATAGACACCTAAGTAAGACATTAAAATTAAAGGTGATATGGATAATGTGAACAGGGTCAAAGGACTCAGGACCAACTATGCGTGGGGGATCAGGAAAGACATCAGAGAGCTTTTGAAAGGTCAGTAGGAGCTTTCCAGTTTGAGACAGATCATAGAGTATTAATATAATCTCAAATTTCAATTTAAAATTTGTCTAATTATGGAACTGCTGTGCTGGTGATCATTCTAGGGATTTATTTGAATGAATTTTTAATGTATGTGTGTGTGAGAAAAAGTGTGTATGTGTGTCTGTGTGCGCATGCACGCATGTGTGAAGCTCAAAAGGAAGGGAATCTCGAGTACTGTGAGGAAGTGCCAAATATAGAGATGAGGGGAAATGGTAATCTGTCTCATCTTAAACTTCTGCACTAATTTAAAGTCTGGAGGGAGAAGAGTTAACCAGAACCTTCATTTCCTTATATGTGGGAAAAAAATAGAACCAGAATCTAGAGGCATGGTGTTCATGAGGGAAGTTTTGAGATTCTAGGAATAAATCTGTTAACTTAGAGATGAGATTACAAGGCATAAACAGAGTGGAGAAGAGAATCATTTTCTCCTAACCCCTGAACCATTAACTTCATTTCACACTAAAATATATTCCTGGCATCATGGTGACATTTACTGACTGCTAACTGAGGGTGGAAAGTGACTTTACCTAGAACATGAATGGGAGGGGATGTAACCCTAACTCTGAGCACCTATGAGGGTGAGAATGCCAAGAAAGATTTAGGTTAGTCTGGAGGGAACTGGAAAGTACCTCTGATAAGCCACTGATATTAAACCATTTCTGTACTTTTAGCATCATTTGTACCCCAAACACGAGGAGACCCAGAAAAATTCTGATTGTCACACAAGGTGCTTGAGAGGGAGAAGAGAGTGAAAAGAGTATCTTCTAGAAATTTCCATCTGAGGTAATCTTTTACTTCCTCAGAGTGTGAATGAAGTCAGGCTGTACACCTAGAAATACTGCAATCTATATGCATTAGAAATGTCTTAGTAGGAACAGAAGATGTTTTTTCTATGAGTTCTCCAGAATAGCAGGAGGTTTTAGGAGACTGGTCTTGTGAACTGGGAAGCGAGACAATTACTGGTTGTGTGGCTTTGGGCAAATTGCTTAAATTCTGAGTCTAAGTTTCGTCATTTGTAAAATAGAATACTGAACTTGCAGAGTTATTGTGAAGATCAGGTATATTTAAAGTACCTGACAAAGTAGGCACTGGTTATATGAATGTGTTCAATCAATAGATAATTGTGCTATTACCCTTAATATGTATTATTTAAATTTGCATTTTAGCCATCTCCTTTGTCATTCAATTCAGTGAGTGCTAGAGTTATATTCCATAGGATAGATTTAAGCTATGGAAAATTTTATCTTTTTAATAGATATGGATTTAAATAAGTTATTTCTTATTGATAGTATGTATCTCATTAGGAATAACATTTTTGTAGCATTGTGCTTTACACATAGCACTTTTAGCTTCATACGGCATAATCTTTGATAAATTTTTTACTTTATGTGCTAACTGTAAGCATATCTTGCTGAGAAATCCTACACTTTTTTTTTGTTGTTGTTTTTTCCTGCTCCCTGAACTTTTTTTTTGCCTAATACGAACTTCTTCGGATAAGGGGTCTGAATGCAATTTGGCTATTCCTGCAATTTGACTATTACTGCAGTAACAGATATTAGAGTGTCACAGATGTGTTGCTACTAATGAATTCTGATTTATGTCGAAATCAGAGCACTCCAGGAAAAGAATGATGGCTCAATTTATGTCTATAATGATAGAAATCAAGCAGTGTTTCCTACTTGCTAGTGTATGTGTGTAACCATTGATTCAATATGGAAAATCTTAGACTTGTAAAATTAAGAAGACATAGCTTGTTTTGAATATCCTGATAAACTTAACAAATCCCTTTCCTTTAAAAACCTCTACATGAATAAGTGAGTGAGATCTTACAGTCTTAAGTATGTCCATTCAAAATTTCCTCTAGGTGGTGATACTAAGGATATTAATATTTGATTTCCATCCAGTGAGAAGAGTAACATTGATAAAATCATTATAAAGGCATATGTTTTACAGAGACCATAAAATTAAAGTTGATGTGGAGTTTGAGTCAAAGGAAAAAAATGCACTTGTGATGCAAGCATGAAAGTTGGTCAAAAATAAGGAAAAAAGTATTGCCCTTAAAACTTTTGTGAAAAATATACATTTCCAAATAATATATGGAGCTGTTGATGTCACGTGCCTTTTGTATGTCTTCTCCAGTGTTCTATTTTACAGAGCTCACAAGTTATCTTAACTTTAATAAATTATACTTGAAAGATCAAGTATGAGAAAGAACTGAGTCAACAAAATATAGCAATAGTATTGCTTCCCGTATCTTGGCAATGAGATAAGTCCTGACGTGACTGCCTGTGAGAATGTATTGTTTTTTGTTTGTTTGTTTAAAAAAAAACATACAGATGGTCTTACCATATTCAGAAATGTTGGTAGCATTAAGTTTTAGTTTTAGACACTCATTGCTGAGAATAATTATCCCTTTGGGTAAATATTTTCTATCCTTAAATAGTTTATCTTTATTTCAAATCCAGGTAAACTAACATACCTATTGGATTTGATGCAGATCTATAATTCGTTTCTGTCCTTCCCATCCATAAGAGTGATTAGATTAAATTAATATTGTTCCCCATCCCAAACAGCATTAGGACATTGATTTGTAAATATCATCAGAGTGAGATTTTATCATTTGCAAGAAATGTCGAAATAGGATTTTCAAAAACCCCTAGTGTCAGGTAGGACAAGAGCAAGACAAAATTATTGTTGAAAATTTGTTTCTACCTTGTGTTATGTCGTATACCAAAATAATTCATAAAAAGTTGAAAATGATGTTTGGTTACCCTGAATTGACGGCACGATGCAGAATTTACTTCCTGATTCCTCAAAATAATTTTTAAATGTTTTACTTTAAAAAAAGTTTGACTTACAGAAAAGTTGCAACAACAGTATATAATTCCTGTACATCATTCAGTTTTTCCTAATGTAACATCTTGAATAGTCTGATGATCAAAATTAAGAAATTAACATTGGCATACTATTACTGACTAAAACTACAGACTTTATTCAGATTTCGTCAGTTTTCTCAAAACATTATGATTCTTTTTCCTTTCTTCTAGTATCCAATTCTGGATTACATCCGTGGCAGGTCACATAGGCAGGTGACTTTCTTGGTCCCCTGCAATATATGACAGTTTCTCAGCCTTTTCTTGCTTTGTGTGACTTTGACACTTTTGAAAAGTACCAGTCAGCTCTTTAGTAGAATAACCCTTGATTTATATTGTCTGATTTCTTTCTCATAATTAAGGTTATGCATGTTTCACAAGGATACCACAGAAATGATGCACCCTTCTCATTTATAACATCAGGAGATACGTGATATTGATATATCTTATCAGAGTGTTCTTAGGGTGGTGTCTGCTGGATTTTCCACTATAGAGTTATTGCTTTCCTCTTTGTAATAAATAGGTATCCCAGGGGAGATTATTTGAGGCTATGTAAATATTCTGTTTCTCCTCAAACTTTATGCACAAATTTTAGCATCTATTGGTGGATCGGGTTTGCGACAGTTATTATTGTGATTGTCTAATGGTGATTTTTCTATTTCCTGCATTCTTTCTCTGCTTATAACTTGAAGTTATTTTTATAAAAAGAACTTCCCCTTCTTCCTTATTTATTTTTAATTCACCTAAGTGTGAGCTCATAAATATTAATTTCCTTGTATAAGCTATAAAGCAATACCATCAATATTCATTTTATTACTCATTTTGTCCTCACTTTGGCCATGTGGAACTTTTTCACACTAGTGCTTGTGCCCTTCAACATGCTTCATCTTTTTTGAGCACTTCCTTACATTGTGACACCGCAAAATGCTCCAAACCAGAAGCTTTGGCTTCCCTTGGCCACACTGAAAGAAGAAAAATTGCCTTGGTCCACATACAGAATACACTAAAGATAGCTGAAAAGCTAAAAAAAAAAAAAAAAAAAAAAAAAAAAAAAGAAATGCAAAAAAACTCAATGGTTTAAGAAAGTTTACAAATTTGTGTTGGGCCATATTCAAAGCTGCCCTGGGCCATGTCTGGCCTGCTGGCCACAGGCTGGACAAGTTTGCCCTAAATTCATTTTAATTTTCTTTATCTCAGACCTCTCAAAACCACTTTACCAAGAAACCATGGTTTCTTTTGTTGAAAAATAACATTTAGAAACTAAGTTCTGGGTCTAGGTGTGCTCACTGCTACTGGGTGCCATTACTTCTTGACCCTTTCAATAAACAGAGCTAGAAAATATGTGTATAATGACTTGTACATATACATACATATATTTTATTTCTGTATTTATCTGCATACATATATTTAAAAATGAGTTCTACTGATACTTTGAATTCCAGTTTATTACAGTAAGTTTCAGGATTGCCTTTTCTTCATTATTTGTAACTTCTTTCTCTAACATTGAGAAATCTGGCTCTTCTTTTTTATGTTATATTTACCTATTTGATCAACCTTAGTACACACATAAATTAGTTCCAGATTGCCTGACCCATTAATGTGTAATAAACAATTTTTCTAACTAGATTATAGTGTTTGAGTAGAGTACTTTTTATCATTAGCCTCATAATATTCAGCCAAAATACTTTTTTCCAAAGTAACTTAGGTTAATTTTTCCTTTCAAATTCCTTACGATTGTGTTATTCATTTGTAATATAGTTGGCTTATTCATGTAGCTTGTTTTCATTTTGGGGTTCCCCTGCATTCTAATTGACTTTTAAAAATTTATATACTAATTCTTTGTGATATGTACAAGGCTTTGAAAGGGTTTGAAAAATGTATAGAGCCATGTATCCACCATTATAGTCATGATAAGTTTTGTTATCTTCAAAATGCCCTCATGCTCCCTCATTGTAAAATATTCTTTCTACTAACTTGTATCCTTGACACTGATTTTTACTCTTATAATTTTGCCCTTTATGACATCATATAAATGAAATAATACAATATGTACACTTTCAGGTATGTCTTCTTTCACTTAGTAAAACATATTTAAGATTCATATATGTGTGAGTCAATAGTTTGTTTCTCTTTATTGTTGAGTAGTGTCCTATATATGAATGTACCATGATTTGATTATCAATTCATGTGAAGAACATCTGGGTTGTTTCTGGAATTTGGCAATTACGAATAAATTTTCTGTGAAGATTCACAGATAGGGATTTTGTGAACATTAGTTTTTGTTTGTTGGGGGGAAAATATCTAGCAGTGTTATCATTGGATCATATGGTAAGTACATGTTTAACTTAAGAAACTGCCAAACTGTTTCCCAGAAGGTTGATATCACTTTGCATTTCCACAAGTAATATATGTTCTATGCCTTCACTAGTACTTAGTAGCATCATCATCCTCATTACAGACAAGGAACTGGAAATTAGATTTATTAAAAATCTTGCCGGAGATCACAAATACAGTGTCAGGACTGAAACTGAACTCAAGCCCAGTGAGTTCTAAATTCAGTTATTTTTCCACTTCATCTTTTCATAAGAACAATTCTTGTTCACTTTTATTTATAGACATCAGGTTCTTTAAGTTTATTTTCCAAAGAATATTTGTTTTTGTTATTTCAGCCAATCATTGTGAATGACTCTTGAGAAGTAGATAGGATTGTTATTAATAATTGTTTTTCCGTATGAGAAAGATGAGTTCTGAAGGAGTCAGTCAAGAAATATTCTATGCATTTTAGTGACTGGGCTAGAACTAACAGTGGCCATTTTCTTCTAGGGCACAAACCACATAGAAGACAAAATATTCTGGTTTTTTATAAACAAAATAAAAATGTTAGATGCTTTTTCTTCTTCTTGGAAAAGGTAGCTATCTTTTCCTCTGAAAAATAGAAAGTCCATAAAAATGAATATCTCTGAAGTATTAATAGAAGTAGTGGGGGTGCGGAGGGTTGGGAAAATACAATGAGAGTCAACAATAATCTAAGAATCTTATGTGCACATTCTTGGAGCTCCTGCTCTAGGAACTTTAGACAAAACTGGAAGAAGTTCAAATGGTTTGGCCTGCCTCCCCCCACCTCTTTTTTAAAATTCCTTTTTCTGGGATACTCTGGCCAAAGACTAACAAGCAGTGAAATGGCAAAAGGCAGGCAGCAGGCAGAAAAAGTAGAAGCAAATGGCTGGGGTAAAACACAAACTGTATGATTAGGCTCTGAATAATCAGGAATTGGATTGGAGCTTGTTATACATATTTCATGGTCATAATTTGATATTTGCAACAAAAAGAGAAAGAATCATCTTTATAAAAGCCAAAAAACAAAAAACAAAAGCTAGGTTGACTTGGGGATGTCTCTCTCTCTTTCTCACTCAAAATATTAACAATTTACCTTGCTGATCCTCTCCATGTGATCTAGTTAGTTGCACTTAGCACATTGGAGGGAAATAAAGAGTGATTCACATTATCATTTTAATGGTGCATGGATTCTTTCATTATGTAGTTGGTTCACATACATCAACATTTTAAATTTTGGACATTCTAAAATACATTTGGCAAACTGTTAAGGAGAAAACCGTCTGTGAGCCTGTAGGAACTAAAACCTGGTACATGTCTGAACAAATGCAGAAGCCCCATTTTTTCTGTTCAGTTTTATAAGTTATGTAGCTTTGTGTGACCTTTTTAAAAATATTCAAGTGGTTTTGAAATATCATTAAAAAATGATCAGTGGTAATTGTCTTAACAATAGTGGTCACATGAAAAAAAGATATTGTTAAGTGGAACTCTTTCTTAACCCTGATGTGATTTTTAAAGGCCCTTTGAAAAAAAGCAAGACATTTGAAAGTTACTTATTAAAGACCAAATGAAAACACAACTTGCAAAGAGGCTTTTAATTTCATAATGATTCAGGTTTTCGAGCATAAAATAAGACCTAAGACCAGCTCTTAATTATTTATAGATTGATTCTGCAGTTTCTGTGTAATTCAGTCTCCTTACTTTGGGTAGGAGGGCAGGAATAGGTGGAGAAACTGAAATAAATCAGCTTTCTTATATTTTATCATCAGCAGTAAGAAGTCTGGTGTGATATAAAGTTTTGGAATTATCTATACCATTTGACCTGTTACTATGGATAATTAAAAACACACCATGATTGAAAAGGGGGGTAAAAACCCTAATGTATTAAATAACAACTGCGCCAGATATTATGTGAGGCCCTTTATATATATTACATCCTTAGTCTCCAAAGCAATCCTGTATATTATTTATGATTATCTTCTTTTGCATAGGTTGAAACGAATGGTCAGATAGTTGAAATCACTTACCAAGTCAGATGGGTAGCAAGTAGGAAGGCTAAGATTCAAATGGGTCTGGCTCTCCTTACAATCCATACTCTTTCCATGGAATTGGTTACTTGTACCATGACTGTTCTGTGATGTAATCTATAAAAATTAAAATGATTAAATGATTTTGCAGAGAAAAGGTAAGAGTTGGGTCTAGGCTAATTTGGATTCTACACAGTGAGAAGCAATGGCTACCTTCTTTAAGGATCCTTATATTAAGATGCATCAGAAAATGCATTCCATACCAAAAACCTTGCTGTTTTATAATTTGTATGGAAAAACTACGGAGATTCTATGGTATTGCAAGTCAGTACACATTTTCTGTACAACAATCTGGAAAAAAATGTTTATACCCCTTAGACCCAGTAAATGTAGGTGGTAATTTTTAAGGATCGTCAAAAATTAAAGTACAAGGATATTCATTTCAGTACTATTTATAATAGTGTAAAATTGTAAACCATGCAAATGCTCCGTAGTTAAAAAAGTAAAGAAATTATAAAATCACACATATTTTGATGTATTATGCAGTCATTAAAAATAAGTTTCAAAGAGTATTTAGTAACAAGGACAAAATTCTAACAATGTGATGTTTAGATGCCCTATAAATATGTATTGAATAAATAAATAAAATACTAAATTCAAAATAATGTATAAAGAATTAACATTTTCCAAATAAGAGATCATGAAGAAATACTATGTTTTACTTTTCCTAAAGGTAAACTTTTCTTGAAGTAGAGCATATACAGTGTACAAATCATTAGTGATTCTGAATTCTTACAGCTAAATGAATTTTTACAAAGGGAACACCCTATGTGACCACTACATATTTAAGAAACGGAACTCTATCTGCAGCCCCAGAAGCCACCTATTCCACACCCTGTCATTATTCCTTACTCCCAAATGTAGCCATTGTGTGACTTCTAACATTCTAGATTATGGCTATGATGCTCTATATTATTGTTAGATTTTTCTAAACCACTGGATTATGCTTGTATTTGAATTTTATAGGAATGATTCATTTATTAGGTATTCTTTTATGCCTAGCCAATTTTGCTCAAATTGTGTCTATGAAATTCATACATATATAGCAGTATTTTGTTAATTATTGAAGCTGCTTTACTATTATCTTGTATAGTTTTCTATACATACTCTTGATAGATATTTATCTATTTCTTGTTTTTGGCAAATAGGCAATTAACGCTGTACTACATGCCTTTTTAGTGAACATATATATGCATTTCTAACATACCTGTGAATGAGCCTGTTGGGTTATGTGATGTGCATATATCTGACTTTAGTAGATGCTACCAGTTTTCCAAAGTAGTTGTACCCGTAGACGGTGCCATCTGCAGAGTTTGAGAGCTCCACTTGTTTCACATCTTCATCATCACTTTGAATTATCATGGTTTTCTAATTCCAGCCATTCAAAGGGTGTATAGTGGTATTTTATAATAACAAAGTTGTTTTCATATGTTTCTTGGTCATCTTGATCTTTTGATTTGTGAAGTGTCTGTTGAAACTACTTGCCTATTTTTCTATTTTTTTTTTCTCTTTTTTATTTTCATATAGGAGTTACTTGTACATCCTGAATTGAGTTCCTTTGTTAGGTATGTGTATTTCAGATTTCTTCTAGAGTATAGCTTGCATTTTTATTCTTTTAATGACATTTTTGATACAATAATTTTGATGCAGTTTAATTTATCCATCTTTTCCAACTGTAACTTGGGCTTTTTGTATCCTATGTAGAAAGAAACATTAAACTGTATTACCTTATAGAGGCTTTCTTGTTTATCTTTCACAGTAGGTATATACATCAAGGTTCGTGTTTTATACATTTTCACTTTTGACCTAGTACCAATAATTGAAAGATCATCCCTTTTTGCTATACTGTTGTATATAAGCTATATGATCTTTTCCATTAATCAAGTAATTGTATGTGTATAGGATGTTTATAGACTTGTTCTGATATCTGTATTTTCTTTTACTAGTCCACACATATGTTCTTACTGACTGTCTATAATCAATCTTGCTCACAGGAAGTATCAAGCTTTTATATTTGTTCTTCGACATTGCCTTATCATTTATGGTCCTTTATATTTCTACCAAAGCATTATATCACAAACTGATTTTAGACCTTCTAAAAAATTCTTTCATCAATGTGTGTGGAAAAATTAATATGTATTAGGTAGGTTTTGGTGCAATTTTAATTTATAGCATTTTAAAACTTCCATTTTTAAACTGATATTTCCAGTATATTAAACATAGATTTTGTGTATCCTATATTCAGCTCCCTTGCTGAATCGCTGATTTTTAAAGTAATAATTTTAAAATTAATACTGAGACTGATTAATATTGATAATCAATAATTAATGACATAAACAATTGATATATTAGTTTACTGCTAAATAAATTTAAATTAGTTTTTTAATTTTTATATATAACCATGTTTTTAATGAATAATAGCAGTTTTATGATATTTTCCCCAATTTTATATATTTATATGTTCTTTTTACCTTATTACCATGATTAGAAAGTATAGAATACATTGCTGTTAACTCTATCACCATGCTGTACTTATTCATCCTGTCTAACTGAAACTTTGTACCTTTTGGCCAACACCCCTTAGTCTCTGGCAATTACACTTCTACTCTGTAAATCTGTGAGTTCAACTTTTTTCAGAGTTCACATATAAGTAAGGATCATGCAGTATTTCTTCCTGTGGTTGACTCAGTTCACTTAGTGTTATGTTTTTGAGATTCATCCATATTGTTGCAAATGACAGGATTTTATTCTTTGTTAAAAGCTGAATAATTCTATTGCATACATAAATACCACATTTTCTTCATTCATCTGTTGGACATAGGTTGATTCTATATCTTGGCTATAGCGATAATGCAATAATAAACATGGTAGTTCACGTATCTTTTCACGATACTAATTTTAATTCCTTTGGATATACATTCAGAAGTGTGGTAATCCTATTTTAATTTTTTATTATACTTTAAGCTCTGGAGTACAGGTGCAGAATGTGCACGTTTGTTACATAGGTATATATGTGCCATGGTGGTTTGCTGCACACATCAACCCATCATCTACATTAGGTATTTCTCCTAATGCTATTCCTCCCCTACCCTGCAAACCCCTGACAGGCCCCGGTGTGTGATGTTCCCCTCCCTGTGTCCATGTGTTCTTATTGTTCAACTCCTACTTATGAGTGAGAACATGTGGTGTTTGGTTTTCTGTTCTTGTGTTAGTTACTGAAAATGATGGTTTCCAGATCCATCCATGTCCCTGCAAAGGACATTAACTCATCCTTTTTTGTGACTGCATAGTATTCCATGGTGTATATGTGCCACATTTTCTGTATCTAATCTCTCATTGATGAGCATTTGGGTTGGTTCTAAGTATTCGCTATTGTGTACGTGCCACAATAAACATACGTGTGTGTGTGTCTTTATAGTAGAATGATTTATAAACCTTTGGGTATATATCCAGTAATGGGATTGCTGGGTCAAATGGTATTTCTGGTTCTAGATCCTTGAGGAATTGCTACACTGTCTTCCACAATGGTTCAACTAATTTACACTCCTACCAACAGTGTAAAAGCATTCCAGTTTCTCCACAGTCACTCCAGCATCTGTTGTTTCCTGACTTTTTAATGATTGCCATTCTGACTGGTATGAGATAGTACCTGATTATGGTTTTGACCAGTGATAGTGAGCATTTTTTCATGGCTGTTGGCTGCATAAATGTCGTCTTTTGAAAAGTTCCTGTTCATATCCCTTGCCCACTTTTTGATGGGGTTGTTTGTTTTTTTTCCTTGTAAATTTGTTTAAGTTCTTTGTAGATCTGGATATTAGCCCTTTGTCAGATGGATAGATTGCAATAATTTTCTCCCATTCTGTAGGTTGCCTGTTCACTCTGATGATAGTTTCTTTTGCTGTGCAGAAGCTGTTTAGTTTAATTAGATCCCATTTGTTAATTTTGGCTTTTGTTGCCATTGCTTTTAGTGTTTTAGTCATGAAGTCTTTGCCCATGCCTATGTCCTGAATGGTATTGCCTAGGTTTTCTTCTAGGGTTTTTAAGGTTTTAGGTGTTACATTTAAGTCTTTAATCTATCTTGAGTTAATTTTTGTATAAGGTGTAAGGAAGGGGACCAATTTCAGTTTTCTGCCTATGGCTACCCAGTTTTCCCAACACCATTTATTAAATAGGGAATCCTTTCCCCATTGCTCGTTTTGGTCAGGTTTGTCAAAGATCAGATGCTTGTAGATGTGTGGCGTTATTTCTGAGGCCTCTGTTCTGTTCATGGTCTATATATCTGTTTTGGTACTAGCACCATGCTGTTTTGGTTACTGTAGCTTTGTAGTATAGTTTGAAGTCAGGTAGCATGATGCCTCCAGCTTTGTTCTTTTTGCTTAGGATTGTCTTGGCTATGCAGGCTCATTTTTGGTTCCATATGAAATTTAAAGAAGTGTTTTTCTAATTCTGTGAAGAAAATCAATGGTAGTTTGATGGGGATAGCATTGAATCTATAAATTACTTTGGGCAGTATGGCCATTTTCATGATATTGATTCTTCCTATCCATGAGCATGGAATGTTTTTCCATTTGTTTGTGTCCTCTCTTATTTCCTTGAGCAGTGGTTTGTAGTTCTCCTTGAAGAGGTACTTCACATCCCTTGTAAGTTGTATTCCTAGGTATTTTATTCTCTTTATAGCAATTGTGAATGGGAGTTCACTCATGATTTGGTTCTGTTTGTCTATTATTTGTGTATTGGAATGCTTGTGATTTTTGCACATTGATTTTGTATCCCGAGACTTTGCTGAAGTTGCTTATCCACCTAAGGAGTTTTTTGGCTGAGACAATGGGGTTTTCTAAATATAGAATCATGTCATCTGCAAACAGAGACAATTTGACTTCCTCTCTTCCTATTTGAATACTCTTTCTTTCTCTTGCCTGATTGCCCTGGCCAGAACTTCCAATACTATGTTGAATAGCAGTGGTGAGAGAGGGCATCTTTGTTTTTGTGCCAGTTTTCAAAGGGAATGCTTCCAGTTGTTGCCCATTCAGTATAATATTGGCTGTGGGTTTATCATAAATAGCTCTTATTATTTTGAGGTATGTTGCATCAATACCTAGTTTATTGAGACTTTTTAGCATGAAGCTGTGTTGAATTTTGTCGAAGGCCTTTTCTACATCTATTGAGATAATTGTGTGATTTTTGTCATTGGTTCTGTTTGTGATGGATTACATTTATTGATTTGTATATGTTGAACCAGACTTACATCCCAGGCATGAAGCCGACTGAAATGTGGATAAGCTTTTTGATGTGCTGCTGAATTTCTTTTGCCAGTATTTTATTGAGAATTTTTGCATTGATGTTAATCAGGGATATTGGCCTGATATTTTTTTGTTGTTGTCTCTGCCAGGTTTTGGTATCAGGATGATGCTGGCCTCATAAAATGACTTGGGGGGGATTCCCTCTTTTTCTATTGTTTGAAATAGTTTCAGAAGAAATGGTACCAACTCCTCTTTGTACCTCTGGTAGAATTTGGCTGTGAATCCTTCTTGTCCTGCAATTTTTTTGGTTGGTAGGCTATTAATTACTGCCTCAATTTCAGAACTTGTGATTGTACTATTCTGTGCAGGGATTCCACTTCTTCCTGGTTTATACTTGGGAGAATGTATGTGTCCAGGAATTTATCCATTTCTTCTAGATTTTCTAGTTTATTCACGTAGAAGTGTTTACAGTATTCTCTGATGGTACTTTGTATTTCTGTGGGATCAGTAGTGATAGCCCCTTTATCATTTTTTATTGCATTTATTTGATTCTTCTCTCTTTATTAGTCTAGATAGTGGTCTATCTATTTTGTTGATCTTTTCAAAAAACCAGCTCCTGGATTCATTGATTTTTTTATTTTTGAAGGGTTTTTTAATGTCTATATCTCCTTCAATTCTGCTCTGATCTTAGTTATTTCTTGTTTTCTGCTAACTTTTTAATTTGTTTGCTCTTGCTTCTCTAGTTCTTTTAATTGTGATGTTACGGTATTGATTATAGGATCTTTCCTGCTTTCTCTTGTGGGCATTTAGTGCTATAAATTTTCCACTAAACACTGCTTTAGCTTTGTCCTAGAGATTCTGGTACATTGTGTCTTTGTTCTCATTGGTTTCAAAGAACTTATTTATTTTTGCCTTAATTTTATTATTTACCCAGTAGTCATTCAGGAGCAGGTTGTTCAGTTTCCATGTAGTTGTGAGGTTTTGCATGAGTTTCTTAATCCTGAGTTCTAATTTGATGGCACTGTGGTCTGAGAGACGGTTACGATTTCCGTCCTTCTGCATTTTGTAAGGAGTGTTTTACTTCTAATTATGTGGTCAATTTTAGAATAAGTGCAATGTGGTACTAAGAAGAATGTATATTCTGTTGATTTGGGGTGGAGAGTCATGTAGATGTCTATTAGGTCTGCTTGGTTCAGAGCTGAATTCATGTCCTGAATACCCTTATTAATTTTCTGTCTTGCTGATCTGCCTAATATTGAAAGCGGGATGTTAAAGTCTCCTACTATTATTGTGTGGAAGTCTAAGTCTCCTTGTAGGTCTCTTAAGAACTTGCTTTATGAATCTGTGTGCTCCTGTATTGGGTACAGGTATATTTAGGATAGTTAGTTCTTCTTGCATCGATCCCTTTACCATTATGTAATGCCCTTCTTTGTCTCTTTTGATCTTTGTTGGTTTAAAGTCTGTTTCATCAGAGACTAGGATTGCAACCCCTGCTTTTTATTTTTGGCTTTCCATTTTCTTGGTAAATATTCCTCCATCCCTTTATTTTGAGCCTATGTGTGTCTTTGCATGTCAGATGGGTCTCCTGAATACAGCACATTGATGCATCTTGACTCTTTATCCAATTTGCCAGTCTGTGTCTTTTAATTGGGGCATTTAGCCCATTTACATTTAAGTTTAATATTATCATGTGTGAATTTGATCCTGTCATTATGATGCTAGCTGGTTATTTTACCCATTAGTTGATGCAGTTTCTTCAGAGTGTCAATGGTCTTTATGATTTGTTACATTTTTGCAGTGGCTGGTACCAGTTGTTCCTTTCCACGTTCAGTGCTTCCTTCAGGAGCTCCTTTAATGCAGGTCTGGTGGTGACAAAATCTCTTAGCATTTGCTTGTCTGCAAAGGATTTTATTTTTCCTTTGCTTATGAAGCTTAGTTTGGCTGGATATAAAATTTTGGTTTGAAAATTCTTTAAGAATGTTGAATATTGGCCCCCTCTCTCTTCTGACTTGTAGGCTTTCTGCAGAGCGATCTGCTGTTAGTCTGATGGGCTTCCCTTTGTGGATAACCCAACCTTTCTCTCTGGCTGCCCGTAATATTTTTTCCTTTATTTCAACCTTGGTGAATCTGATGATTATGTATCTTGGGGTTGCTCTTCTTGAGGAGTATCTTTGTGGTGTTCTCTGTATCTTCTGAATTTGAATGTTGGCCTGCCTTGCTAGGTTGGAGAAATTCTCCTGCATAATATCCTGAAGAGTGTTTTCCAACTTGGTTTCATTCTCCCCATCACTTTCAGGTACACCAATCAAACACAGGTTTGGTCTTTTTACATAGTCTTTTCCTTGGAGGCTTTGTTTGTTCCTTTTCATTATTTTTTTCCTTCTAATTTAGTCTTCCCACTTTATTTCTTTAAGTTGATCTCCAATCTCTGATATCCTTTCTATCCTATCTAGATTCAGCTGTTGATATTTGTGTATGCTTCACGAAGTTCTCGTGTTATGTTTTTCAGCTCTATTAGGTCGTTGATGTTCTTCTCTAAACTGGTTATTCTAGTTAGCAATTCCTCTAACCTTTTTTCAAGGTTCTTAGTTTCCTTGCATTGGGTTAGAACATGCTCTTTTAGCTCGGATGAGTTTGTTATTATCTACCTTCTGAAGCCTACTTCTATCAGTTCATCAATCTCATTGTCCAATTTGTTCCCTTGCTTACAAGGAGTTGTGATCCTTTGGAGAAGAAGAGGCGTTCTGGTTTTTGAAATTTTCAGCCTTTTTGCACTGGTTTTTCCCCATCTTCATGGATTTATCTACCTTTGATGTTGGTGACCTTCCGATGGGGTTTTTGTGTCAGGACGTCTTTTTTGTTGATGTTGCTATTCCTTTCTGTTTGTTCATTTTCCTTCTAACAGGCCACTCTGCTGCAGGTCTGCCAGAGTTTGCTGGAGGTCCACCCCAGACCCTGTTTGCCTGGGTATCACCAGTGGAGGCTGCATAACAGCAAAGATTGCTGCCTGTTCCTTCCTCTGGAAGCTTTGTCCCAGAGGGGCACCCGCCAGGTGCCAGCCGGAGCTCTCCTGTATGAGGTGTCTCCCAGTCAAGAGACATGGGGGTCAGGGACCTACTCGAGGAGGCAGTCTGACCATTAGCAGAGTTCGAACGCTGTGCTGAGAGATCTACTGCTCTCTTCAGATCTGTCAAGCAGGGATGTGTAAGTCTGCTGAAGCTGCACCCACAGCCACCTCTTCCTCCAGGTGCTCTGTCCCAGAGAGATGGGGATTTTATCTATAAGCCCTTGACTGGGGCTGCTGCCTGGTTTTCAGAGATGCCCTGCGCAGATAGGAGGAATCTAGAGAGGCAGTCTGGCTACAGCAGCTTTGCTGAGCTGCAGAGGGCTCCGCCGAGTTGGAACTTCCTGGCAGCTTTGTTTAAACTGTGAGGGGAAAACTGCCTACTGAAGCCTCAGTGATGGTGGATGCCCCATCCCCACCAAGCTTGAGCATCCCAGGTTGACTTCAGACCACTGTGCTGGCAGCGAGAATTTCAAGCCAGTGGATCTTAACTTGCTGGCAGCGAGAATTTCAAGCCGGTGGATCTTAGCTTGCTGGGCTTCATATGGGTAGGATCCGCTGAGCTAGATCACTTGCTCCCTGGCTTCAGACCCCTTTCCAGGGGAGTGAACAGGTCTGTCTTGCTGGTGTTCCAGGCACCCCTGGGGTATGTGAAAAAGAAAAACTCCTGCAACTAGCTCAGTGTCTGCCCAAACGGCAGCCCAGTTTTGTGCTTGAAACCCAGGGTCCTAGAGGCATAGGCACCAGAGGGAATCTCCTGGTCTGTGAACTGCAAAGAGTGTGGGAAAAGCATAGAATCTGGGCTGTAGTGCATTGTTCCTCACAGTGCAATCCCTCACAGCTTCCCTTGGCTAGGGGAGGGATTTCCCTGACCCCTTGTGCTTACTGAGTGAGGTGACGCCCCACCCTGCTTTGGCTCATCCTCTGTGGGCTGTTCCCACTGTCTAACCAGTCCTAATGAGATGAGCCAGGTACCTCAGTTGGAAATGCAGTAATAACCTGCCTTCTGTGTTGATCTTGTTGGGAGCTGCAGACCAGAGCTGTTCCTTTTCAGCCATCTTGCAAGCCTCCAAAAACCTTATTTTAATTTTTTGAGGAACTTTCATACTATTTTCCTTAATAGCTGTGTCAGTTTACTTTCTTATCAACAGTGTACAAGGTTTCCCTTTACTCCACATCTTTGCCACCACTTATACTTTATATTTTTGATAACAGCTATTCTAACAAGTGTGAGGTGACATCTCATTGTGGTTTTGATTTGAATTTCCCCAATGATTAGTGATGCTAAGTATTTTTTTACATGCCTATTGGCCATTTGCATGACTTCTTTTGAAAAATGTCTATTCAGGTCCTTTGCCCATTTTTAGATGAGGTTACCTGTTTGTTGCTATTGAGTTGTTTGAATTATTTATATATTTTGTATATTAACCTCTTATGATATGGAAGGTTTGCAATTATTTTTTCCCATTCCATAGGTTGTCTTTTTACTCTGTTATTTCCTCTACTTTGCAGAAGCCTTTTAGATTGGTGTAATGCCATTTGTCTATTTGTGCTTTTGTTATGTATGCTTTGGGGATCCAAAAAGTAATTTTGCAGATCAACATCAAGAAGTCTTTATCCTTTGTTTTCTTCTAGTAGTTTTATTGTTTCAAACCTTATGTTTAAATCTTTATTTTGAGTTGATTTTTGTATGTGGTTTGAGTTAAGGGTGCAATTTTTTTTTTCTACTATATGTAGATACCCAGTTTTCTTAGCATTATTTGTTGAAGAGACTGTCCTTTTTTCATTGTATGATCTTGATACCTCTGTTGAAATCAATTGATATAAATGCATGGGATTTGTTTCTGGATTCTCTGTTATTTTCAATCATCTGTTTTTATGGCATTACCATGTAGTGTTGATTACTATAGCTTTGTAATATGGTTTGAAATCAGAAAGTGTGGTTCCTTCAACTTTGTACTTTTTGCTCAAGATTGCATTGACTATTCAGTGTATTTTGTGGTTCCATCTGTATTTTAGTTTTTTTTTTTTTTCTATTTCTGTAAAAATGCCATTGGAATTTTGGTAGGAATTACATTAAATCTGCAGATTGCTTTGAATAGTATGGGCATTTTTAACAATATAAACTTGTTTGAGTCTTCCAATCCACAAACAATAGTATATCTTTCTATTTATTTGTGTTTTATTAAATTTCTGTTGTCAGTGTTTTATAATTAATATGTCCAGTATATAGGTTTTTCACTTCCTAGGTTAAATTTATTCCTACATATTTTACTTTTTGATGCTATTATAAATGAGATGTTTGTCTTGATTCTTTTTTAGATAATTTGTTTAGTTTTTGGAAACACTACTAATTTTTGTATGTTGATTTTGTATCTTTCAGTTTTACTTATATTATTAGTAGTAATGGTTTTTTCGTGGTCTTTAAAGTTTTCTGTATAAATATATATATGTATATCCATATTTTTAAAAAATCATCAGTAAACACAGGTAATTTAACTTCTTTTATGAGTTGGATGCCTTCAATTTCTTTTTTCTTGCTTAATTGTTTTGGCTAGGACTTCCACTACTATGTTATATAGAAATGGCAAGAGTAGTCATTCTTGTTTTGTTCCTGATCTTAGGGTAAAAGCTTTAACTTTTCACTGTTAAGTATGATGTTAGCTATGGGCTCATAATACACAGCCTTCATTGTGTTAAGGTACAGTCCTATACTTAGTTGGAGGAGTCTTTTTTTTTTTTTTAATCATGAAATGATATTAAATTTTGTAAATGTTTTTTCTTCATTCATGGAGAGGATAATATGTTTTTTGTCCTTCCTTCTGGTAATTTGGTATACTGTATTTATTGATTTGCATATGTTTGAACCTTCTTGCATCCCGGGGTAAATCTCAGTTGATTATGGTGTATGATCCTTTTAATGTGATCTTAAATTCAGTTTTCTCATTTTTTGTTGAGGATTTTTGCATCTATGTTAATCAGAAACATTGGCCTGTCATTTCTTTTTCTTATAGTGTCCTTGTCTAGTTTTGATATTGCGGTAATGCTAGCCTCATAAAATAAGTTTGGAAGTATTCTCTCTTTAATTTTTTTGGAAGAATTTAAGAAGGATTGGTGTTCTTTAAATGTTTGGTAAATTTCGATTATGAAGACAACAGGTTCTGAGATGTTCTTTGACAGGAGAAGTTTTATTACTGATTAGGCTCCTTGCTTGTTATTGGTTTGTTCAGATATTCTGTTTCTTCAGGATTCATTCTGAGTAGATTTTATCTGTTTAGGAATTTGTTCTTCTAAGTTATCCCAATTGTTGGCGTATAATTGTTCATAGTAGTTTCTTATGATCCTTTGTAATTCTGTGGTATTAGTTACAATGTCTCCTCTTTTACTTTTGATTCTATTTATTTTAGTCTTCTCTCTTTTTTAATTAATCTAGCTAAAGATTTGCCAATTTTGATTATCTTTTTTTAAAAAAGGCAAGTCTTGATTAACTCTATTGTTTTATTGCTATTTCCCACATGTGTGCTCTGATCTTTGTTATTTTTGTTATCCTTCCCTCTATTAATTTTGTTCTTATTTTATCCTTCTTTTTCTAGTTCCTTGAGGTATAATGTTAGGTTACTTATTTGAGATTTCTGCTTTTTTTAATGTAACCATTTATTGCTACAAACTTTCTTCTTAGAACTGCTTTTACTGCATCCCATAAGTTTTGATATGTTGTGTTTCCATTTGCATATGTCTAAAGAGTTTTTTTCATTTCCCTTTTGATGTCTTTGACCCACTGGTTCTTCAGGAGCACATTGTTTAATTTCCACATATTTGTAAATTTTCCAATTTTACTTCTATCAATTTCTAGTTTTATTTCTTGGTTGTCAGAAAAGGTGCTTGATATGATTTCAATCTTCTTAAATTTCTTATGACTTGTTTTGTGGCCTAAAATATCTATCCTGGAGAATGTCCCATGTGCACTTGAGAAAAATACATATTCTGTTGTATTTGAACGAAATGTTCTGTATATTTATTATATGTTGATTTGGTCTAAAGTGCGGTTCAAGTCCAATGTTTCCTTATTGACTTTCTGTCTAGATGTTGTATTTATTGTTAAAAGTAGGATATTAAAGTCCTCTATTATTATATTGCTGTCTATTTCTCCCTTCAGATCTGTTAATATTTACTTTAAGTAGTCTGATGTTGGATGCATGTATATATGTATACACACACATGCACACACACAATTGTTATATTCTCTTGACGAATTGGCACTTTTATCATTATAGAATAACTACCTTTTTGTCCCTTGTGATGGTTTTCTAATTAAAGTCTATTTTGTTTGATATATCCCTACTGTCTTTTGTTAATTATTAATAATGTTTTTATTAATATGGAATTTTTTTTCATCCCTTCACTTTCAGTCTATATGCATTTTTAAAGATAAAGTGAATATCTTGTTGGCAGCATATAGTTGAATCCTGTTTTTTAAAATCCATTAAGCCATTTACATTTAAAGTTATTGATAGGTAAAAATTTACTATTGCCATTTTATTTTCTGACTGTTTTGTAATTTTTAGTAGTCTTATTTTTAACTTTTTGTTAATAATTTTCATTGAGATATAAATATGATTTTTAATCTTTATATTGTTAAAAGGGTGAATTAGACTGGTAGATTGTTTTACATGGGCTTTATTTTTTCAGACTATTTTAAGGTTCACAGCAAAATCAAGCAAAAGATACAGAAACTTTCTCTACACACTTAGCCTTACCACATCCACGTCCTCCCTCCTTATCAAAATCTCCTGCCAGAATGGTACATTTGTTATACTTGATGAACCTCTATTGACAAAACATTATCACCCAGAGTTCATAATTTATATTATGATTTATATTATAATTATATCAGAATTTATATTATATTTCACTCTTGGTGTTATATATTCTTTGAGTTTGAGTAAATATATAATGGAATGTATCTGTCATTATAATATTATACAGTGTGGTTTCACTGCCTTAAAAGTCCTCTGCTCTTTCTATTCCTCCCTCAAACCCTTGGCAACAACTGATATTTTACATTTCCCTACTTTTGCCTTTTTCACTATGTCATATAATTGAAATTATACAATAGGTGGCCTTTTTATGTTTGCTTCTTTCACTTAATAATATGAATTAAGATTCCTCTTTATCTTTTCACGGTATAATAGCTCATTTTTTAACAGTAAACAATATTCTATTGTGCTGTTCAGTACAGTTTATTCATTTATCTCCCAAAGGACATCTTAGTTGCTTCCAAATTTTGGCAATTATGAGTAAAGCTGCTCTAAATATGTGTGTTTAAGTTTTTGTGTAGACGTGAGTTTTCAGTTCCTTTGGATAAATACCAAAGATCATAATTGTTGGATTGTATAGTAATATTATGTTTAGTTTTTAAGAAAGCACCAAATTGTCTTCCAAAGTGATTATACATTTTGAAATCTTACTAGCAATGAATGAGTTTTGCTTTTCTACATCTTCATCAGCAGTTGGTGCTGTCAATATTTTCACCATGCTAATAGGTACATAGGGTGCTCTCATTTTCATTTGAATTTGAATTTCCCTGATTAAATATGATATGGAGCATTTTGGTTTGCCATCTCTATATCTTCTTTAGTGAGATGTCTGTTAAAGTCTTTGGCGCATTTTTAAATTAAGCTAATTGTGATCTTATTAAATTTTAAAAAGTATTTGTATATATTTACAACAGTCCTTTAATATATTAATATCCTTTAATCCTTTAATATAATATTTAATCCTTTAATATGATATTTTCTTAAAATAGGAAAATACTTGCCTTTTGCAAATATTTTCTTCCAATCTGTGGCTTGTCTTTTCATTCTCTTGACAGTGTCTTTCACAAAATAGGACTTTTTAATTGTAATGAAGTTCAGCTTGTCAATTTATTTTCCCAGATTGTGCCTTTGGAATTGCAAGTAAAAAGTTATGACCAAATCCATGGTCATCTAGATTTTCTTCTATGTTATTTTCTAAGATCTTTTATAGTTTTTCATTTTATGTTTAGTTCTGTTTTTGGTTAATTTTTGTACAGGTGTAAGGTTTGTGTCTAAATTTATGTATTTTGCATGTCGATGTGTGTGTAAGCACCATTCGTTGTTTTAGCACCATTTGTTGAAAATATTATATTTTCTTCATTGCATTGCCTTTGCTCCTTTGTCAAAAATCAATTGACTATATTTATGTGGGCCTATTTCTGGGCTCTCTTTTGTTTTAGCCTATTTATCTCCTTTTTTTTTTACTAATACCACACTGTCTTGATAGTATGTTAAGTCAAGTAGTGTCAGTTTTCCAATTTTGCTCTTCCCTTTCACTATTCTTTAATTACTGTGGGTCTTTTGCCTTTCCATAGAAACTTCAGAGTAAGTTAGTTGATAGTCACAAAATAACTTGCCAGTACTTTGACTGGGATTGCATTGCATCTGTTGACCAAGTTAGTAGAACTGACATTTTGACAGTGTTGAGTTTTCCTATCCATGAACATGGAATATCTCTCCATTTATTTGGTTCTTTTTAATTTCTTTTTATCAGAGTTTAATCATTTATCTCATATAAATCTTGTCCATATTTTGTTGGATTTATACCTAGATATTTCATTTCTGGGGGTGCTAATGTAAATAAATGGTACTATATTTTAATTTTAAATTTCACTTGTTAATTTCTAGTACAAAGAAAGGCAGTTGACTTTTGTATATTAACCATACATCCTGCAACCCTCTTATTAATGTTTATTATTTCCAAGACATATTTTTGTCAAATTTTTTCAAATTTTCTACACAGAAGATCATATCATCCTCAAATAAAGACAGTTTGCTTTCTTTCAATTTGCATACCTTTCACTTCCTTTTCTTATTGCTATAGCGAGGACTTCCCAGTACAATGTTGAAAAGTGGTAAGAAGGTACGTCTTTGCCTTTATCCTGATATTAGAGGAAAGCTTCATATTTCTTACCATTAGTTATAATGTTAGCTGTAGGGGTATTTGTTTTTGTATAGATATTCTTTCCCTAGCTGAGTAAATTTCCCTTTATTTCTAATTTACTGAGAGGTTGTTTTTTTTCTCATTTAAGTAATGAATCGGTTTCCATTTTGTCAAATGCTTTCTCTGCATCTGTTGTTATAATCATATTTTTTTCTTATTCGGTTGATATGATAGATACATTGCTGTGTTTTGAATGTATCCTAAAAGTGCATGCATTAAAACTTTAGTCCCTAAATTCATGTGTTGATTGGAGGTGGGGACTTTGGGAAGCAATTAGGATTAGATAAGTTAATCAGGGTGGAGTTCTCATGATAGGATTGGTGGCTTTATAAAAAGAGGAAGAGAGACCTAAGCCAACATGCATAATCTTACCCTCTTGCCATGTGATGGCCTTCACTATGTAATGACACAGCAAGAAGGCCTTCACTAGGTGCCAGCACCATGCTCTTAAGACTTTCCAGCCTCCAGAACTATCAGCTAAATTAATTTCTTTTACTTATTAGTTATCCAGCTTGTGGTATTCTGTTATAGCAATGCAGAAAAACTAAGACATATCAATTGATTTCCAAATGTCGAACCAGTCTTGCATACATGGGATAAATGACACTTGGTCATACTGTGTAATTATTTTTATACATTTTTCCAATTCAATTTGCTTTTTTTGGCAGATTTTTGCTTCTGTGTTCGAGAGATTTTGGTCCATCATTTCCTTTCCTTGTAGTTTTTTGGTCTAGTTTCAATTTGGGGAATTCTAGCCTTATAAAATGAGTTAGGAAGTACTCCTTGTGCTTCTATATTTTGAAAGAGATTGTAGAGAATTGGTATAAGTTCTTCCTTAAATGTTTGGTAGAATTCAGCAGTGAACTTTTATGGAGCTAGTGCTTCATTGTTTTTTTTTTTTTTTCTTTTTTTTTTTCTTTGAGACAGGGTCTCACTCTGTCACCTAGGCTGGAGTGCAGTGACATGATCTGGGCTCACTCCAACCTCTGCCTCCTGGGCTCAGGCAATCTTCCCACCTCAGCCCCTCACAGTAACTGTGACTACAGGTGTGCATCACAAATGTCTGGCTAATTTTCGTATTTTTTTGTAGAGATGGGGTTTCGCCATGTTGCCACGCCTGGTCTTGAATTCCTGAGCTCAAACCATCTGCCCTCTTTGGCCTCCTAAAGTTCACTGGTGGATTTTTAAAGCTAAATTAACGGTACATTCCTGCGGGGGAGATGTCTTTGTGATGTATTATACCTTTTAATGTATAGCTAAATTTTATTTGATAGTATTTTGTTTAAAATTGCTCTCAATATTTATGATAGTTAGGATTTAACTATCCTTTCTATACTTGATTCTAGAGAAAAGGCCAAGAAGTGACACTTTTCCTTTTTTATAACAGTTTCATCATGTTTTGGTTTCAGAATTAAGCTATGCTCAAACGTTGTTCTCTTTTTCCTTTGTACTGGAAGGCTTGGTGTAAAACTGATACTGTTTCTTTCTTAGTAATTTAAAAGACTTAAGTGATGAAGCAATCCATGATGACTTATTTGTGGGGAGGGTTTTAAAAACATATTCAAATTCCTTAATAGATTTAGGAATAGAGAAATTTGCTGTTTCTTCTTGTGTGCATTTTTAAGATTTGTTTTTTGTGTGTGCCATTTTGCCTTTCACCTAAAATTTCAAATGTATTAGAAAATTGTGATCATAATCCCCTATATATTTTTAATGTATATAAAATCAATGTAATGATATATTTTATTTGTTCCCAATATTTAAAAAAATACCTTAGGTTTGCCATAATACATATTTTTTTAAGTCAGACTTTGGCTTTTGTATTTATTCTTATTCCTGTGCTACATGTTACTACAAACCTGTTGGCTTAAAACAGCACACATTTATTTTCCTACAGTTCTGTAAGCCAAAAATCCAAAACCAGTTTCACTGGGCTGAAAATTATGGTATCGGCAGGATCATATTCCCTCCGGTGGTTATGTGGAATAATAAATTTTCTTGCCTGTTCCAACATCCAGAATTATGTTCCTTGATTTTGTTGGCTTGTGGTCCCTTCCTCTATCTACTCAGTCTAAAGCATGGTACCTTGCCTCCTTTGTCATGTTGTCTTCTGTCTCTGTAGTCCGTATTTTTTTACTTCAATCTTATAAGACACTTGTGATTATATTTAGGGCCCACCCAGATAATCCAGTATATTCTTCCATTCCCCAAATACTTAATTTAGTCATATATGTAAAATTCCTTTTGCCATATATCATTCAAACTACAAGAATTACAGTATCTTGGTAGCCATTATCCAGCCTACCACAACCTTGATTTTTTTCACTGTGTATTTGTTGTACGTGTTATTAATTTCTGCAGTTATTTTTTAATTTTTATATTCTTTGATTTTGCTCTTTGTGTTACTTTTATAGATAAATAATTGATTTTTAGGCTTTTTGTTTTCTAATATGTGCATGCATGCATGGTTTTAAGGTTCATCTGATACAGTTTTAGCTGTATCCCATAAAATTTATTAGATGGCATATTCATTATATCTAAAATGTATTTTACACTTATATGAAGTAAAATAAATAAAATATATTTAATTTTGATAATTTCAGAAATCATTATTTAGAAGAGTTTTCATAGTTTCCAAACATCTGGGAATATTTCTAGTTATCTTTTTGCTATTGATTTGCACTTAATTATCCTTAAGTGAAAATATAACTTAATCCTTGATTAGCTAGCTTTTATAAAGCAGTTTAATGAGCCATTATATTAATATTATCAAATATTTCATTGGCACTTAAAAATAACTTATCTTTTGGTATATCTATTGTATATGTTTATATTGCCAGAAAATCATCATATGATTTAGTTCTATCAGTTACTGAGAAAAGTGTAGTAAAGTCTCCTACAATGACTGTAGATTTTTGCACTTGTTATTTTTGTCCTGTCTATTTTTGCTTTATATATTTTGAAACTATGTTATCGGCTAGATACAAATTTAGTATTGTTATAAATTCTTGATGAAGTAACATTTTTCATTGTAAAATGTCCTTTATAAATGCTTATGTTTTAAACTCTATTTTCATATTATAGATCTACCAGCTTTATTTTAATAAGTATTCACAGGGACATCTTTTTATATCTTCTTATATCACTGCTATGTCTTCGTTACCTTCAACTTTTCATATTTAAAGAAATTTATGGTTTGCCTCTTGTAAACATCTTATAATTAGTATTTTTTTAATCCACTGTGAAAATCTTTCATAAGAAAAAGGGGACGCTTTTTCCCCCTTCCTAGGAATAATTTATGTAGCGTTGTCATTCTCTCTAAATGGTTAATTAGATTCTTAGGCACAAAACATCTAGACTTTGATTTGTTTGGTAAAAAGCTGTTTAATTACTTATTTAATTTATCTAAAGATCATTATGACTTCTAAAGTTTTCTCTCTTTTCATAGGTAAGTTTTAGTAGTGATGATTTTGCAGACATAGGTTTGTAGGACATGGACCTGTAGGGCTTATGGTTATTTAGAATTATGTTTAATTTCTAAACATTTAGATGTTGAGTTCTAACTTAATTCCACAATGGTCAAAGATAATATACTTTATTATTTCAGTTTTTTGAAGTGTGTTAAACTTTCTTTATGGCCCAGGATATGTTTTCTGTATTAGAAGATCTCTCATACATTTGAAAAAATGAATATTCTGTAGTAATTGCATACAATTTTCTATGTGTATTCAGATAATTTCAGCAACTATGTTGCTCAAATATTCCACATCTGTTCTTCCTTCTGGGATCATTTGCCTCCAGTTTGATGAAATTCCTTTTGTCTTTCTTGTAGAGTGGGTGCACTGACCATAAATTATGCTGAGGATATCTTTATTTCATTTTCATTTTTAAAAGATACATTTGCTGGGTATAGAAATTTATGTTGGCATTTCATTTTCCAAAACTATAACAATGTCACTTCATTGTCTTCTGACTTTTATGACTAATGATGAGAATTCAACTCTTATTTTTATTGTTAACTCCTAAACAACAACAGTTGTCCCTTACTCATACTCTGGCTGCTTTTAGAGTTAATTTTGGCTTTGAGCAGCTTGAGTATGATATGTCTTGGTGTCATTTTCCTTCTGTTTATTCTATTTGTGGTTCACTGAGGTTCTTGAATATGTAAGTTGATGTTGTTAACTACATCTTTAATCATATGAAGAAAATTCTGATTTTTAACCATTATTTCTTAAGTATTGTCTATCACATTACCTCCTATTTATCTGGGACTTCAAAAGATGTGCATGTCTACAATGTCTCATATCCCTCTTACATTCCTGCTTTGGTTTCTTTTTTTTTTTTTTTTATATTCAACTTAAATAAGGTTTTCAATAACCAGTCTTCTAGTTTACTTATCCTATTTTATGATATACCTAGTCTTCTGTTAAATATATCCACTGAGTTCTTAATTTGTAATATTATATTTTGTATTTCTACCATGTAAATTCCATTTTTATAGATTGTAATGCTCTAATAAAACATACCATTTTCATTTATTTATCTTTTCCTGAATTTACTGTCATATTAGTTATAATTACTTTCAAGACCTTGTCTGCTAACTTCAATAACGGAAGCATCTCTGGATAAGCACCTCATTTATTTTTTATTATCAATCATGCAATATTTAATTGTATTTTTGATATTGTGAATGATATTTTGTATAGAATCTCAAGGATTTTATCACCCACTGATGAGAGTTCAGTTTTGTTCTGGGCAATAATTGCATTTCAGGTGGATAATCTAGATTATCATGTGGAGGCTTGATTTTAGGCTTTAATAGGGTGTGTCTATTTTGATATTGCCCTTAATCCTGTGGTATGGGCCTTACTCCTAGGGCATGGTGTTTCTAGGATCTCAAAAAAATTTCCTAGGTATTCACCAAAGATATTTTTCTTAGGCTAGGGTTGATCTCCAACATCAATCCCATTTTGTGCAATATATGAAATTCCTGTTTCAATCTAAGCCCCTCAATAACAATTTCTGCTAGAATTCCTGAAATCTTGTCCTATGTATGTGCAGGTTCATACTTACCCAAAGGCTTTAATGATACCACTACATTGATATTTTTCACTCCTGGTCTGATGCTTTCTTCTGTCTAATTCCCTGATTTCCAAATCTCAGCCTCCTTAACAGCTCTGTTTCCTCTGCCTTGTGGACTTGTGCTTCCATTTAGAGCAGAGTAGAAAATATGCCCAGGAAGAAAACAAGGGTAAATGTGAGGCTTAATTTGGCACTTCCCTTTTCTCAAGGATTGTAGTCATGTGATCTCTGCTGCCAGTGCCTCAAAATGTTTTTTGTTGTTGTTGTTGTTGTTGTTGTTGTTTTTAAATTTTATAATTGTGGCAAAAGCTTATTTGTTTCAAATGTCCTTTGGGTCTTTGGTAAGATTCATCTTTTCATTCCCCCTTAATATTACTTTACTATACATTATCTCTTTTTCCTGATCATTTATAACAGAAGACTATCAATTTCTTATTCAAATAAAGAAGTTTGCCTTTGTTAATCTTTTCACTATTTAGTATTATCTTCACTATTTTCTTCCTTCAGCTCTTTGTTTTGTTTCTCCTTCTCTTCTTGGTATGGATGATAATCTTAATTTTAGCTTTTTAATTTTACTAATATGCACATTACAAAATAAAAATATTCCTCTAGGTTTTGCTTTAGCTACATCACTCAAATTTTTCGAATATTTCTTAATTTAGAAATACATGTAATACTCTGCCTTGTTGATTTCTAGTGCAATTACAATTGATTTAGAGACAAAGTACTCTATGATAATAAACATTTCAAATTTTTCTGATTTGTCAGTACATATGAGTATATGGTCAATTTTTATAAGTCTTTGTGTCCTCAAAAAGAATGTGTAGTCTCTAATTCTGTGTCCAATAAGTCAAATTTACTAATTGTGTTCTTTAAATTCTAGGTTGACAATTGCTTTATATTAGCATTTTAAATACATAATTTTATTATCTTTTAGCTTCCATTTTTAATATTAAGAAAACTTTTGTTAGTCTTACTCTCTGACTTTAAAGAAGCTTCCTTTTGAATCTCCAATTAGCTATGTATGTATACATATATTGTACCTTTCCAGGGTTCTTCTAAATATTTGCTTTCTATTATGTTTTCTTTTTCCTTGTCTTTCAATGCTTCATTATGGGTAGTTTCTTCTGATATTTGTTTCATTTCTAATTTCTTTAGGTGCATGTAATTGGTTCCTAAGTCTGTCTGTTAAGTTCTTAATTTGGTCCTTAAATTTTGTCTAATTTTCTAGAAATTTTGCTTGACTCTTTATCAAACCTGATATTATGTAATATATTTACCACTTCATTTCTGAATTTTTCAAATGTAGCTTTTGTCTTCTTTAACAGAATGAATTCTACAGTGTTAATTTTTGTAGTGTCTAATAATCACAGCACCTGGATTTTCTGTAGGTCTGTAAATATTGCCCGTCTTATTTTTTCTGTGAGTTTTTTTCTTTTAGTCTTAACTCTTTTACATTTGGTATATTGGATGTGTATTTAAAACATTATTTTAAAAAATATTTTAAGACTTAGGATAGTGCTATTTTAGTTTATCTAGAACTTTTGTTTCCTTTTGCCTGGCACCTGGGGAAAGACAGCAATCTCTGATTTTCCTTATCCATATTCATTGTTTGAAAATTCCTGGGCCAATCAGAAGACTAAAAGTTAGGCTGCAGCTTCTGTGAAAACCAGTTTACTTCTGGTTCACTTTACTCGAAAAATGCAGCTCCTTACAATCTCAACCCAAAATAGCATTGGTGTATCTGGGTTTCCACCTTAGCTGGGTTCAGGACTCGCAACTTCTAAGACAAACCAAATCTTATTTAGTTTTACCTCTCACCACTTTTTTCAAGTAGACAAATGACTTTATGGCTAAAAGCTATTCTCTCTGGATAGGTGATAGTTTTTAAACCCAGCTTAGTAATTCCTTATTCTTTTGTTAGCTATCTAAAACTTTTAAGAAGATTGAAAGTATTTTAACTCATTGTAACTCATTATATTGTACTTTATATGGTTGCTTCAAAGGATTTACTCTGCCACTAATAGAAACAAAAGTTCATCCACTTGAGTTCCCTGTAGATATCCATTTGACCCAATATAACTTTTTGAAAGGACCAGCTTCTGCCTGCTGATCTGCAGTAATACTCTTCTCATAAATCGAGCATCTACACATTGAATGTTTCTGGATCCTCTAATCTGTTTCATTGGACTATTCTGTCTTACACCAATGCCACAATATTAATAATTTTGTACTTATAATAATAAATGCCTAGCAAAGTCCTCTTTGTTTATTCTTTGTTTTTCAATATACATCTTAGGATTGTCTTATTTTCATAAAAATGCTGCTGGGTAGCTGGTTGGATTATTGAATCTATATATTTGAGAACCAACTTTTTAAAATGTTGAATACAATCAATGAACATGTTATATCCTTCCATATATTTGTGCACTCCAATTTTCCTTCATAACATTTGTTATTTGGCAATGCAGAAGATCTGCAAGGCTTTTATTAGTTTAATTCTGGATATTTAAAGATTTTTATACTACTGCACATATTTTTTTTAAAACTTGGTTTTTCTAATTTTTGTTGCTTTTACATAGGTATGTAACTGATGTTTTAAAAAATATTGACCATGAAGCCACCAAGCTTGTATACGTGGTTAGTTAATCAATTAATTAACTAACTAGAGTTGAGGTTTTGTTCTGTCACCCAGGCTAGAGTGCAGCAGCATGATCATAGTTTACTGCAGCCTTGAACTCTTGGGGTCAAGTGGTCCTCCCACCTCAGCCTCCTGACTAACTAGAACTACAGGGCTACCACTCCTGGCTAATATTTATTCATTTATTTATTTTCATAGACAAGGTCTCACTATTTTGCCCTGGCTAGTCTTGAATTCCTGACCTCTCAGGCAGTCCTCCCACCTCAGCTTTCCAAAGAGCTGGGATTACAGAAGTGAACCACCATGCCTGACCAACTTATTTATTAATTCAATTTAAGTACCTGTGAATTATTTTGAATTTTCTTCATATGCAATCATCATCTGAAAATAAGAAAGTTTATTTCTTCCTGAACAGTCTTTAAGCCTTTCATTTATTTTTTCTTGTCTTCTCATAATGGGTACGTTGTTGGATAGAAGTGGTAATAGCGTGCATTTTTATTTCATTCCCAATAACAGGAATACTTGTGGTATTTCACCATTAAGTATAATGTTTACTGGAGATGTGCTACAGCCTTTATCAGAATAAGGAGGTCTCCTTCTTGCAAATGTGCTAGGACTATTTATTATGATTGAATTTTCTCAGATATTTCTCTATATCTCTATAGATGATAATACATATTATTTGGATTATATCTGAATATTATAAACTTTTCCCCCAGAATAAACCAACTTTGTTGTAATACATTATCTTATGTACACATTGCTTATTTTTTTTTGTTTCAAATTATTGCATCTATGTTCATGAGTGAGACTGATACATAATTTTTCTTTCTGCTAATGCCCTTGTCAGGTTATTGCCTTAATGTTTTTATAAAAATATTTGAGAAATTGTTATTTTTCTTTTCTCTTGATGCATTTTCTCTAACAGTAGATTTTAAGCATCTGTTTTCTTTTTGTGGTTTATTAGCAAGTTTTATTTCTCTAGAAATTTTTAATTTAATCCAAATATGTATAATATTTAAATAAATATTTTAATCTAAATATTTAAATTTATTTGAAAACGTCTGCAAATTTGTTCTTTTTTTTTTTTTCTTTGAGATGCTGTCTCGCTCTGTTGCCTAGGCTGGAGTGCAGTGTGAGATCTTGGCCCACCTCAGCCTCCACCTCCCGGGCTCTCCTGCCTCAGCCTCTCAAGTAGCTGGGACCACAGGCTACTACTACTAAAAAAAAACCAAAAAACTAATTTTTGTATTTTTAGTAGAGTTGGGGTTTCACTATTTTGGCCAGGCTGGTCTTGAGCTCCTGGTCTCAAAGTGCTGGGATTACAGGCATGAGCCACCATGCCCAGCCTCAAACATTTTGTATATACGGCCAGGATAGTTAAAAGAATTTAGGCTTTGTGGTTATACAGTCCTTCTCATATCTATTCATGAATGAAGGTATGGATAATATGTGAATAAAGGGTGCCTGTGTTCCAATAAAACATAATTTATAGACATTGAAATTTTAATTTCAAATAATTTTCACATAACATATTATTTTTACTTTTTTCAACCATTAAAAATATGTAAACCATTCTTAGCTCATGGATATATAAAAACAAACAGTGGATGTGGACAGCAGACCATAGTTTAATAACCTGTGGCATACAATTGTTCAAATACTCTCTTGGGATTTTTCTGAGGTATACAGAATCATTAAGAATGTTCACATATTTATTAATATTGGCTATTTTCTTTTTAAGACTAATTAAGAAAATTAGTCTTGCCAGAGTCTTGCCAATTTTAAACTGTTTTTAAAGAACCAAATTTTGACTTTGTTCTTCTCCTGAATTTTTTTTCCTAGTTCACTAATTTGTTCTTACAGTTATTTTCTCTAGATTTAATTTGCTGTTCTTTCACTTTTTTTTAGAAGTATGCTTGAACATTGATTTCAGCTTTTCTTCTAATTTTTCATTTAAGGTTACAAATTATTTCTCTAATAATTCCACCTTTAGTATTATTTTCATTATTGTTAAAAATATATTCTAATTTTCATTTGATTTCAAATTCGATACATGAATTATTTAGCACTGTATTTATTGATTTATATTCACTTCTGTACCTATACAGATAGATTTTCTTTTTATCTTTTTAGTATTAATAGGTTAATTCCGTTTTAGTTAGATCACATATTCTATATGATTAAATCCTTTGAATTTGGTTGCATTTTTATTTACAGTTGGGAATATTTCCAGTTTTAACAATCATCTTATGCAGTCTTCTACAATATGTCGATTTGCTCAAATTTATTAATTTTGTTACTCAGATCTATTTTTTTAAGGATGTTCATTTCAACTTGATTAATCATTGATTAAGTTGTATTTCTTGAATTCTCCCATTTTTGTTGTGAGCTTCTTTGTTTCCTTTTTGGAAATGTCAGTTTTTCCTTTATATATTGTAAGTCTAAATTTTAGATAAATAAATAAATTTTAAATTGAACCTTTCATTATTATGAAAGGACTTTCTTAATCTCAATTACTGCCTCTGGTCTTAAAATGTATTTTAATTGATGTTAATATACCTACACTAGGTTTCTTTATTGTTTACATGAGATATGTTTCCTATTCTTTTACTTCAAAATATATATTCTATATTTGTAGTATTACTCTTAATAGAAAGCAAATATATTGAATTTTACTTTTTGTATTTAATGTGACAATGTATGTTTATATTTCATGTAATATGGGATTTCTTGAGTTTAAATTAACTAGTTGTTTTTATTTTTTCTGCATTATGTTTCCTATGTTTCTTTCCCTGTCTTCTTCCCTTCTTTTCTGTTTGTTGTTTATTTTTTAAAATTCCCCTCTATTAGCTTCTTAGCGTCATCTTTTACTAACTGCACTATAGAACAACATATGATTTTTCTTCTGAATTCACAATTGTATTTAATTGTACATGTAGTTTTAACTTAACTATATATTATTATTCCATTCAGACAATATTCAGTTGGAATTATATTTGCCCTATCAATTGCTCTGAACGCATTATTGATTATCTGGGTCTCACTTGTTATCTTTTTTTCCTTGACTGTAGAAATCCTTTAAAATTTTCTTAAGTATGAATTCACTGTTAAATTCTTTGAGTTTTTTAATAACTAAAACCCTATAGTTTGCTTATATTTTAAATGGATATAGAATCCTAGGTTGGTAGTTGTTTTCCATCAGCATTCTCAAGGTGCCATATTATTTGATTTTTCTTGCTTACATACTTTTTATTTAATAGCTGTGAGACTTATTGTTGCTTCCTTGCATGTAATTTGCCTTTTTTCTTCAGCTACTTTTAAATATATTTCTTGTTTTGGTTTTCATAAGTTCTAAAATAAATGTACAAAGATGTTTTACCTATATTTATTCTTATTGGAATGTAGTGTTTCACCCATATCTGTTTCTTGTAATATTGTATCAATTTTTGAAGAATTTCAGTCATTTTCTCATGAAATACTTATTCTGACACTCTCTTTTTCTGGAACTCAGACACTTTCTTCATGTCTAATTATCTCATGTTATTTTTTTGTATTTTCTATCCTTCTATGTCTTTATAATTTAGTTTTAATATTATCTTCTAATTTATCTTTCAGTTTAGAGTCCTTTCAGCTTTATCTAAATTGTTAAGTCTGTTTGAGTTCTTGTTTTCAAGTTGTGCTTTTTAATTCTCGAATTTTCAGTTGGTTCTTTTTTATACTTACAGGTTACCAACTTTCTGCTAACATTATCAATACTGTTTTTTACTTCTTAGGATGTATTAATTACAGTTTTTTGGGTTTTTTAAATTCAACATCTCTTAGGTCCACTACATAGATCTTCTTTAGGACTCTTGTATGGTTTGTTTATTCTCTAAGGTTTCTTTTGTTTGTTTTGAGACAGAGTCTCACCCTATCACCCACGCTGGTGATCTTGGTTCACTGCATCCTCTGCCTCCTGAGTTCAAGCTATTCTTCTGCCTCAGCCTCCCGAGTAGCTGGGACCACAGGCATGCACCACCACTCCTGACTAATTTTTTGTATTTTTAGTGGAGACAGGGATGTACCATGTTGGCCAGGCTGGTCTTGAACTCCTGACCTGAGGTGATCACCCACACTGGACTCTCAGAGTGCTGGGATTATGGGCATAAGCCACTATACTCAGCTTATTCTCCAAGTTTTTGATTGTTTGGTTTTTTTCCATGCCTGGTTATTTTAATTGTTGCCAAACATTGTACATGACTGTAAACATATCTAAAGTCTCTGGATGACCTTCTCATTCTCCAGAATGCATTTACCTTTGCTTCTGACAGGCCAGGCATTTAGAGTAGAGACATTAATAATATATAGTCACCTCAACCCTATAAGAAATTGAAGTGATTTGAAACTGAGCTTTGGTACTTGTGAGAACTGGTTTGTTTTCAATTTTCACTTACTCTTAGAATGTGACCTTTTGAAATCCAAACTGAAAACCTGAAGTATATATGAGGGCATCTCTTCTTGAACTCTAATTTTTGTTTTTTCAACTTAGCACATCTGTTAAAATATCTGCTCAGTTTCTCAATCCCTGCAAAATCCCTGCATGAAATTTGCCATCACCCTGTAGTCTCAGTTACAGGGCTCACCTTGCTACGCTTTTCTTTTCTTCTTAGAACCTTGGTATCTCTCCAATTTCTTCAAAAGGATTTCATATATACATTTATATATAATTTTTATATTATATGTATATATACACTTGAAAATATCAGTATGGAATAGGGAAATATATATTTCCTCTTAATTATATATATATATATATAAAATTTGGACATATGTATATATAATTTTTGTTCAAATTTTATGTATATAATTTGGACAATATAATAGGAGATAGGAAAAATACATATAAATATCTTTATAAAATATATTGTCCAAATTTTGCAATTGTTTTCACTGAGAGTGTTGGTCTGAAATGATGTCATCTGCTATTGATGGCAGGAGAACTCCCACTCATTGTATTTTACATTTGTATAGTTTTCTATTTCTTACTGATATTTTCAAGTGTATCTTTCATTTCTTTAAACATAGTATCGTTGCTTTATGAACTGTATCTGATAATTTCCATATCTGATGCACATCTCTGTCTACTGTCTGCTGTTTCTGTTGGTTCTGGCTTACATGAATACCCTATTTCTTTTTTGTACTTTGTTACTTCTGCCTGTGTACTGCAATTGCCCTTGAAAATGTATATTTTTTGAGGCCCCAAATGAAGGCACATTCTGCAAGACTTACATTTGCTGCTAAGTAGTGCATGCATTTGTGATGAATTAAAAGTACTCTTAACCCAACATAAACTTGACATTCTTGGGAACCTCTAGAAAGCAAATCTACTGGAAGTTTTGCCAGAGACAACATTTATTCAAGTAACATTTTTTTTTCTTTTCTTTCTTTTCTCTCAATTGTTCTTGTAGTACTTACAAGGCATTGCTTATGGATAGCTTTCATATTAGATACACAACTCTTTGTGTTCCAAATTAATGCGAGGGAAGGTCTCCTCTCAGACTCTCTGCTACAGGAAGGCCCTATGATTTGACTTCCTTTATCCTCTGCCTGTAGCACGTTTTGCTAAACTTAGCACATGCCTTCTGGGTAAAAGCGGTTTGGTGCTTGGCTTGGTCTTTCTGTGCTGCAATAATGAAATACAATAGACTAGGTAATTTATAAAGAACAGAAATTTATTATCTCACAGTGCTGAAGACTGAGAAGCTCAAGATTAAGGTGCTGACATATTTGGTGTCTAGTGAGGGCTGTTCTCTGTTTTCAAGATGGCATCTTGTTGCTGCATCCTCTGGTGGGGATGAACACGTCTCCTCACATGGTGCAAGAGACAGAAGAACAAAAAGGGCCAGAGTTAGTTCCCTCTAGCCCTTTTATAAGGCACTAATCCATTAATGAGCACAGATCCTTCATACCTTTTTTACTTTACAAAAGGCTCCTTCTCTTAATACAATCAGAATGGGGATTCAATCTCAGTATGAATTTTGGAGGAGGCACATTCAAATTATAGCAGTACTCATGTATACAATTTATATATTCATGTTTTCTTCCTCCTATCCTCAAGTTTGTGCCTATAGTTCTCACCAGTCGTTAGCTCTGAAATCGTATTAAATTTAAATATTTAAATCTCTTTAAATATTTTAAAGGAATTTTCAAATATTTTATCCAGTATTTTAATTCATATAACTGGTAGATTTAGTTCAAATAAAATAATTCATTGTAATTTTAAATAGAATTTTTCTTTTTGTTTTTAATGTATTAGGAAAAGAAAATATGACCTTATGAAGTGTGTTGTTGAGAAGTTATTGAATTTATTTTTGATGCGGTAATAAAACATGGTCAAAAATATCTCCTGGGTGTTTAAGGCAAATTGTTCTTTTATTCTTTATTGGGCTCAATGTTGTTTATATATATAATTTTAGTTATATATGTATCTATTATGGCAAATCAATAAGCTTTAGTGTTTGTACATATGTGTACATAACATTTACTATTCTTTCAAATATATATTCACTTCTTTGTGTATTTTAAGTATCAATTTCCAATACATGTACATTAATATGTTTGCGATGATAAATATTTTTAGTTTTTTTAAAAAAATTCAAACAGTTTTAAATTTATGCTCACGAAGAAGTAAGAAGGTTGATACTGAAAAGAGAAAATATCTGAATAGTTATGAGGCTAAACCTAGAATCAGCATTGGGATAGCCGGTAGCTAGGATATGATGAACAGGCTGGAGGGTTAGAAACACATACATATTATGATTCTGTGTCTTATGTCATGCAAAGATTTAAACAATAAACCGGATAATAGGTCCTAACATGCATCTTTAATTTTGTTTCTTTCATCTGGTTTTCTTGATGAAAAATGATGACTGAGTTGAGTTTCTTTAACTCTTGGAAAAGCTTTAAAATATGTGTAACTGTCATTTTAAAAAAATGACTTCATGGGAAAATGTATTGTTGTATGCAGATTTCCAATGGAAACCTGCAGATGCTCACATAAGAAACATTCTTGCCCACTCTTTTGAATAAACATGTTGCAAGCCCAGTATATTTGCATACCCAAGAGAATAATTGTCTCAAAGATATGAGCTGTGAACACATGTGGTTGTCTACCAGATTATGAACACCAGGTTTGAGACATATATTTTTCAGGTGTACAGCTTGAGGAAATTATTGAACACTCAGCACAAATGCCATGTCTTGGGGAATATTTGGAGAAATGTAGGTGCTACTGTATTTTGAATAATCAGTCCCTCTAGCTCTCATTGTGACTGATGGAAAATTTATTTTATTTTCCCTTGACAAAGGGAAACAAAATTGTAGCTCTCTTAATGCATAGTTTGTTAAGCAATTTCCATTTTGTAGTTGCATCTCACAGATGTTCTAAAATGGTTAAGCCAAAAAAGCATGCTTTAAGTCACAAGTAACTTAGAACAGAATACACTCCTATAAGTTTGTTTATATAATATATATATTTGTGTGTGTGTGTAATTTGTGTGTGTGTATGTGTATATGTGTGTGTGTATATTTATACATATATACTATATATGTGTGTGTGTGTGTGTGTATATATATATATATATAGTCTCATTGATAACTCACAAAAAGAAGCATTTTTATAGGGCCGGTATAATCCTTTCTTACTTTTTGGGTAAGAAGTTATAAAGTTATGTACTATGCCTGAATGCTTGACTTTTTATGTATATTTTGCAATTTAATGCAGTAGAGCTGGAAGATGTGAAAAATGTTTAGATACACATGCAGCGTAGCAGCTCCTATAGATCTGAACAAGCGCAAGTCCTCAACCTATTAGCTTCAGAATTTGTTATAACATATGCCTATTAAATTGGACCAGATCTGATTTTTAGAGTATCCCCCAGATAACTAATTTTTCGAGATATGTCCAGTGCTAGCAACAGCTTCTTGTGGAAAGCAGCTGTTACAAATCATCCTGGTATAAATAGGGCAACTATAGAGCCTGGTTTGCACAGGCCCCTATACCTTAGACCTTTTGTCTGGGAGTAACTATTACTAATACTTATGCTCTCAAATGGTACACTTTTAAATGATAGATTATGCAGCACACCAGATTTAGGAGGCTAAGATTCACTAACATTCTGAAGTAGGAATAATGGCCTAATATTAGAGTCATCCCATACCTCCTCCCATTAAAGTATGCCATTTACTTCAAGCATCCCCTGACTCCCACTCTTTGGCTTAAGTATATAATTCCTTTATATTTTAGTTAAAGGTATACTCAAGGGTTTTTAGCTTGGTGATTGTGGAAAATATTACCACTATCTATAATTTAACTAATAAATTCAGTACAGACTTCTGTCAGGTTTCTCCTGCAGTAGAGTAAGAAAAGTTCTCTATATTAATGTATTTTAGTGGTTTATTCTTCCACATTATCACTGTTAATGAGGACATTAACAAGTCCTCAAATATAAGCAACTTATAGAAAATAATATTTTTGATGTGCCTACTAAATATATTTAAGTGAGGATATGTTATTCCTGTGGAACGTTAACTGTCGAAAGTTTCCCAGGAACTAACCAAGGGATTTATGTTAATTTCCATATGTCTTCTGTCACATTGGATTCTTGCTTTAGAGAAAGGTATGCTCTTCTTTGGTCAGAGTTACAGATAACTAAGGCTATTTTTGCATTGATTTCCTGTTTCATTTTAAAAATTTTGACCCCTACCTTTCAATTCCAGAAATTGGGTGAACAGGAAGCTAATTAGGCTTCTGACCAGATGGCATGTAGGAACCTGATTCTTACAGGAATACTGTGTGGTAATTTTTCTTAATCTTTCTCAGAGCTTGCTTTTGTATATATTTGAACAAACCAAAACTCACATCAAATTTTAAACTTAAGGCTAAACAAATGGCAAGAACCACAAAGATTCATGAAAAAACAAGTTTTATGAAATGAGATACATTCAGTGTAGTCTTCTATTCATCTACATGTGGAGTAATTTTCTATAATCATAATCATATTGATGATCTGGTGGGCTCAGGATCTCAACATGTTCAGAAATGCTATAGGTAATGGGAACAGCTGTATTCTTAAAATATTTTAAAAGAGGAAACTAAGCTATCAAAAATAGTTCTTGTTTAAACTTTAAAGCGAGCTAATCATCTCTGTGTGAAGCCACTCCAGATAATTATAGTTTTACCTTTATTTTGTATTTTTGTTATTAAAAAGTGAGAGAAATAACATCTTTTTTATTCTATTAATGTGAAAGGTCAGTAGCCACCTGTAGGATGTGTATCTTCTACTATCATGATAACAAGCTTGGTCAGAGCTCACAATGAAAGAGGTGCTACGTTTTTTCAGTTTTACAATTTTACTGTATCTCTTAACAATGTTAAGGGTGGAGAAGGAGGAGGATTATTGTCTTTTAACAGGCTTCATTTTTCCTATTTCTCATACAACATTATTCAGTTTTGGAATGTGTGTCAGGTGATATTCAGGCTTATAATAGAGTAATACATTGTAACTTGAAATTTCTTCTAATATAAGAAGTGAGAAACAGAGACTACACTCACTTTTTCATCGCTGGTTTTTCTTCTCAGTGGAAGACCCTTGATTGCTAACTTTCTCAATGCCAAGTAACAAACTATTGACATATCCTGGGTAACGATAAACAAATATTACTTTCTTTGTTCCTGCTCATGATCATTAGTGACTTCCAGATAATTTATCAATTATTATCTTCTATAATACATAGCATAAAACACCTGAACATAGATGCTTGTCTTTGATAAAGTTATCTGGCATCATTTATGAACATGAACGTGCACAACTGACAAGCCTTTATAGATCCATGGCAAGTATAAGCCATCACTGGTGAATGATCTCACAATTTGTAACAGCTCACATGGTTCTGAGACCTTAAACCTTAAGCATCTTCTTTGCATCCTCTGTCACCCACCATGTTCAACACCACCTTCCTGGTGGCCCGGATATTTACCAAACCGGGAATAGCCTCCCCAAGATTATCTTGCTTTAAATGCCCAGGAGAATCTGAGCTTGTATGGCATTGTTATTGATTAATCATATCTACAATGTTTTTTACTTTTTTCTGGTTGATTTGGAAATGAGAGATAGCAATCAGGAAACTATCAACACATTGAAAATAAAGGCACTTTTAAGATAGGAAATAAAGAAGGCAGAGAATACTCTCTATTGAGTAGGGAGGCAAATTCTGAAAATTTTCAGTTACTTTTTATTCCTGACATAGAACCTTGCCCAGATGTGATGAATATGGGTTTTAAATTGAGCTCTGCCCCATACCTTCAGGCAAATGAGTCCCCACAAAGGAAGGTAATCATAACTCCCAAAACAAGTAGGTGTATTACAAAGAAACAATAAGATATGAACATACCATTTAATCATTTAATTGAAATGGATGTTTTCTCTAGCACCTAATAGATTATCTCAAAAAGAATAAAATTCACATATATTAAATTTTTGATTAAGCCCTACATATTGAGCTTTCTTCTCATTCTTTGCGTTTAAGATAGAAATAATGTTATTTTAAAGGTTAAATGTTTTTTAGAAAACCATTTAACTTTTACATAAATTTAAACTTTCTGAATATTTAAGAATTATATAAATATAAACTATTGTTTCCTTTCAAAATTTGTTTCACAAGAGCAGACAATAGATCTCCACTTTCAGCTGCACATTTAGATGTTTCTTTTATTTTTGAGTGTACTTTCTCCTCAATCTTTCCACAGAATTTAAAATTTTGTTCCTCTCATGTTTTATTGAAAAGGCTCGCTGCCATTATATCATTTCGTTTTCCGGTTTTATCCTTTTGTCTGAAGGCACATGCAGCATCCCTGGTTTAAGGACTCTAGACAGCGAGAGAAATGGATAGCCACGAGAGTATCTCTAGTCAAGGTTGAAAGAGAGCGCATAGCTTTCTAAAACGAACGCCGTGAATGGGGGACATTTAGGTTATTGCCATGACAATTCTAATTGTTGGAACTTTATTCTTATTATGGTCTTTATTCAGTTGGATTCACCCTAACAGCACACATAGACGAGTCACTTTAATTTCTGGGCTGGTTTTGGAGAACATGTAGCCAAGAATCATCATCTTTTTGTTGCGATAACAAAACACACGGTCAAGGGGGTCTAAATGGAATTGCATTTTATAGGCATGCAGAGATCGGTATGAAGTAAGACATGCTCTCTTTGACCTCTGGAAGCTCTCTCTAACAAATGATGGGGCTACATTTTAAATTACAGGAGATTCCAATTACTGTGAAATTATGGGGCTATATGAGCTCCCTCTATGGGCTAATTTAACGTCTGCAAATTATATTTCTTGTTCTTTTTTTTTTTTTTTTTTTTCCCTTCTTCCCATTTTTTTCCCCAACAAAGCCTCTGTGTGGCCTCTGGGATGGGGTGGCCGCCTAAGGGCCCTGAGGTTGTGCTCCTTGGAGCGTGTGCAAGATGGCTGCCCCAAGGCTGTTTGAAGCTGGCGCGTTTGAAGCTGCCGCGCGTGTTTGAAGCTGCGGCATTTGAAGCTGTCGGGCTTGAAGCTGGCGCCTGTGTTTGAAGCTGCGGCATTTGATGTTGCTGAGGACGTTTGTAAATTTGAGACAGACTTTAATATTGTTAGACGGTAGGGGAGTCCTTTTCAACCCCCTTTTCATTTTTTTTTTACTTGAACTTTTTAAAAAGTTTTATTTAACTTTTTTTTTCAACTATTTTAACTACTTATGTCAGCCGAGGAATGCTGTGATTCACAGTCATTATTGTAAGGAGGCTGTTATGTATTTTTAGTGCTGCTGGGACCATAGGAATTCTTGAGTGGCTTTGACTGGATACAACAATGTGGAGAATAATCCCAACTGTGAAAAGTGCTACTGTGGCCACAGAACAGTACAGAATAATTTTTGAAAAAGGGCAATCTTCTTGTTGCTTTTAGAAGAAGGCCGAGTATGCTCGCTGTTGCATTAGCAAGATTGATGATTGTAGAGGTAGAACAAATGTATGTGAGTAGAAGAAGTTGGGGATTCATAGGTGTAGGAATTAAGTTTGCAGTTGTGGAACAAAGCATTTTCTATTTTTCTTCCTATTATTTTCCCTTCCAAATTCTATAAAAAAGTAGGGAGAAAGGTGGGTGTAATTATAAAACAATGCTGTCAACCCTTTGGACAATACTATGAAAATGAGTGGTGTCTGATATGAAGAGCATCTCTTCTGCAATGTGAGAGAGGAGAGAATGAATATTGCTGCTGTTGGTAAAGGAAAGAAAACAGATGGTTATCTTATAGTCTGTAGATTATGGTTTTATAAATATCTTGTTTGGAGGAACCCTAGATGTAGAGGTGAAAAGCTGGGAAAATTGGGAAAGAGCCATGAGTTGTAAAACCCAAAATAGGATGGATGAGAAACATTTTGGTTTTGGTGCAAATCATTTTTCACTTAATTCTCAGCCTGGATCAACAGCATGCACTTGAATGCAGAGCTGATGAAATACGACATTTGTATGTTATCCATGGTTCCCGGCTGATGGATGGTTTAGGTTAGAAGGCTACTTTGGTGGCTTTGCCATGAGTTTTTCTCTTTGGAAGTAGAGTGTTTCATTCGGCTAATGATTATTTTTTTTTAAAGTTAAGTAATGCTTTCTTGACATTGGCTATTTGTCAGAGCTTAAACATGTTTACTTACACGTCCACCATTAAGTTTTTTCACTGTGCAGAGCACAGATTTCCATAGAATATACTTCTGTTATTCAGTCATAAATTTGGGTTGTATTTCTACAACCCAAAAGGATTAGCATGTTTGGTTCAGTATTTCAGTCATCTGTAGCAAGGATCCACTATTCCCTCAGTTCCAGAAAAAGCTATCTATTAATTTCATATAATTAAAATTGAGTTATTGCCTTATAATCTAGATGGAACTAGGTTTTATTCCAATAAATAAATATGTGCTTTACCTATTTAAGAGTAAAATGTGTCTTGCATACCTTCTGAATAGTGAAAACATTTATTTCCCATTACTTCATAAAGCAGATGATCTTGGAACCTGTTTTCTTAAGAATAATTGTTTTTAAGTATTTTCCATCATTAATTCATCATTTCTGATTTGGGTAGGTATAGAAATTGGGTATTTTTCTTTGTCCTATATAGATTCATTTCTATTTCAATGCATCTTGTCATTATGAGCTTCTTCAATTGTATTCCTTTGAATTGGTGTGTATTTTCTGATCTGTTAGCTAATCGTTTATTTTAATGTTAATGTTCATGTATTTTGAACTTTACATGAACAATACTGACATCATTTTTTGAGAGTTGAGTAAGTTCCTACAGACTATCAATGTAATATACTAATATTTAATCTATTATGACAAATCATTTAGTAAATTCTAAGACATTAAAATCTAAATGATATAGGAAATTCATAAAACTGACTCTGAACATTTTGGTTTATATACTGTTTTCAGAATTAAAATCATTTCCTAATTTAAGGAAACAGGACATTTTACACATCTACACACACACACGGGTGCATAGGTGTATATGTCTTTGTGTGTATGTGTATGTGTATTTTTTATGTATAAAGTCTTCCTCATCAATTCCATTTATTTCTTACTCATCAACCTCTGTAATATTCGATCCATGTTACTGCTTTTTTAGGCTTAGAGAGAATTCTTTGATTTTCCTACTCCTTGCCATAATGTGGTCTATGTAGTCTAGTAATCTACATTTGATAACAAAAGAGTTGCTTGAGAGTAATTGAACACACATGCTTCGGTGATAAATAAATGCACTGCATGCATTTTATTATATATTTCCTTAAACATAAATAATTAAATGAAAAGGATAAAAGTTGAAAACTGGTGTCTCTTACACAGTAAGAAGCTTGTGGGCAAGCTTAGTCAGTCTGGTTGCATGTCCCGTATTACCCTTGTTCCTTGCTGGTTTAGGCTAAGAAATTGCTTCTTATTTTTCAGAACATTTACTGTATTTTTTTTAAAACATGCATTTAAAAAATTTTCCTCTTTTCATTTTATTTCATTAAAATTAATTCCAGGTAACTTTTCCTTTAATGAATTTCCACGCATATGTACTTCTTTCAATGACTCCCCAAAATACAGGCTGTAAACTGATTAATGATTTCTCTTTCTTCACTGTGTAGCTCTTTCTGTCTCTTACCTGAGTGTTCTGTCCTCCATCTATTTTTTTCTGCCTCTACCAGAAATCTCTGCCATCCAATCATGATGTTTACAATTTTCTTCCTGTGATAGAGAAATAACAAGGTAACTTGATGAATGGGATCCAAGCTGAAAACAGCTTTTTCCATTACACGACATTGTGACCTTATTTTTCTTAAAACTCTTAATAACAATATCTTTGTTATAACACTGCATAAATTTATTGATTCTATTTATTAATACTTATGCGATTTGTTATTACCTCATTTTTTTCTTTTAATAAGTTAATCACATTTGTTTCCTTCTTTAAATGTTTCATTATCTTATTTTTAAAGCAGAAAAGATTAGAAATTCTATATACAAACTTTCTATTTTTTGTATACTTTAAAAAATAAGCCTTATTGAGATATTGTTAACATACAATAAAATTTCCCAATATTGAATACATAATTCAATGAGATTTGAAAAATGTGTACAGCCCTATAACTATCAGTGCAGTCATCAAACATTTGCATCAGCCCGAAAATGTCTCCCATATCTCCTTTGACGTCAATTTCCTACATATACCCATTGACCCTGGCAACCACTGATCTTTCTTTCACTATAGTTCTGCCTTTTGTAGAATTTCATGTCAGTGAAATCATACAGTATGCACCATTTTGTGTCTAGCTTCTTTCACTTAGCATAATACTTTTGAATTTCACTTATGCTGTGGCATGTGTCACTGTATTTTTTTTCTTGCCATTGCTGAATAGTATTCTGCTGTATATGGATACACCACAATTTATTCGTTTAGCATTTGGTGACCTTTTTAGTTGTTTCAGTTTTTGGTGATTATGAATAAAGCTGCTGTAAGCATTTGCCTGCTGAGTTGTTGTGTGAACATAAGTTTTAATTTCTCTTGAGTAAATATCTGGGCATGGAGTTGCTGGTACACATATGTTGAAATGTTAGACTGTTCTCCAGAGTGGCTGTAATATTTCACATTCCCACCAGCAGTGTATGGCGGTTCCAGTAATTTTACATCCTCACCAACACTTGATGTTGTTAGTCTTTTTAATTTTAGTCACAGAAGTGAGTGAGTATATATTTTTTTCAACATGTTTTTTCAATTACAATTATTCACTTCTGTTTTTACCAAGTTTATAATTATTACTACATCTACTGGATAGCATCATGCTTTTATTTTTTCATATGTTACATGTTGTATAACATTTTTCTTTAGAAGGTTGAAGTCTATAAATACATTATCATTTCTTGGTTTCTTTTAGTGCCTGATAATGTAAGGTAACTAAAATCCATATGTGAACAAATAAGTAGATCAGAGTGGGTCTGGCATGAGCATGCTAATAAATGATTTTTGCCATTGCTTTCTGAGAGCTAGAAATATAATATTTGAAAGAGATTATATCTGACTTAGGATACTGGGTTTTATAGGTGTCCATCAACTATCATAGAACTTAAAATAGAATTGCTTATTTCAAAAATAGTAACAACCTGATAAATTGCAGGAACTAATTTTTTCCAATACATTTCTATATCTTTTCAACAACTGAAGGATCACTATACAATTCAGCCCTGTCATTTCCTAAAATGGCTCTGTTTTTATTCTTTCTCTCATTATACAGCTTAGAGAACAGTGTACCATTGTCCATTAAAGAAGCTACTTTTATTTAATCCAATACCTACTTACATTTGTCAGAATTGGTGAGTTTTTAACCTTTTTTTATAGCACTAACTGTTCTCAGATCTCTGGCTTTGTTCCCTGGATGTTAAAAAAGACACATAGTCACTTTGTTGAAGTCCTTCTTTAAAACTCCAGTGTAAATGAGAATCATCATCATCATCTCTATCGCTCTATTCTTTTCTATCTCAGAATATTTCATTTCAATATATACTGGAGCTCTGAGTCTCACTAAGACTCAGTTACTACTTCTGAATAATTACTTGGTGAAGTCATATTTTTTCATGAAAGAGTTAATACAGAAATCAAAAGTAAATAATACTGAGTTGTGTAGCCATAAACTCTCTTTTCTCAAATAACTATACCTTGCAAGTCAACCCTTACTTCAGAAAAATGGTTGTAAAATGTTCTTTAAACTAGGTAATATATATTCATTTTTTCATGAATTATTTTGTCAAGTTCTATGTGTAAAGACAAATCAGAGTTTCATACAAACTTTTAGCTTTGTCAGATTTTCTAAGTAAACAATATGATACTACCTATGAAGTGAAGTATAGTGGTTATTAAAATGAGTTGATTCAACTTCTAGGCACATTCACACTTAATTCATGAAAGGGTTTTATGTTGAATGGAAGGCAGTTTTTCATGTTACATTTTCTCATAAAAACAAATTTTGTATATTTGATTTTTAAGTCTGGTATTAGTGAACAAAGACATTGGGAGTATTTGCACATAATAGATTGAATGATGAAGCTAGAGAATGAATATTTGGAAATTACTTAATTTTATTTCTATGTTCAGTTAATAATATTAACCCAGATTGTTAAATTTTATTTCAATTTAGAGTACTGTTAAAGCATGAGCAACTGGAATCTTTTTTGATATGTGGAAGAAAAAAATTGAATGATAAAACAAACCTATATCAGAAAGAATTCAAAATTAAAGTTCTACAACATTTGCTATAGTTATTAAATACTTTCTCAAAGCTGAGACATTTATTCCTTTACATCCTTCTGTATTTTGGTTCAAGATTGATTGAGATTATTCCAAATAACCTGTACTTAGGTCATTAATAAGTGTATTTAACAAATGACCAAATGCACACATCTTTACACTAGATTTCTGTTTTGATTTCTGAAAAGCCAGGCTGTTTTCTAGGAAATACATACCATGGATTTTTCTGAGGTCAAAATTGCAGCAACCATGGGTAATTCTGCATATTTGCTTACTCACAAGTCCCCAAAGAATTATTGTATCTGACTCTTCTATAATGAATGTCTTCTTAGTCCAGCCTAAATCCTCCCTGGCAATTTGCATCATAGGAAGCCCCGCATCTGTTATATAGTAGGGTTGAATTCCAGAGAATTAAGCTCTCCCCTTAGGAGATAGTGCTCTCATTCATGCTACACAGAGGGAGGGCATTCCTGCCTTCCCCCTAACTACCCCATTCCCTGGCCAGGAGAGTTATTCCTAATAGTGTGTGATCCAGAAAATTGATTATTTTAATACACTGTTCTTAATAAATTTGATTATTATAAACTAGAACATTATGGCTTACCATACAATTTGAAGTCTAAATTTTTCTCTGGGAATTTTAATAAGTGTGCTGTCTGATGATTTTTGATAAAATAGATTTTGAATTTCACTTGGATTATCTCTTATTTTAAGGAGAGGAAAACTATAAGAAAATTTAATTTACCTCTTTTACTGAATGCATATATTTGTCACACAATACTTTTCTTTATTTGGTTATTTCCATTGTCTGCTCTCTATTACTCATTGTACTTGTGAAAAGTTTATAGTTTGTTTATTGCTTATGAATTTTGTGTCAGAATTGATTTTAAAATAGGTTTCTTAGAACAAATTTATTTGGCTGAGTTGCTTTCATGCTTTCTAACTTAGAAAAATATATAACAAAATTCCTGTTTGAGATACAATGAAAATGCAAAATACCTTGATATAACATTAGGAAGAAAAACCGTGTGGGTACTGTGTAATGAAAATGATAAGTTTGCTGAGACCTGAGACAATTTTTATCAAGTGAATACTAAATATACTCAAAGATGGCTGTTCTTAACATATTAATTCACAGAATTGATATAATTAAACTTTTTAAAAGTGATTTAAAAAAATTGGTACAGTAAATCTAAATATAATGTTTACTTCTCAGAAGGAACAGGGGGAAATAGCTAATATAAGCATTTGGTAAGTTGTAAAACTACTGATGGTATTCAAGACTTGCTATCCCAAAATATGGCACCTTGGCATTTGAGAAAACAGCAGAAGCCGGAAGATCTCTCTAACCATCCCTTGCACTTCTCTACTGAAGCAGGCCATAAAGAATTTTGTGATCTTCCCTTGAAGTAGGCTTTAAGACGTTCATTTGAGAGGTACTCTCCCTATACCAGGAGGAAAGGAATGTCCTTATCTCTGAAGACAAAGGACGCAGAGAAGAATCTGAACAAACAGGCCTTGCTGAGTTCCCTTCCAGTTTATTATTATTAGCTCATATTCTTTATCCAATCATACTTCTCCATTACTTACCACTTGTGATCAAACCTAAGCATAAGAATAAACACATTTACCTGTGTTTTTTGGTTCTCCATTTCTGAAGGCTTCTGTCACATAACTTACATAAATATGTATGCTTTTCCTTATTAATCTGTCTTTTGTTGTAGGGGCCTTAGTCATGAGTCATGACTCCAGTGATGGGAAAGAAAGACAATTTCCCCTATACTACAATAATTAAGGCAGTGTCATTTTGACAAAAGGGAAATGGAAAAGAAGGAAAATCAAGATAGCTTCAAATATGTAAAATTTTGAGTTATTATAATTCAGTGGAGGAATGATGGACTATTAAGTAGCCCAGGGACAATTGGTTAACAAGTGTGGAAACATTTAAATTAGGTTAGTTCTAGTTTTACTGCATATCATATACTGATATAAATTCCAGGTATTTAAAGATATAAAAGTATAAGATCTCTGAAAACTATAAAAATAGAATTGACTGTCTGATTTAGTAACAATAAATAACTTTAAGCATAAAATTAAAAAATCAACAGAGGGAGGAGGCAGAGCAAGATGGCAGAATAGGAGGTCCCACCCATCACTGATCGCCACCTCCTACCCCTGCAAGGACACCAAGTTAACAACTATCTACATAGAAGAAAACAACTTCATAGGAACTGAAAATCAGGTGAGCACTCACAGTACCTGGTTTTAACTTCATATTGCTGAAAAGGGCACTGAAGAGATTAGAAAAACAGTCCTGAATCGCCACAGACACCATTCCACTTCCACCCCTCCCCAACACCTGGCAGCGATGGTGTGGTGTGGAGAGTGTCTATGGGCACTGAAGGAGGTAGAAAACAGCAATTATGAGGCATTGAACTCAGTACTGTCCTGTTAGAGCAGAAAGAAAGTCTGAACCAAACTCAGCTGATTCCCACTCACAGAACATTTAAACTTGAAAGGCAATCTAGGCCATAAAAACTGCAACTCCTGGGAGGGTCCTAGTGCTGAACTAGGCCCAGCGACAGTGGACTGGGTGGGGCATGTGACATACTAAGACACCAGCTGGCACCGCCAAGGGAGTGCTGGCATCACCCTTCCTTTAAACCCAGGATGCACAGCTCAAGGCTCCAAAAAGAGACCCCTTCCATCTACCTGAAGAGAGGAAAGGGTCGGGAGGACTTTGTCTTGCATCTTGGATGTCAGCCCAGCAACATCAGGATCAGGCCCCAGTCAGAGTCATGAGGCCTCTGTTACAGCTCCCAGATGACATTTCTAGACACACCCTGGGCCAGAACGGAATCTACTGCCTTGAAGGAAAGGACCCAGACCTGGCAGCTTTCATCACCTGCTAACTGAAGAGTTCTTGGGACCTGAATAACCAGCTGTGATACCCAGGCACTACATTGAGGGCCTTGGTGAACTTCTGAGACTTCCTCGTTTCAGGTACCAACACCGCCACAGTGGGGTAGAGCACCAAGCAGGTTCTTGGGGTCCCTGATTCCAAGAACTCAAATTCCCCATCCAAGGACTTGACTCTTGGATGGCATTTCTGAACCCCCTCTGGACCAGAGGGGAGCCCACTGCACTTAAGAGAGCATCTCAGGCCAGGCAGCTTTTACCACAAGCTGACTTAAGAGACATTGGGCCTTAAGGGAACATTGGAAATAGTCTGGCAGTGCTCCTAATGTCTAAGAGTGTCAGTAGCTAAAGGCTCCACTGCCTTTGGAAAAAGGAGGGAAGAGTGGGAAGAGCCGTGTGTTGTGGTTTGCCAGCTCAGCCACAATACAATAGAACACAAGATAAACTTCTAAGGCTTTTGACTCTAGTCTCTGACTCCCAGAAGGTACTTCTGAACCCACCTGAGGTCTTGGGAACTTTCTATCCTGAAAGAGAGAACACAGGCCTGGCTGTCTTTGCACATGCTGATTGAAGAGCCCCAGGGCCTTGAGTGAACATAGGCAGTAGCCAGGAAGTGGTGTCAGCAGGCCATGTGTGAGACCCAACACTGTGCTGTCTTCAGGTCTGAACTATTGCAGTCATAGTAGTGGTGGCCACAAGGGTACTTGTTCACTCCACCCCCAGTTTTAGGTGACTCAAAACAGAGAGAGACTCTGTATGTGTGGGAGAATGTAAGGGAAGAGAACAAGAGTCTTTACCTGGTAATCCAGAGGATTCTCCTAGATCTTGTCCAAGACTGTCCTCTCCAGATGGTACCTCTGTGAGTCTGCAAGAACACAATATGACTGGGCTTTGGGTGCCCCCTAATGCAGAAATAGCTTAGATCACAACACTCAAGTCATTTCAAATATCTGTAAAGCTTTCCCAAGAAGAACGGATACATATAAGCCCAGACAGTGAAGACTATAATGAATATCTACCTCTTCAATGCTCAGACAGTGAAGAACATCTACTAGCGCCAACATTATCCAGGAAAACATGACCTCACCAAATGAACTAAATAAGGCACCAGGGACCATTCCTGGAGAAACAGATGTGTGACCTTTCAGACAGAGAATTTAAAACAGCCGTGTTGGGGAAACTCAAATTCAAGATAACAAAGAATTTAGAATTCTATCAGATAAATTTAACAAAGAGATTGAAATAATTGAAAAGAATCCAGCAGTAATTCTGGACCTGAAAAATGGAATTGGCATACTGAAGAATGCATCAGAGTTCTTTAATACTGGAATAGATCAAGCAGAAGAAAGGATTAGTGAGCTTTCAAATTAGCATTTGAAAATACATAGAGGAGACAAAAGAAAAAGCAACAAAGCACGCCTACGCGATCTAGAAAATAGACTCAAAAGGGCAAATCTAAGAGATAATTGACCTTAGAGAAGAGATAAAGAAAGAGATAGTGTTAGAAAGTTTATTCAAGAGATAGGGATAATAACAGAACTTCTCAAACCTAGAGAAAGATATAAATATCCAAGTATAGGAAGGTTATAGAACAACAAGCAGGTTTAACCCAAAGAAAACTAAGTGAAGGCATTGGATAGTTAAACTCCAAAAAGTCAAGGATAAAGAAAGGATTGTAAAAGAAGCAAGAGAAAAGAAACAAATAACATACAATGGAGCTCCAGTACAACTCACAGCAGATTCTTCAGTGGAAACCTTACAGGCCATGAGAGAGTGGCATGCCATATTTAAAGTGCTGAAGAAAAGAAAATATTTACTTTCTTTCAGACATCAAGGAGAAATAGACTTTTTCAGACAGTGAAAAGCTGAGGGATTTCATCAATGCCAGACCCATCCTTCAAGAAAAGTTAAAGGGGAAATGCTTTTCTTTCAATCAGAAAGAAAAGAACATTAATGAGCAATAAATCACCTGAAGGTATAAGACTTACTGGTAATAATAAGTACACAGAAAATCATAGAATATTATAACACTGTAATGTGATGTGTAAACTACTCTTATTCTAAGTAGAAAGACTAAATGATCTAATAAAAAATAATTTTTCAAGACATAGTAAAATAAGATGTAAATAGAAATAACAAAAAGTTAAAAAGCCGGAAAATGAAGTTAGAGTGAGTTTTTATTTTCTTTTTGCTTGTTTGTTCATGCAAATAGTGTTAAGTTGCTATCAGGTTAAAATAATGGGTTATAAGAGAGTATAAGCCTCATGAAAACCTCAAACCAAAAAACATAAAATGGATACACAAAAAATAAAAAAGCGAGAAATGAAATATCACTAGGGGAAGATGAGAATGAAAGAAGAGGAGATCACAAAACAACTAGAAGACAAATAACAAAATGGCAGGAGTAAGTTCTTATCAATAATAATATTGAATGAAAATGGACAAAACTCTCCAATCAAAAGACACAGACTGGATGAATGGGTGAAAAACCAGACTCATTGTTTGCTACAAGAAACACTCTTCACCGTAAAGACACATGTAGACTAAAGATAAAGAGATAATAAATATATTCCATGCCATATGAAACCAAAAAAAAAAAGCAGGAATCACTATGTCAGACAAAATAGATTTCCAGAGCAAAAGTATAAGAAGAGACAAGGTCACTACGTAATGTGATACAGGTGTCAATTTAGCAACAGGATATAACAATTTTAAATATGTATGTACCCAACCCTGGAGCACCCAGATATATCAAGAAAATATTAAAGCTAAAGAGAGATGTAGATCCCACTACAATAACAGATGGAGACTTCAACACCCCACTTTCAGCATTAGACAGATCTTCCAAAAAGAAAATCAACAAAGAAACATCAGCCTTTAAATAGACCTAAGAAGATATTTACAGAACATTCTTTTATCTAAGAGCTGCAGAATACATGAATGCACATTCTTTTCCTTAGCACATGGATTATTCTCAAGGATAGACCATATGTTAAGTCACAAAACAAGTCTTAAACATTCAAAAGTATTGAAATAATATTAAGCACCTTCTGTGACCATAGTGAAATAAGACCAGGAATTCATAACAAGAAGAATTTTGGAAACTATACAACTACATGAAAATTAAACAGTATGCTCCTGAACAACCATTGAGTCAATTAAGAAATTAAGAGTGCAATTTAAAAAATTCTAGAAACAAATGATAATGGAAACAGTATACCAAAACCTATGAGATGCAGGAAAAGCAGTACTAAGAGAGATGTTGATACCTATAAGTGCCTACATCAAAAAAGAGAAAAATCTTCAAATAAAAAAATCTAATGATGCATCTTACAGAACCAGAAAAGCAAGAGCAAATCAAATTCAAAATTAATAGAAAAGATAAATATCAAACACAAATAAATGAAATAAGAAACGAGAACAATTACACAAAATGTTGGTATTTTGCAAAGTTGAACAAAATTGACAAATCTTTAGCCAGACTAAGAAAAAAAAATCAAATAAATACAATTAGAAATGTAAAAGAAGACATTACAGCTGCTACTGCAGAAATTCAAAGGATCATTAGTGACTACTATGAACAACTATACACCAATAAATTGGAAATCTGAAAGAAGTGGGCATACTTATATATAAAACCTGTGAGGATTGAACCAGGAAGAAACCCAAAGCCTGAACAGAGAAGTAACAAGTAATGAGATCAAAGCCATGATAAAATCTCCCGCACTAAAGAAAAGCCCGGGACCTGATGGCTTTACTGCGGAATTCCACCAAACATTTAAATAATTAATACCTAGTCTACTCAAACTATTCTGAAAAAAATAGAGGAGGAGAGAATCCTTCCAAACTCATTTTACAAGGCCAGTATCACCCTGATACCAAAACCAGGCAAAGACACATCAAACAAAGAAAACTGCAGACCAATATCTTTGAATGTTGATGCAAAAATATCCCACAAAATACTAGCAAGCCAAATTCAACAATACATTAGAAAGATCATTTATCGTGACCAAGTGGGATTTATCCCTGAAATACATGGATGATTTAACTTATTCAAATTCATCAGTGTGATGCATTGCATCAACATGCAAGATAAAAATCACATGATCATTTCAATTGATGCTGAAAATGGATTTGATAAAATTAATCCATTCATGATAAAAACCCTAAAAAAAACTAGGGATAAAAGGAACATACCTCAACATAGGAAAGTCACATACAACAGACCCACAGCTTGTATCATACTGGGGAAATATTGAAAACTTTTCTTCTAAGACCTGGAACATGACGAAGATACCCACTGTCACCGTTGTTATTTAACACAGTACTGGAAGTCCTAGTTAGAGCAGTTAGGCAAGAGAATGATACAAAGGGTATCCAAATTGAAAAGAAAGAAGTCAAATTATGCTTGTTTGCAGATGATAAAATCTTGTATTTGGAAACTTTTAGAACCAATAAATTCAGTAAAGTTGTAGTATACAAAATTAACATACAAAAATGAGCAGCGTTTTTTTACATGCTAACAGTGAGCAATCTGAAAGAGAAATAAAGTAATTCCGTGTACATAGCCACACATAAAATTACTTAAGAATTAACCAAAGAAGTTAAAGATCTCTATAATAAAAACTATAAAACACTAATGAAAACAATGGAAAAGAACATCAAAAAAATGGAAAAATATCCCATGTTCATGGATTGAAAAAATCAATATTGTTAAAATGTTCATACTACTCAAAGCAATCTACAGATTCATGTAGTCTCTATCAAGATACCAATGACATTCTTCACAGGAATAGAAAAAAAAATTCTAAAATTTATATGAAACCAAAAAAGACTCAGAATAGCCAAAACTATTCTAAGCAAAAAGAACACAACTGGAAGAATAACATAATTTACTTCCAATTATACTACAGAGTTAAGTAACCAAAACAGGATGGTACTGGCATAAAAACACACATAGACTAATAGAACAGAATGGAAAACCCAGAAACAAATCCAGACACCTACAGTGAACTCATTTTTGACAAAGGTGCTAAGAACATATACTGGAGAAAGGAAAAGTCAGTCTCTTCAATAAATGGTGCTGGAAAAACTGGATGTCCATATATAGAAGAATGAAACTAGATCCCTACTCTCTCTTGCCATATACAAAAATCAAATCAAAATGAATAAAAGTCTTAAGTTTAAGACCTCAAACCATGAAACTACTATGAGAAAACATGGGGGGGAAATTCCAGGACATTGGTGTGGGCAAAGATTTATTGAACAGTACCGTACAAGCACAGGCAACCAAAGCAAAAGGGGACAAATGGGATTGCATCAAGTTAAAAAGTCTCTGCACAGCAAAAGATACAATCAACAAAGTGAAGATACAACTCACAGAATGGGAGAAAATGTTTGCAAACTAACCCCTGACAATATATAACCAGAACATATAAGGAGCTCAAACAATTATATCCAAAAAAAATCTAATAATCCGATCAAAAGATGGGCAAAATAGTTAAATAGACATATCTCAAAAGAAGACATGCAAATGACAAACAGGCATATGAAAGGTGCTCAACATCACTGATCATCAGAGAAATGTAAATCAAAACTATAATGAGATATCATCTCACCCCAGTTAAAATGGCTTATATCCAAAAGACAGGCAATAACAAATGCTGGCGAGGACATGGAGAAAAGGGAACCTTGTACACTGTTAGCAGGAATGTAAGTTAGTACAACCACTATGGTGAACAGTTTAGAAGTTCCTCAAAAAGCTAAAAATTAAGCTACCATACCCTCTAGAAATTCTTCTGCTGCATATATACCTCAAAGAAAAGCAATCTGTATGTTGAAGAGATATCTGCACTCCTATGTTTGTTGCAGCATTGTTTACAATAGCTAAGATTTGGGAGCAACCTAAGTGTCCATCAACTGATGAATGGATAAAGTAAATGGGGTACTTACACACAATGGAGTACTATTTAGACATAAAAAAGAATGAGATCCAGTCATTTACCACAACATGAGTGGAACTGAAGATCATTATGTTAAGCGAAATAAGACAGGCACAGAAAGACAAATATCACACATTTTCACTTGTTGGTGGGATCTAAGAATAAAAAAACCATTGAATTTGTGGACATAGAGAGTAGAAGGATGTTTACCAGAGGCTGTGAAGGGTAGTGGGAAATTAGTGGGGAGGTTAGAGTGGTTAATGGATACAAAAAAAAAAGAAAATAGAATACGACCTACTATTTGCTAGCACAGCAGGATAACTACAGTTAATAATAACAACATTTTTAAATAACTTAGAGTGTAATTGGATTGTTTGTAACTTAATGGATAAATGCTTGAGGGGATGGATACCCCATTCATGGTGTGCTTATTTCACATTGCATGCTTATATCAAAACGTCTCATATACCTTTTAAATATGTATAACTATACCCACATAAATTAAAAATAAAATAATTAAAAGGGAAAGCCATAGGTTTGACTACACAAAAATTTAATAATTTTTGAATAGAAAAAAAAATCCTTGGAGAAAATAACCTAGAAAAAACTATTAGCAGCAACTATTTCAGAGACATTGCATCTTCATGGTCAAAGAATTCATATAAGTTGATACCTAGAATGCTGAAATCCGAATAGAAAAGTGGACCAAGTACAGATTAGAAGACTCACAAGGTAATTTTTTAACATATTAAAAAGTTCAATTTAACTAGGAATCACAGATATGTACCCATAAACACACCAATCATTTAAATAAAGTTGTTGAGATTTTGTTGAATATCCTTCCAGTCTGTTATCTATCCTATTTATACCTATTGCTTGATATATCCATCTATATAGTTACTTTGTATGTTACTCTTCATCCATTTAGCTATCCATCCATTTACATATTTTTTGAAAAGTGATCATAACGTATTTTTTTTTATTTTTTCTGTTTAACATATTTTGAACTTCTTTTCATATCATTGTACATTCTTATGTTCAATCTTTGCATCTTGTTACACTGTATGGATGTACCGTAGCTTATTGAAATGAGCTGTCTTACTTGGCACTTACGTTGCTTACAGTTTTTTTAGTAGTTACATATTGAGCATCATCACACTTGATCAGATTATTTTCTAAAGGTAAATTTGGAAAGGTTGGATTTGCTTTTTCAAAAATTATGCACATGTTTCAGACTTCTGCTGCCTGTTGCTAAATTGTTCACCTTTCTACCATAATGCATCAGAGTAAGCATTCTCAAATTCTTCTAAACACTGGCTAATATAGTCAGAATTTTATGGCAGTCAAAATGATTGGCAATGTCTTATTCTTCTACTTTGCTTTTTTTGATTATTAAAGTAACAAACATATTATTTTGTGGTTTTTGGTAATTTTTTGATGAAATTCCTAATCATATCCTTTCCCCCAATTTTTCCTTTGATATAATAATCTTTTCATTATTTATAAAGGTTACATTCATATTTAGGTAAATATGCCTTTGAATTATGTAGATTTTTTAATAGAGAGAAATTTTTAAAAATCTTTAATTAACCTACTAGCTTTGTGCTTCATGGTTTCTACTTTCAGTGTTATAATTATAAACCCCTACTGGAAACCAAGATTATATTAAGTAGAATGAGAATATTTTGATTCATCTGTTCCATTTTCCTTCAGGTTTATAGTTGGATCTTTCATTATAGAATGTATGATCAATGGGATTTTTTAACATAGAGCCTTAGAGGAAAACTCAGGACCACCTGGTTTTTAATTAAAATGAATTCTTTCAGAAGATTATATTGTGAATGTAGCTTCCCAGTGACTTCCTTCTTAGTGTTCAAATTGGGCTCACTGGAAGGACTGAACTGTATTAAGATCTTATGGATGTTAGCATAATTATTTTTAATGTTTTTATATACAGTGACTGAGTTATCCTCGATTTGAGTAATAACATAATACTTTAGTAACTCATCTGAGTTTTGTGAGGAAATTTTATTACTCAACATTCATATCTTAGAAGGTCAAATTATTCTAGAAGATACTGCTTTGATTTTAGAGAAACAAGTTTATTGATCTGGTGAGAAAATCACTGGTGAGTGAATCCCAAGCATTCACTAAATTAGTAAATTTAAAACATGATAACTCCTATGGATTGAAAGGTGATCCTTGTTTTAAAGGAACTGAAAGGTAAAGTAATCAATAGGTTTATGAGAAGATATATCAGGATGCCTGGCTTGGCTTTTTCTAAACTACATAACTCTTCCCACTCTATTCTACTGGTATTGAGTACATTATTAGTCCCATGTGTTTGCACTGGAAAGAGAGTGAGTATCAATGCTCTATCACCAAGGACAGTATGTTTTAATCACTTGGATCTTCTTAATGAAAAATACAGATTTTGAATTTGTAGGCTTTGACTGGACTTGAGATTCTGCATTCCTATTAAGTCTCCAGAAAAAAAACCACTGTGCTGGTTCATAGACTCCTCTTTGAGTAGAAAGTGTGGAGAACTCTTGTATTGACATTTATAGTTCTCTTTAAATAAAGTAATAGGTAAAACGCATGAAATAGTAAAATTGCAATACAGTAAAAACATTAAACATCTTATAAGTATCAAGTAAATTAAATACTTTTCTCCTGTTAATGTTTCTTTAGTTACAGAGAGACCCAAGCTGAGAACCTAGAAGGGTAGAAGGAAAATATATTTTTCCTCTTTTATTATGAAAGGTAGGATCCTTTAATAATTGGAAGTTAATGGTGTATAGGATACCTGTGTAGGTGTCTGAATCTAGAGAAACAAGGATAGTGCCTCTCATCTTTGTGTTTCATCTTCTGCCATAGGCATTGCCAGGAGTTACATTTGGAGAGAAGCAGAAAACACTATTTGGATTAGTGTTTAGCAGCTAGTTCAGACTTCAACAAAAAAGGCTGATCTCATTTCTGCCCAGTTTGGGGGCACACACACACACGCGTGTATATATATATATATATTTGATATAAAATGTTGAACTATTTTGAAATATAGTTGAGTACTACTGTATTATAATAGTGGTTATTTTTTCTTCAAACTAGTAAATGTCAAATGATTTCAACATAGAAGTTGATCAACATATCTAAAAAGAACAGCTATCCATAGCCAATAGTTTAAGCATTTATTCTTTTAGACTATCAGCTGGGAAGGTAACATCCTTCTGGATATTTTTGTCATATTTGGGTATTTTTGGCTCTCCATGAAGATGAATAGTTTCTATTTTTAATGGTCTTTGATAGTAGAGTAAAACTCTCTATTATAAATTTTGGATATTTTCTTATGTTTTATAAGTTATAACTAAAATTTCTGAAAGGCCCAAGCAAGGTTAATGACCAAACTAATAAAGCATGCTCCATGGGATGCCTCCCCTCTTATAAAGATACTTAGTGCTAAATTTATAAAGTTCTAATTTGTGGAGTACCAACAAGAGTCACTTTCAAGTGAGTAAGCTTTTTAATCTCAATTTTGCCATCTGAGAATCACTTAAGAATTGCCCAGTTCAAGGGTATACATTATAGCCAATCCCAAGTAATTTCCACTCATTTTCCAATACACAGTGTTATGTTCTTTGAAAAATGTAATACAATTTGTATGATACCATGTGAGTTTCAGTGTAAACTTTATCATTAATGAGATATTACTGAAGGGTTTCTTGGATTGTGAGCCCTTGAGAGGCAGCTGGAGAGATGGATATGTCCTCTCACTTTCTGTGTTTTCCTAGAAATTGATGTACAGTGTAGTCAGTATGTCTGTGTCTTTCAGAGACATTCTCATAATGCTTATTTTATTTCCCAAGACATTATTCTTGTGATTAGAGTTTTGTTGTTTCTGTTGTTCGTATAGCAGTGGGAGTTCATCATTACTTATTTAGACAATGCATAGATTGATTTTTTTCTCTTTATTTTTTGGGCGCCTAAACATTTCATATGTCTCACCAGTAGCATGTATTCATGAAATGTCTTCATCATATTGTGATTCTGTTCATCACTTAAATGGATCCAGTAAAAAAAAAAAAAAATTATGATGGTATAGAGAGAGCATGGGTTGGCAAACTGAAGTCCATAGGCCAAATCTGACTCACTGCCTTTTTTTCGTAAATAAAATATTTCTACCTGTTTTTTTGGAACACAGCTATGCACATTCATTTAAGTATCTTATGTAGCTGCTTTTGAATTACAAAGGCAGAGTTGAATAGCTGGGATAGAGACCATATGAATTGTAAAACTTAAAATATTTGCCATCTAGCCCTTAAACCCATGATGTTAAGGGATGATATAGAGAAGCTGATTATTGGGTCATCTACTTCTTCACACAAAATTCATTCAATATTCATCCAGCAATATCAGGTAAACCAATGGGGGATTTATAAGATAAAACAATGGAAAGGAAAAATAATCTTGACTTCCCTTCTGATAATATGCAGAATAGATACCCTGAACCACACTCCCGTAAAAATGATTAAAGATAAAATAAAACTTTAAAATTGCATAGCAGAGTTAGCAAGAAATTTTGGCTTCCTCCTACTCCAGCAATAAACTGAAGATGGGAATAGGTGAAGATAAGCTAGTACTCAAGTTGGCTTTTGCCTAGGAGGCTTTTGCATGACTACAGTGAAGTTGATCTTTGATTTTGATGTCTCGGCGGGGTACATAAGACTTGAAACAAATCTACTGCCTACATAAGATGTAAGATCTTTTGGGAGACTGTTACATGACTCTGGTACCCCAAAAGGCTACACTTTTAGCTTAAGAATGAACTAGAAATAAACTTCCATAAACAGGATAAATTTATTATACAAAACTTTGGTGGTAGGTAGAAAGGGGTGGGAAACATCTTTGAAATTTTATAATACAAGCTGGCCTTGTTTGGACCCAAATTAAAACATCTCTGTGGAAACAAAAACCAAACAAATAGAAAAACGTCATGTAAAGAATTTATTTTAAAAAGGTATCTCATCTGTAATGGTCTGGAAGTAAATAGAAATCCACTTTATAAGAAATTACTTTCAATTCAGGCTTCATAGAATTCCTAAAGATAAAGTTACAAGGGAAGAGAGAGCATAATCAAAAAAATAAAACTTCCACATACAAACAAGGAGATAAATCACCATGAATGAGAACCAGCAAAAGTAATAGCAATAATAACCAGTAGAAATTTAACAAAATAAATGTATGCAATCATAAAATGAGACTAATATGTCTAAAGAATTTAAAGGTTGGTAGAAAAATATAAATAAGCACTATCAAATAATCGGATTTGAAAAATCTAAATTTGACAATAAAATCACTATTTAAAAATAAAGAATTTGTTAAGTAGCAAACAATACAGAGGCTAAGAGTATGAGGGAACTGGAATATCTGAAGAAATAATTCAGAAGGACAAAAGGATAGAAAATATAGATGAAGACAAGTGGATAGATACGTAATAATGGAAAAAACCTCACATATTTCTAACTGGACCCTCAGAAGGCAAGGTTAGAATGTCAAAAAGGCACTATTTAGAGAAATAATGGGGAAGGATTTGCAAAATTGATGGAAATTTTTTACCTTTTAATTAAGATACAGAAGTCTCAAAGGATACATAAAAATAAACCCAAATCTTGAAGCTTCGTAATGAATCTGCAGAAGACAAAAATACAGAAAAGACCTAAAAAGCTACTCCGTGAATAAACATTACACACAGAGAAATGATGATTACACTTACCACTGACATTTCAATAATAGTAATAGAAGGTAGAGGAAAGTGTGGAATTGTATCTGCATATTGAAAATAATTGTCTTCTTGGAATTATACATCCAGAAAACTGTCCACTCAGAATGAAGTAATATGAAGAAAATTTATGACAAACATGTGCTGAGAGAATTAACTACCCAAATACTCTTACAAAAAAGAATTTTAAAAGGAGTGCTTCAGGAGGAAGAGCAATCCCATTTTGAAAGTCTAAGATTTAAAAAAAAAATGTTAAGTGTGTAGAATTCTAATTTGAGGGAATAATTAACCAACATATTGCCCCAAAATAATATCTTGGAGGAAGCAATTAGAGTTGAAGGGTTCCAAGTTTCTTGTAAAGTTTGGAAAAATTTTTAAAAGATTGATTATCTTCAGGTTTTAATTTAAGTATGTTTATTAAAATTTCTTTTCTTTTTTTTTTTTTTTTTTTTTTGAGACAGGGTCTCCCTCTGCCACCTAGGCTGCAGTGCAGTGGCCTGATCACAGATAATTGCAGCCTCCACCTCACAGGCTCAAGCGATCCTCCCACCTCAGCGTCCCAAATAGCTGGGACTGCAGGCACACACCATCACACTGGGCTAATTTCTGTACTTTTTGTACAGATGTGGTTTTGCCATGTTGCCCAGCCTAGTCTCAAACTCTTGGGCTCAAGTGATCCTCCCACGTTGGCCTCCCAAAGTGTTGGATTTACAAACATGAGCCACTGTGCCTGGCCTTTGCTTATTAAAATGTCTAAAGAACTACTAAAAGATAAAATGTGTATCTAGCTCTCAGGTTATTAGAAGGAAAATTGTGGTGAGGAAAAACATCAGTATCAAAGTCATTGAAGTAGGTAATAAAAGAATGGAAAAAATGTGATAATGTGATAAATAGAAAGTACAACTAATTAAATGAATTAAAGTTTTCACTTAAAATACGAAATGGCTTAAACTTTCTGTTTAGAAGCTAGGATACATTAAAAAAAAAAAAAAATTCAACCTAAAAGAAACGAACGCAGCTGGGCACGGTGGCTCACGCCTGTAATCCCAGCACTTGGGGAGGCAGAGGCGGATGGATCACGAGGTCAGGAGATCGAGACCATCCTGGCTAACACAGTGAAACTCCGTCTCTACTAAAAATACAAAAAATTAGCCAGGCGTCCTGACAGGCGCCTGTAGTCCCAGCTACTCGGGAGGCTGTGGCAGGAGAATGGCGTGAACCTGGGAGGCGGAGCTTGCAGTGAGCTGAGATCCCGCCACTGCACTTCAGCCTGGGGGACAGAGAGCCTACCTCAAAAAAAAAAAAAAAAAAAAAAAAAAAAAAAAAAAAAAAAAAAAATTCATAGAATGCATAAATAGAATGCATAAAAACTTAAGTAGTAAAAAAATGTACCAGGCAAACATTAACTAACAAAATCTGGGATAGGTGTATTTGTACAAGATAAGATAGATCTTAAGGCAGTGTAAAAATAATTTTATTTTTTTGAGACAGAGTCTCACTCTGTTGCCCAGGCTGGAGTACAGTGGCACAGTCTCGACTCACTGCAACCTCTGCCTCCCGGGTTCAAGCTATTCTCTTGCCTCAGCCCCCGAGTAGCTAGGACTATAGGTGTGCACCACCACGCCCCACTAATTTTTTGTATTTTTAGTAGAGATGGGGTTTCACCATGTTGGCCAGGTTGGTCTCGAACTCCTGACCTTGGGTAATCCACCCAGCTTGGCGTCCCAAAGTGCTGGAATTACAGGCATGAGCCACCAAGCCTGGCCAAAAAATGATACTTTAGATATAAAGTGGCCCAAAATATAGGAAAATTTCAATTAATCAAGATATAAAAGTTCTAAACTTTATGTACTTAAAACTACAGCTTCAAAATATGTAAAGCCCAAATTGATAAAACTACAAAAAAAAAAAGGCAGGTGTAATAGATTTGAATATATGTCTCTAAGAATTTACAGATCAGGAGGAATTGAATAACATAATGTAGGCAAATTTTATGGAAGAGATGTATAGGGAATACTATCCCCAATGACCATGAGAGATACAGAAAATTAGCCAAATTTGATCAAATCTTAATTAGAAAAAGAGAATAAGTTCAAAGATAATAGGAGAAAGGAAATAACACACAGAAACGTCTAATTAATACAATAATACTAAAAGAAGAAAATGAGTGTTAAAAAAAGATCAAAGCTGATTCATTAAAAAGACTGGCAAGAGAGTTCAAAAACCCAAAAGAGGACAAAATAAATAGTATTAAGAATGAATCAAAAATGAAAAAGGTTCAGCAGGGTTTAAAGTGATTTGAAAAGGGCATTATGCACACCTTTCTGCTGCCAAAGTTGAAACCATGTGAAATGTCAAATTCCTAACATAAATTACCAAAACAGAGTGAAAAGAAACAGAACAATTCAATGTCCATATCCATTAAATATTTGAATCAGTAATCTTCTCTTCCAATATCACCACTGCCACACAATTTTGTTGCGATCTTTTACTAAAACTTTAAGGAACTGAAAATTCCAATTATAAAATTATTTTGGAAGAGAGAAAAATGAAGTCTACCCTCCAACTTATTTTTTTGAGACAGTATAATAAATAATTATAGCCTGATTTCTTAGATTTAAAAAGTTAAAGTATTAACAGAATAAATCTGGGAATGTGTAAACATCGTATCAAAACTATGTAGCTTAAAAAAAAATGGGAATCTAAGGTGGCACAGCATTAGAAAACAATTATTTTGTAGATCCAGAAAAATTAATTGATAAAATTCAGTAATAATGATTAAAATTTTAGCAAAGCAGGTAGAAAAAAATTCTTAACCAGATAAGTGTTCTAAAACAAATAGCATGATAATAAATGGTAAAATATTGAAAGTTTTATCTTTTTCAATGTGGACTTGGATAATGTGGTTTTAAAACGTATATGGAAAAGCAAGAAAAGCCGAGACACTCCTGCACAACAGTAAGGATGGAGGACATGCCCTACCAAATATAAATTCTTATTATAAAGTTAGAATGGTTAAGATTTACATTGTTTGTTCAGGTTTAGACAAATAGGCCAGTGGGAACAGAAGAGAAAGCCCAGAAACAGACCAACACTTTTGTTAAGATCCCATGACATGTCAGTGAGAGAAAGTAGTGAGTACAAATAAGGTGTGCTGAGACAGGTCCATGTCAATATGCGGAAAAAAAAATAACCTAACTTGCCTCACTCTTTATGTCACAACATATACAAAAATCAGTTCCATATATTAAAAACCTATTAAAATGTGAAGTTTCTAAAATTTTGGAAGACAATATAGGAGAATATATTTTTGTCTTGAGGTTAAAAAGTTTTAAATAAAAACAGAATTAGACAACAAAGGCTAATTTGACTTCACAAAAATGTGAGTATCTGTTTCAATAGATATCATAAAGTGAAAATAGACCACAAATGGGAAGAACATGTTAACTATATATATGTGAATGTGCATGCAAATATATACATACACACAGGCATTGACAAAGTATTAGAATCTATAATGTACAAAGATATTGTACAAATTTATATGTAAAAGACAAACTTTGCATTTCACATTAAAAGATGCATGATTACGAAGTGAACAAAAAATGTTTGGCTGCATTATTAGCTGTCATAAAATACAAATTGAAATTATAATAAAGTACCATTTACAGTTAACAGACTGGTAGAAGTTAAAAGTCTCTAATATCTTGTGCTGGTAGAAATGTAGAAGAATAGGAACTCTCATACAATGTATTTAGAAATGAAAATAGTTAGAACCCCTTTAGAAACCATTCTGTATCATATAATCAAGTGGAACATATAGATGCCCTACAATCCAGCAGAATTTATCCAATAAAAATGCTTTACAAGTGTACTTGTACATATGAAAAATAACATGCATGAATGTTTTGTTTATAGTAGCAAGAGAAGTGGAAAATATCCCAAATGTCCATAGTCAGCAGAATGAATAAGTGAATTTTGAGGTATTCATGAAATGCAATATTATAACGCAATATGAAAGGACTTGCTACAACTATATATATATTATGAAGTCTAAACAGCATAATGAGTGAACAAACCAAGGCATAGATTATGTTCAATATGATTCCATTTATTAAAAAAAACATGCAAAATCTAACAAAATATTACTAAGATAATAAATAAGGCATAACATGGACAAAACTCAGGATCACGGTTACCTCTAAGTGTGGGGTGCTGATGAGGATGTGATCAGAGAGGTGGCTTCAAAAATAGCAAAAATGTTATTTAAAACACTGGATGGGGACTGTGTGGCTATTTGTTTTATTGCTATTTTTGTTCACATATTATTCGTATGTTATCAATATTCCTCAGTGTATGTTTATTTAAAAAATATCCACATAGTTGATGTTAGAAGATTCAGTAATTCCAGTTATAGTCTATCCTGCTTTATGTGTGCCTCTATAATGTTAATTAGCTCTTATACCATTGTAAATATGGGAATGATACCTGTTTAGATGGAAATCATGTGGGTTCATATTGCAATTCATATTTTGTAATCGCATTTAGACTCAAAGTAAAGCCAACACAGCAGAACATGCAAAACACAGAGAAATAGCCTATTGACTGCAAGTTATTTTACTGGTTCAATTTAACCATATCCTCTGTTTTGGATGATCTAATTGAGCAGTTTTCCCAGTGTGTGTTTTGTTCTTTTTTATGTAATTCAGCAGCTTCAGCTTTTCCTACACCCTCTTCCATCAAACCACTTTTACTCATTATTTAAAAGTAAAGTCTCATATTTACCATAGTATTTCTTTACTTATTAGTCACTTAACATGTCTTTTAAACTGTGAAAATATTTAAAATTACAATGATTTTATTGTGAGCTCAACTTATAAGTTTCATAGATTATAATTAGTGCCCCCAATACTTTTTTCCTTAAAATCTTAAAATTCTCCCTTAAAAATAATTTTTATTTTTATTATCTAATTTTGTAGAGCTTGAGGGTTATTTTTTCAGACTGCATATATTACGTTTTTACAGAAATTCCTGTGTCTTCATCAGTTTTGATTAGATTTAGCCGTATATATAAAATTACTAAAAAATGTACCACTTGCCTACCAAATGTACAAGCCAGTGATCCAATACTAGGTACTAAGGGAAATGCACACGGACAACTAATATAATTGTGATCATAAGTGATATAAAGCCTGCCTATAAAATAAAGATTAAATTATTAACAATCAAGTCCTGCAGAGTCTTGACCTAATCTAACTTTCCAGTCTGTCCTTCCTGTGTTTGTCTTCCAGTTGCTCTCCCCTTCAGCCATGTGGACTTATTATCTGTTCTTCACACACACACTGTGAGCCTTGGAGGAGATAAGCAAATTGAAGAGCTTTTACCTTGCCAATCCTTCCTTCATTGTGCTGACAGTGTTAATTTCCTGCAATATTAATCATATCACACAAAATTCACATCTCCCATTTAAAACCTTTAATGGTTCTACACAGCCTACAAAATTAAGTACATATTCATTGCATAGTTCCCATAGATCCTTTAGTATACAGTCCTGACTGTCATTTAACGTTTCCTCCTCACTGACCCTATGCTTTAGTAACCCTCAATAGTTATAATTCCTTAGGTGTATCAGATACTTTCATGGGTTCACACCTTGTCTTGGTTTGTAATGTTGTAACTGTGCATTGCCTCTTTTTGTTCACTTCTGTATTCATTTGAGTATTTACTCAATCATCATGGTGCAGATAGAAGGCCACATATTACATGTGGCTGCTTACTAGACAGAGTAAACATTTGTAGAATAAATGAGCTTTGTTCACATGCCTCCTTATCATATAATCTTGTGCATGTGTGTTTATTGTTAGTATTTATTTGTGTGGTTTGCCCAGCACATCTGAAATTTTCAGTTCTAGATTTTCTACTCGTTTCATATTTTTGGGAAAGTAGCTTATTTTCTTTGAGCCACAATTTCTTCCTCTATAAAACAGTGACAAAAATTTGACCTAAATCACAGAGATTTGGGGACAAACCCAGTACTTTGTTAATTACTAAGTGCTATCCACGTGTTAGATTAACTGTAATAGTTTAAAAAGTTCTCAAAATGTTGAAGTTGAAATTGTTGAAACATTTCAGTTCAGACACCAACTCCCTGACTTCTATAAAGAACTTAAATATGAAATGCTCCTCGTTTTTCACTGTGTCATCAGTTTTAGCTCTTATTTTATGTAATTAGTCTGTAAGCTCCATGAGGACAGTTTTATTCATTACTGTTATCTTCTGGAATTGTCAAATGTGTGAATGAACAGATAACCATTAGTATCAAATATAGCAACTTGAACGGGGTTGGCAAGAGGCTAGATATATTGAATAAACTTATTAAATGCATGGCCCTTGTGTTAAAAAAAAATCCAAGAAAGAATTTTAAAAGCCGTCTTGCACCTGAGCATTTAATGGGGGAAGCCCTTTCTATATCAACTTTCCTATCATTAACAATGACTGTGAAATCTCACTGGGCTCCTGGATGTATTTTATGTACTTACAAACAGTAAAGCATTATCAATAATTACATTAGCCATTGTTATTTAAATCACTATTAGTCATAAATATATACCTATTGAACATATGCTGACCTATACTTACTTATAAAATGGATAAATAACTCCCTCTTCTCATATGATATTTATGTTGCTGAAATCCAGAGTCCAAACCACCAAAAATCAGAGCCAGGGAAGTCAGGACAGGGGAGTCAGAATCCTTGAGTTCAATTCCCATCAATCCTGCATTCTACTTTTTTATCCTTCTTTGGTTTAGTCCTCAACTACAAAAGGAGGCTAAAATAGATACTAGCTCATTGGACTGTTTGAGGATTGATTCAATAAATGTCAGCCTTTGTCAAAGTTCCTGCCTCAGAGCAAGTGCCCATATACTGTTAGGTGATGCTGTTGTTTGTGGTTGCTCCTTTTATTATAATCATCTTCATGTGCCTTCTGAGGCCTTAAAGAAACACTAAATTATATATAATCATACATGTGTGATATACATATGTAAAGGAGATTTTCTAAGATTCAGTACATGAAGCCCTGCTTTGACATCTCCCTCTCAAGAAGTAACCTATGAAGACATCCATCTATTGAAAACTGAGTGGCTTTATCACCTCCAGAGCTTCAGCAGTAGTTGGAGATGTGGGGCCAGACACATAGGGAAAGGGGATAGCAGAAAAGAATAGAGGAAGCTGCTTTTCTACCAGGTGATCTATCAAAGAAGTGCTAGTTGGGTGAGACTAGATCCTGCATTAGAAGATGAGGGCAAGATGCATCAAATTACAGACTGCAACAATATCTCAACTGCTTGGCTTTATCAAAATGTCTTTGTTACCTGAGTATAATCAACTTAATTGACGAGAAGAGAGATTTTATTCTTTATAAATCATAATTTTCATTTATTAGCTCAAGCTGTTTTTTTTTTTTTTGGTCTTAGGATTTTTAAAAATGGGCATTACTGATGATACACATTTATGGAATTCAGGAATCTCCAACAATAGTTCTCTCTCTATATTTTTTAGGGGGGATCTCTTCTAGAAAACTGATTGGCTAGGAATTAATGATTGTTATTTTCTTAATACCAGAATTTGTTCTATTAACTAGCATAGCTGCAGACTTTCATGATGTGAGACCCTACATGTGATACTAATTATATTCCTTAATTTCAATCCTTCTGATTTCTCATGTTAGACTTAGTTAAACAACTAGGTATATATTTTACTGAGTGTTTTCAGAGGATTTTTCAAAAATAACAATTTATTCTAATTTTAATATTCCCTAGATAATATTGAAATAAACCAGCTCTGTATAATTTAGCCTGAGATAAAAGCATCAGTATATTTGGAACACAAACTTAATTCTATATTTTGTTGAACTACCCAATTTAGTAAAAGCATTTCAATGGTACTTCTTAAATGTAGTATGACTTAGGATACGGGAAGCTGCCCAGAATGTAAAAAGAGGAGAATAATTTATATTTAATTGGTCTAAACCTACTTTACCTAGGTCAATAAGAACAGAAACCAGCAACATTAATCAAGATAAAATTATCAGCTGATTAATCAGTGTTCTAATTACTGCATAGTTCTCTACCTTTTCAATTTTAATTACTAAACCTCATTGTCTTTTCCATATGGCTAACATGTATTCATGGTGTATTTTTTCTCCTAGTGAAATAAGATAAAATTATACATTCTAGATATTAAAATATCAAATGTAGAAAATTACTAGTGCCTCTTAAGAATTTCCCCAAAAAGTATAAATAAGCTACTAGATTATACAAGAAAGGAATGATAACTTCATGGATTTTTAAGTGAATGCTCTTTGTGGTCAATACAACTATGATTATGGAACTAAGCTTTGTGAAACAGTAGATTTTAATGCAATTGGTATTAAATGTAAATTCAGAAGATATATTGGAGACTTTCAAGATGATTTGTTTTAGGGAAGACCTGAATATTTTTTGGTAAATGTCTTTATTAGGAATATGGTGATCCTACTGCAGGGTTTCTTCACCTTGGCACTATTAAAATTTGGGCCTGATCATTTTTTGTTGCAGTAGGGCTGTCCTGTGTGTTGTAGAATGTTTAGCAGCATCCCTGACCTCTACCTACAAGATGCCAGTAGTCTCCCCAGCCCCTCTATCCCTACCCTCTACTGCTATACAAATGTCTGCAGACATTAACAATTGTCCCCTGGGGTTCAAACTTGTCCCCTTACTGAGAATCACTGATCTCACTGGCCCTCATTTGAAAAATGTACTTTAAAACAGATATATTGTATAATAAGACATCCTTGCCAGGGGAGTGGAAGTTTTTTACAGGTTAATTATTTTTATGGGAAAATCTTTTGATATATAAATTCCCAGATACTTTTGATGACATAATGATGATGATCATTGAGATGACAGCAATAATGAATATTCACTAAGTTTATCTATGTCATCACTGTATGAAGGTATAGCAGTTCTGTGAGGTAGGCCCTGTTGTTACTCTCTCTTGGGAGTTTAGAAAGTTTAAATAATGCCCACATTTATATAAAGGCCTAGTTAAGCCTTCCTGACTCCATTTGATAGAACTTTAAATAAAATAACCCTCCTTGAAGATTTTGTATTTCTAAGAAGGTGAAAAATTTGTGCTTCCTTTTTCTTTTTTTTTTTTTTTTTTTTTTTTTTTTTTTTTTTTGAGGTGGAGTCTTGCTCTGTATCCAGGCTGGAGTGCAATGGTGCAGTCTCAGCTCATTGCAACCTCTGCCTCCCGGATTCAAGCTATTCTCCTGTCTCAGCTTCCCGAGTAGCTGGGACTACAGGCGAGCACCACCATACCCAGCTAATTTTTTGTATTTTTAGTAGAGACGGGGTTTCACCATGTTGGCCAGGATGGTCTCGATCTCTTGACCTCATGATCTGCAATAGTTTTAAATGTTGATTACATTTTAAATTGTGTCAATTTGTGGTCTATTGAGGAAATTAATGTAAAATATTTGGGTGTTACTTAAACATTACACAAGAATTATCTTAAAATTCAAATGTGAACTTATTTGGCATTTAACTGAAAAGACAGTTATGGAACTGATTATAGTAAAATAGGCATTGTGATTATTATAATGGAAAAATGAATTTCTCTGAAATGAAAAGTATTTTCTCAGCAAGTTTTCCTTCCTTATTCTCTCCCCTTTTTCTTCTGGTCTTCCCTTTTTTTCTCTTCTCTCCCACTTTTCTTCTCTTTCCATTCTTCATTACGAACTGTACTATTTCTATTACATATTATATATGCTTGAAATTGGAAAACTGTTGAGTTTAGCTACTGCTTATAAATAAATGACTTGAGCAATAATTAATTCCATTTGCATGATCTTAAAGCACAAATGTGAATACTGATGTGGCAGATACCTAATTGTGTTTGTTAGCTATTTGATTCAATTATAAATATTATGTTTCCCCCACTGATGTAGGCTCTACATTCTACCTCTCCTACAAATATTACTTATAAAATTTTATATTTGGACTTAGATTATATAAAGTATATGTCAGTTATAGACTTTCAATTATTTGTAACTCCTTTTTAGAGAAATGTATTCAGAAAATTGGACTGAATATGCATGACTGCATCTATAAGCATTTATTTCAGCATAAAGCCTATTCTAAGGCACATGGCATGTTTAGGTACAGGACTCTTAAATGACAAAAGTCAGCCTATATATCAATAATATTTTTTACTGTGATAGCTTCCTTATTACCTTTTAATTGCTTCGTAATAAAAATTGCAATTTTTTTCTTTGTGGAAAAAAGGATATTCACAAAACCTAGAGATAAATGAATCTATAATTTTTATATGGGAATATAACAACTTTTTATGGCCACAGTATTCAGTATTTCTTAATCATAATACCGTTAGAAAAGTAATGGGCTTAATGTTTAAATTATAAGAGCAAAACGAATCCTTTGCTGAGCGTAATGGTAGACTAGCCCGGGTACCTCAGTCCCTCTTTGTAGCATATTAAAGTTCTTTTCCTAATAGTATGAAAGTTATGTTCAGCATGTTTTGCAGATGTTTGCTTTGCCATTTTCAACCAGAATCTTGGATAAAATGTTAGGCTGGGAAAACATAGCATACAGAGTACTTGAATGTTACAGGTATGTGTTTGTATATCACAATAGATCTCACTCATAAGAGAGAGTTTCCAGAACACTTAACTAAATATCGTAAGGGAACCAAGAAAAAGAAAAGAAAAAGAAAGACACCTAACAGAAAAATGATCAAAGAACAAGGGTGCCGATTCACAAAAGAAATAAAATTGAAATTTAAAGAAAGTATGTTTAACCCTATTCGTAAGCAAAGTATTTGAAAATGAACCACAATGAATTTATTCTTGGCAATGAAAAAACATTAAAACAATACTAATGGCCAACATTGAGATGATGGTTAGTGTAACTTCCTAAGACGATAGTTGGACAATATGTATAGTAATGTAAATTTCCAAATGTTGATTTACTTTGATTCAGATACTTTTTAGGGTTTTTAAAAAATAAACATATATATAGATGTGCCCAGATATTCAGCTATAACATTTTAGTTATGTAGTATTATTTATATTAGCAAAACTGTTACATCACCATTGTACAATGCTGATAAATTAATGGATCTAGGCATGGATCATCAATGGCTGCTAACATCAGAAAAAAGTAAACAATCTGATATTATGTACCACCTGAGGGTAGTATACCATACTACCTATGAAATATTCTTGCCAAAACATAGATTCTAAATTTGAACAAAATTCTAGCTCTAAGATTCTATTTCTAGGAAATACAGTTGATAGAGGAACATGGTAAATGACACTGATCCAAAACATGGGAAATACTATAGATTCATTGGCCTATTTTTGTTTGTTTTTCTTTGTGTTTTTCCTGACAAATAAATTTCTAGGGGAAAAACACAGAAAGGAACCTCTTAACTATTTGCAGTGTATGGATCTTATTTGGATGTTGATATTAACAGTCTGGTGAAGGAAAGGGAAGAAAGAGAAAGGAGGAGTGTAAAGATGAAGGATTTTTAACACTACCTAATTTAAAGGCACACAGTGAAATATGTGTAGATGAAATAATGAGTGGATTTGTTTCAAAGTAATCTGAGGGTGGTATGGGGAATACATAAGGGTACAGATAAAACAAGACTGGCCGTGAGTTGATAATTGTTGAAGCTGGGTCATGGCAGTTAATTGTAGCAGTATTGCTTAAAAACAATGGCCACAGCCAACAACCTCAAAAGTCCAACAATATGGCTTTGATTAAATAATTTATGGTATAACCACAAGGTAAAATAATATGCAGCCATTAAAATGATATTTATATTATATAGAATATTTGAAAATAATTAAACATTCAGAATATTCATAGAACATTAATAAGTATAAAAAGGTTACAAAACAGGATGTAGCAGATAATCCCATTCAAATGCATAGAAAGGAAATCAAGATTAGTAATAATTGTTTCTGAGTTAGGGAATTATCTTCATTTTTTTCTTTGTGCTTTATTGTATATTCAAATTTCTGCAATAAGTATGCATACATTTTATCAGAGTTATAGTATCATTAAAAATTAGGGAAAGAAAAAATGTAGTTTAGAAAGCTTTTCTCCCTAAATGATGAAAACAAAAATTTTATGTGTTCTATACAAGTAAAGTTTCAACATGTGAACATAGCATATACTATTTTATGGTTATATATTATAAATAATATATTACTATAGCTTCGCTGGAAAAGCCAAGGGAAATTAGTTTTGTTATTTGTATCTTGTTTAAGAAGAAAGTGAAGTATACTCTGTGTGTGTGTGTGTGTGTGTGTGTGTGTGTGTTGAATGAGACAGGGTCAAGGAAATGGAGTCTAACATTTGTAGGATATCTGGATTAAGCTAAATACATTACCCTTAGAATTCTCAGTACAGACTTTTGAGGTTGACTTGTATGTCTGCTTTAGGGGTAATGAAACAGACACAGTTTGCAGCATGTAACAGCTGGAGCTGAAAATCAAGCCAAGGGCATTTGGGCTTCCGGTAGACCTCCTAGTACCTTGTAGCAATCTGACCCTTTTACTAGGGTATTTATTTGCTCAGAGTAAAGTATACTGGTAAAACATTTTGCTATTACCATACTGTAAAACTAAAAATTATATAATCTATTATTTTGATACTTGTTATCCAGTTTCCAAAATATTTTCATTAAAATAAAGTTTGAAACATAAAAATTATTTTACTTAGACAAGAATTGGTAAGAGATACCTAAACCTGCTACATGGCCTGCTACAGTGATGGCATCACTTTTCTCTTGACTCTCTCTGCTAGGTGCGGTTTTTAGCATAGTGGAGCACAAGAGATGACATCTGGGGTGGCTAAGGGTCACCTGGCTCTTTGTTGTCATTCCAGATGGACTCTACAGATCCTTTGATACCACCATTTGGGTTACTTTGTCAGCTAGTTGTTTTTTGTTTTTTACTTCAAGGACTATTTATTAACAAACATGTAGTAAAGTCTAGAGTGGAATTCACCAACTGATAAGAAAGAAGGGAGGGTCCAAGAAAGGAGGAATGCAACCTAAATAGGTGAGCATTTCAATGAAGAGGTGACTCTTTGGGGTTGGCATGTTCATTTCCTTGCTTTTGTCGAGCACCTATTATGTGCCAGGATATCAACTTGGTAAACAGTCTCAAAATAGATCCTTTAATTTTTAAAAAATAAGATGGACTTTAAAACATTTTATATGGCTATAGATATAATGGTAAGTTCAGCCCAGATTAGTATTGGTGTGTTGCACCCTTCCACTCTTAAACTTTAGTGCTTAATCATCTATGAAGTGAAAGAGTAAGAACTGAAAACACAGGCACAAAGTAAGTTATTTGGGAAAACAAGGCATAGCCCGTACTCCCTACTTCCTGAGGGACACACACACATACTCACATGCACACACACATATTATATATAATCTTTAAAATATATATTTTAATTTGGACTGTTTAAGAATACATTAAATATTGAAATATTAGCAGTTCTACTAACGTACTTCAGAAAGAATCATGATATTCACGTAAGAGTGCAATAGCATACTGACAGTCCTGTTTGTTTTGTTTCCCAAAGATATTAACTGAGATATTTTGATTGTCATGACCCTTAACATAGACTTCCCTTTATAGTCTTTATTCCAATATAAGGGATGCAATCTTTTGACCAATTTTACTTATCTCTATTCTAATAATTTTATTAAAATGTGAAAACAGCATCTGTTCACTTCGTGGATTTCATTCTCAGCAAACTATCGCAAGAACAGAAAACCAAACACTGCATGTTCTCACTCATAGGTGGGAATTGAACAATGAGATCACTTGGACACAGGAAGGGGAACATCATACACCGGGGCCTATTGTGGGGAGGGGAGAGGGGGGAGAGATAGCATTAGGAGATATACGTAATGTAAATGACGAGTTAATGGGTGCAGCACACCAACATGGCACATGTATACATCTGTAACAAACCTGCATGTTGTGCACATGTACCCTAGAACTTAAAGTATAATAATAAAAAAAAAATCATGAGTAATCATTCTCAATACTTGGAGGAATTTCTTGTAATTCAAAGTTTCAAGAAGTCTCCATTTGAGAAATCCGAGTGGCAAATCTATTGTATGTGTTTGTAGTTTTTGAAAATTGACCAGCCTGGCCGACATGGTGAAACCCTATCTCTACTAAAAATACAAAAACTAGCTGGGTGTGGTGGCACACGCCTGTAGTCCCAGCTACTTGGGAGGCTGAGGCAGCAGAATTGCTTGAACCCAGGTGGCGGAGGTTGCAGTGAGCCGAGATCACGCCACTGCACTCCAGCCTGGGTGACAGAGCAAGACACTGTCTCAAAATAATAAAAATAATAATAATAATGGAGGAGGGGAGGGGGAGAGGGAGGGGGAGGGGGAGAGGGAGGGGGAGGGGGAGAGGGAGGGGGAGGGGGAGGGGGAGAGGGAGGGGGAGAGGGAGGGGGAGGGGGAGAGGGAGGGGGAGGGGGAGGGGGAGGGGGAGGGGGAGAGGGAGGGGGAGGGGGAGAGGGAGGGGGAGGGGGAGGGGGAGGGGGAGGGGGAGAGGGAGGGGGAGGGGAAGGGGGGAGGAGATGGAGATGATTGTTCTGTGGCCACCCTTAAGTTACTTTACCTTTTTCTTTCTAATTATATCCATTATTAGAATTTTCCAAATGCCAAAGAGACTGAGTTTTTCTATACTTATATATAGAATGTGTAAGATTAATGGGCAATGAGAGTGGCAGCTGTCTTTTCCTATATAAAAATGCAATTTTGGCAACCCTCTTACCTTCATGTTTTATTTCCAAAGTAGTTTAAATCTTAGATCTAAGAAGTAACTTCTTTCTGAATTTACACCAAAAAGAGGGAATCTATTTAGACTAGTTCGAGCATGTTTTAAAACGTTTTGAGCTTTGATGAAACATGTAAGAGTTTCTGCTGTTTTCGCATTGATAAGAACCATGTGCATTGTACAAGCCTTCCTTTAGTATTTTGATACAAACTTTCCTCATGCATTCATTAATTATCAACATACAGCTTTTACACACTGGCAAAATAATAGAGCTGATGCTTAGCTTGGTGCTTCATTTTTTTTTCTGAACTGAATTGAATTTTGATCTCATTTGATTTAATATTACAGTCCATTTTTTTCTGGAATGTACTAAATGTGTAGTGTTCTGTTTATTGTAATTGAGGACCTTGTTCTGTGGTCATCTTTTTGAGCACTTAAGAAAGAACATGAGTAGGTATAAGCACTGTAAACACACTGGCCATTGAACATACCAATGAGTGAAAGGTGAGGGGTTGCTGATAAATGAGAAAGAAGTACCTTTGTTTTAGTATTTATTGAGGATTGTTTTTAATGAAGTGTTTTGTCTAAAGTGAAAATACTGCCCTTTTTATCCCTCTTCAAAATCTCTTTAGTAGGTCAAATTCCTGTCTGTGGCTATATCTTCATTGTTTAGAGATCTTGGAAAAAGGTGAAGGCCTAAGCTTAGTTATTAATTAAGTATTATATTGGTGTTTTGTTTATTACGATAGGACAGTAAAATCCATTAATATGAAAGAGGAAGAGGAATGTCGATCCATTATACTACTTTGTGGGTTTGTGAAACTTTAATATTTCTGATAAAAATATGGAGAACATATTTGCAATGGGGTTTGGAAAATGCAATTTTGGTATCATATGCCATGATTTCCATATTGCAGAAATGAAAACTGGTTGAAGCACGCCAGAGCTACAAATGCTTTCCTTTTCCCTGTGGGAAAAAAAAAAAAATCTTACTGTGTGGGATCAGTTTGGGGCACGATGAGTCTCAGAATAGCCACACCTAGACTGAGCAGGCTTAAATTTGCCATCCTAGTTCTGCAGATTATGCTAACTTAATAAAATAAAAATAACCTAACACACACCTAACAGCACATCACTGAAAACATCATTGTTTTAATAGTAACTGCATTTTCATTATTCCAAATTTGAATCCACTTTTCAAAGTGGTTTCACATCATTATCTTTTTTTTTTTTTTTCTAGTTTTGGCAGCATTTTCATTTTTTCTTACACAATGATGTGTTGCTGGGGCCTCATGTTCTCACATAACAGGAGAAAACCAAAGTCTGTTGTCATGTCTTAAAAGAATTGAGATTGTGTACAAAAAACGCTCACATAAATTTAAAGGATGAATAAATTTACAGGTGTAAATGCAAACTGCTTCCAACTCAAGGCAAGTAACAGTCCATGGTGTTCTGGCAGGAAAACATCAGGTAAGAAAGGAAGCAGGATCCTACAGCTTGGACTTTTCCAACCCTGACAGACTGGCAAGATAGAAACTACAACTGGTTCAGGAGCCCTTGCCAGCCTCTAGAGAAATCCCATGACACTCAGCCATGACACTTTAATACCCTGTGCAGATCAGAGACTACTGGCTACTCAGGCTCACCAAGCCATGGACTTGTCTCTGACAAGCACGTTCTTTCCTCAGCCACGAATTGACCCAGCCACATGTACTAAAGGTTGAAATCAAAGGTATGTACAGGATCTTAAACAAATGACTAGGGAAGAGTTAACTTGAATGCAAGGTTAAAATCAACAAGTTCTACAATCCAGTCTTGCTATTAGATACAAGCTTCAAGGACAAATTTCTTTTCAAAGGCTTATTACCGTTTCATGAGGTGTACACATGTGCCAGGGGCAAATTTATACTTCTGAATTAACCCATGCAGCAAATGCTACAAGTAACTGCCTGCAGTCCATTTAGAAGCATTTGTGGTGGATGATGGAGGGGCCTGACTCATGGTACTCCTGCTTCCTAATCCACATCTACTGGAAAGTGGACAGCGAGGTCAGGATGGAGCCACAGGATGCACACCGAGTATTTGCACTCAGCGGGGGAGGTGATTTTGATCTTCTTGGTGCTGGGTATCAGGGTGGCGATCTCCTTATGCAACCTGTCCATGATGCCTGGGTACGTGGTGGTGCCATTGGATAGCACCATGTTGGCATACACATCCTTGTGGATGTCCACATCATACTTCATGGTGGAGTTGAAGGTGGTCTCATGGATGCCTCAAGATTTCACGTCCTGGAAAAAGGGCTGGAACAGCACCTCCAGACATCAGAACCACTCATTGCTGATGGTGATCATCTGGCCGTTGGGCAGCTGGTAGCTCTTCTTCAGGAGAAGGAGGATGCAGCGGTGGCCATCTCCTGCTCAAAGTCCAGGGTAACATACCATAGCTTCTCTTGATGTCACGCACGATCTCCCTCTCAACTGTGTTGGTGAAGCTGTAGCTGTGCTCCGTGAGGATCTCCATGAAGTTGTTGGACAGGTCCCGGCCAGCCACGTCCAGACATAGGATGGCTGGGGGAGGGAGTAGCCCTCATAGATGGGCACTGTGACCCCATCTTCAGAATCCATGACAATACCAGTGGTGCACCCAGAGGCATAGAGGGACATTACTGCTTGGAAGCCCACAGGCCTGGCCAGGGTATTGAAGGTCTCAAACACGATCTGAGTCATCTTCTTTCTATTGGCCTTGGGGTTCAGGGAGGCCTCAGCAGCACTGGGTGCTCCTCCAGGCCATCTGCAGCTTGTTGTAGAAGGTATGGTACTAGATCTTCTCCATGTTGCCCCAGTTGGTGTCCATGCAGTGCTGGATGGTGTATTTCAGGGTCAGCATCTGGCTTGCTCTGGATCTCGTCACCCATGTATGAGTCCTTCTGGCTCATGCCCATTTTCACACCGTGGTGCCAGGGGCACCTGATGATGGAGAGAAACATGGCTCGGAGGCATCCTCCCCAGCAAAGGCAGCTTTGCACATGCTGGAGTCACTGTCAGTGATGAGCCAGCAGTCTTTTCTTTCATTGAGATTGGCGGAGGAGCAGGGAGGTGGAAGGTAGACCATTTGCAGTGAGTGAACCACATCATTATCTTTTGCTTTCCTTCCAACAACTGTTAGATAGATAACCAGGGCCCCACTGCTGGACTTGTTTTAGAGGCACAGAGAAAGGCTCAGCTCTTGTTCTTGATTTCCTTCTCTTACATTCTTGACTATTCCTTCTTTATCCTGTCCCTTCATCCTCTTCCTCTATGAAGGCTTTTCATATCTGCAACATAAAAAGGCTTAACTCATTCTTGTTTTAAACAAGGGAACAAAAACATCATCCTATTCTTCAGTAGCATTCTTCTTCCCCCCCCCCCCCCCCCCCGCCAATATTCCCAATACAACCAGCCCTGTGCCTCCATTGCCCTTTACAGTCAAGTGTCAGGAGAGGGGGCCTCAGTCACTGTGTGAAGATCTCCCTTGCATTCCCTCCTTGAATTTCTCAGCCCCATTGTGAATTCTCTTCAGTGCTGGCATTGAGATCCATCCCGTGCTTCTTCCAGCTCTCTCTTCCATCTTGGGCAGCTACTCTCACCTTTTCAGGGAGTTCCTGCTCCATCTAATTTGAGGGTTCTTCCTCCAAAATTGTATTTCTGTCCCAGCGTCTCTTATACAAAATCATACAGAACTTACACACACATACACACCAATTTCTAATATATTCAAGTCAGCTTCCTTGTAAACATGGATTACCCACTTTCCTTAATGACATGACGATCAACCTTGTTGCTCAGGCCAGATTTCTGGGTCAAGTCTGGGAATCTCATCAGCTTTCACCATGTTCATTCTTCAACAACACGTGTTTTCTTAATCTTATCCACTCAAATCCTGTCAATGACAATTTTTTAAAAAATTCAAATGTGTTTCTGGTTTCATCCTCACAGCCACTATGTTATTATAAAGTCTACCTTGCTTGCATTATTGCAACAATGTTCTAACTGGTATCTTTGCTTCTAATTTCACTTCTTTCCAAATATCTATACTCTTGCCAGAGTGGTAGTGATGTTTCTAACACTTACCTTCTTAAAACCCACTATTTTTTTCTTACCACCTTTCAGTGGGAAATCCATAGTCTTTAATACCTAACAAGAGCTACTTTTTGATTTGTTTTAGCCTCTTTCCAATGCTATCTTTCTCATTTCCCTTGCATATTACCCTGTAACTGCAAAGAACCACCTGAAGTTCTTACAATATTCTGTCATCTGTATCCTTGCTTGAAATGTCCCTAAACTGGGTTAATAAGCGTCTTTCCAGAATTCATGTATATTAGGCACCTCCGAATGTTACTTCATTAGGAAATAGGTCTTGTTTAAATTGCATATGTTTAAGGTGTGTGACAGGATATTTTTGATACACATAGTGAAATGATTATCACAGTCAAGCAAATGAACACATCCATCACCTCAAATAATTCCTTTTTTGTGTGTGTAAGGCAAAGTACCTAAAATCTCTCTTAGCAAGTTTACAGCACACAATACAACATTGTTAACTCTAGTCCTCATCCTATCCATTAGATCTCTAGACTTACCCTACATCATTGCAACATTGTACCCTTTGAGCTACTTCTTCCAATTTCCTCTCTCTTTGCTTCTGGTAACCACCCTTTCTGTTTTTCTCTGTTTCTATGTACTCAAGAAAAAAAAAAAAAAAAATCCGCATGTGAGATCATGTAGTATTTGTCTTTCTGTGTTTGAATTATTTCACTTAGCATAATGTCCTCCAGGTTCACTGATGTTATTGCAAATGACATCCTTTTCTTTTTAAAGGCTAAATAATATTCCATTGGGTATATGCCTGTGTGTGTTTACATCCATACATATGTAGGTATCACAGTTTATCCATTCATTCATTGATGGACACTTTGCAGATGTAATCAGTTAAGGGGAAATCATGCTGGATTAGGGTGGGCCCTAAATGCAGTATCACTGGTGCCTTATAAGGAAAGGAAAAGAGACACAGAGACCCTGTGTGTCAGGGAAAAGGCCAAGTGAAGGCAGATGCAGAGACTGGAGTGAGGTATGCACAAGCCCAGGAATGCCAAGGATCACCAGCAACCACCAGAAGCTAGGAGAGACGCATGCAGTAGATTCTCTCAGAGAAGAGCCTGGAGAAAGAGCCAACTCTGCCAATGCTTTGATTTCAGATGTATAACCTCCAGAACTGTGAAATAATAAATTGTTTTTGTTTAAAGCCAACCAGTACATGGTGATTTTTAAAGGCAGCCCTAGGGCACTAAGTTACCCTCCCCAATTTTCTCCCAATTGAAAGAGCCTTCAGGGGCAGGGCGTAGTGGCTCACGCCTGTAATCCCAGCACTTTGGGAGGCCAAGGCGGGTGGACTGCCTGAGCTCAGGAGTTCGCGACCAACCTGGATAACATGTTGGAATCCCGTTTCTACTAAAACACAAAAAATTAGCCAGGTGTGGTGGCACGTGCCTGTAGTCCCAGCTACTCGGGAGGCTGAGGCAGGAGAGTTTCTTGAACTTGGGAGGTGGAGGTTGCAGTGATCCGAGATCATGCCACTGCACTCCAGCCTGAGGGACAGAGTGAGACTCCATCTCAAAAAAAAAAAAAAAGAAAGAAAAAAGCCTTCAGGACCGACGTCCTACAGGTCAGGGTGGGGATCAACTTCTGGGCACCATGTGCTTCTCTGTTCTATTGCCATGTGAAAGCCACCAGCCAGCGAGCTACTTGAGGGCAGCACATGACCCTTAGCACTCTGCCTGCGGTGTCCAGTGCAGTCCCTGGCATGTAATGGAACAGTTTTTTGTCAGTTAATTGGATCTGTGAAAATGTCTTTTAAATCCTAGTACTTGTTTTGCTGCATTTTGTCTTTAATGGCAGACGCAACTGAGGTATCCAGTGTGTCCTTAATTTTGACTCTTCTTTTGAGAGGCCTTAATGAATAGCTGGCTGTTCTTTAGGGATGAAGTGCTTCAGTCAGTTGAAAATCCAGAGTGGCAGTTGGTTACTATTTCAGCAGAGATGAGTTTGTCCAGTTCGATAGCTGGCTTTGTGGCAGGGGCATGGAAGAGGTGTAAATGTGGAGAGTGGACTGGGCCCCTTGGTGAGGAAGGGGTAGTGGGAGCTAGAACTTGTGGACATATAGGAGCTTTCTGTTCTGAGTGAGTGAGAGTAGTGGCCACTTTAGCGCAAAAGAAATTTCTTTTCATGGCTGAGACTCCTACACCAAAAGATTGATTAATGAGATACGAGCATACAAATTTGTTTAATATAAGTTTTGTGTGACATGGGACCCTTTATAAGGAAAATGCCCAGAGAAACAGGTAAACTTGTAAATTTGTGTGCTTAGGTTTGATGAAGAGTGAACAGTTGTGAGGAAGTATGCATAGACAAAGGAAATATGATCTAATGGTAATAAACTGGGGGGAGCTTAGCAAGGCCTGTTTGTTCTGGTCCTTCTCTGTGTCCCTCTGTCTCCAGGAATAAGAATGTTCCTTTCCTCCAGGTCAAGGGAGGATACTTTTGGAATTAGGGTCTTATATTCTGTTTCAGACGAGAAGTGTGGGAGAAGGTTAGAGAGTGAGCTTGCTAGGTTTTATGACCAGCTCTAAAGGAGAGAGGTGAGAGGAAAGTACAGGCGATTGTCCTGCTTCTCAAATGCCAAGGTGCCATATTTGGGAGAAGCATATCCTGAACCCATCACAGGTACATGATTACCTGTAATAAGTTCTTGGGAGTTGGATACCTTCCTTCTTTCAGTGGTTTCATGTCTATGGCCACCTTCCACTCCCCAAACACTCCCTTCTCCTCCTCCTCTTCCCCCCATACACATACAGAACATTGATCTGCTTCTTCTGAATGTTCCTCAAATATGCTAATTTTTTTTTTTTTTTTTACCATAACTGACCAATCTTTGCTGAGTGTCATTTCATTCTTCTCTTATGTATGACTATAAGTAAAAGATAAGAGATGAACATTTTATTTTCTGTTACTAAGTCCATTCCCTTTTGATTCATCACAAGACAAAATGAATCTCAAAAATCTTAATGAAGTTGATAGTTCCAGTGCACATTAAGAGAAAATTATCTTACAGAAAAAAATACACATCAACTATTTGGTGAACTGATGAGAAACTAACGGCCAAGTTTGGAAATTGTTCAAGTTTTCTATGAATATTCATAAATAATTAACTTGCATCTCAATTTAGAACCTAACAACAGTTCATTTCAATTTTTAAAAAATATCCGAGTTAATTATATGCTGAGGTCTCCTTGCTGGGTCCTCTCTCCTAGTGGCAATTGAATAACTTCAGTTGGTGACAATAACCCTGTGTTTCTGTGGCGTTCACCGCATTGCTGTGTAGCTGGAGGAAGATACATAATGACACTCTTTGAAGGACAGCTGGCTTCCTAAGGGGTGCTCTCTCCGTTTCCCTACTCCCAATCTTTTCCTTTGGGGGTAAATTCCTTTTGTTCACACTTTTTACTGAAAGTGAAAAAAAAAAAAAAGTGTGCAAAATATGAGGCAAGAAAAAAAGAACCTGCCCTAAAGTAAATACATGGTGAAAAAATAGATAGGTTCATCCTCTTAGAATTTTCCATGCCTTGAGAAGCACATGCTTAGTCCTGTGAGGGATGCAGAGATTGCAAGCCTCCCAGGGTAAAAAAAAAAAGAAAAAAAAAAAAAAAAAAAAGAAAAAGAAAAAGAAGAAAAAGAAAAAAATTCAGGAAGAACTCAGCCTAACCAGACGAAGGGACCCCTGTACTTTGTGAAAGAAGGCTGCATAGAAGAATCAGAGCCCTGGGCTGTCAGAGGGAGGCCATTCGGGGACTGCCCCTTTTGTCTCCTCGCCTTGTATGGGCTGGAGGATGGAAAAATTGTGGACAAAAGGCCCGAGGAGGGCGGAGGGTCGGGTCTGAACTCTCGAGGCGCAGCTCTCAGCGTTATTCACGGTGCCACGTTTCCACCAAACGCGCCTGTCCAGTTCCCAGCCCGGGCCGGGTGCTGACGGCGGGGTAACACTGCCATCTAGTGGCCATCTCTCCCCTGCCAGCCGGCTCTCAGTGCCCTCTTGCTGGCTCGGTCGTTCCCTCTCTTCCCCCTCTCTCCCTTCCTCTCTTGCTCTCTCTCCTACGCCCCTCTCTCTCTTTCTAAAAAAGGTTTTTTTATCCCGTCAAGAAAAAAAAAAAAAGAAAAAAACCTGGCTCTTGGAAAACAACCAACTCTGTTGGAACTCAGAGATAATAATCAGTTTCTCTGGGCTTGTGAAATTGGCTCATTAAGCGTGCTTTTTAACAGAAAATATTGGAAGCGATTAAGTCTGCTTTACTGAGTGGGCATGAAATGGCCAACCTTCGGCCACCCACAGCTCCTAGGTGCCTGGCGCCGTTTTATGCATGCAGCGTAATGTCTTTACTTGAAGTGCTGTTTATTCATCACCTGCTTATTTATCTCTTTGCATTTGGCAGGCACATCGATCAATGTTAAACTGTCACACAAGGTTATTTTTCTTTTACATAACAGTATAGGCCTAAGGTAGTGGCATATTAAAAGTAATAACTTTCTAACTTGTAGCTCAAGATGACAGCCCCATTTTTACCCGAATATATTACAGCAAGGAATTCCGCATTCCGTTCTCCCTCCCCCTCCCTCTACTTCTGTAGTACTCAGCTCTTCCAAGGTCAAAGGCTTCATTCTGTCTAGCCTTCCTCCCACTTTGCATACCACTCAGCTTCCCCTTCACCTCCAGTTATCTCCACCTTTTAGGCTGATCCGCCCAGAGAGAACATTCTGTGCACCTGGTGTACACATCTTGCTTGTCCCTCTTTACGATGACATTTACCCCTTTGCATAAAGATGTGGGGGCCAGCTGATCTCTGGAAAAGAAGAAAAAAACGACTTCATATGATGGTGAGAATTGTGATGGTCTCATTTCCGTCTCCACAGACATCTCACTAAATGTAATAGTACATTTTGCTTTAGAGTTATAATAAGCAACAACAACCACAGACCTATGAAAAGAATCGAAGGAGAAACATCTGAAAGCAACAGTATTGCTTTGAAGCAACTGGTGTGGTTTGAGGCTGTTGAGTCCACTTGCTTTCTTGCTCCTTTCTTTGGTTTTAGGTTAATTTGTACCCAGTTTGTGATACTTCCTTTCTGGCAATAGGCCAAGAAAATTTTCTTAGTACAAACAGGTTTTCTTTTTCTTTCTTTTTTTTCCCCTCTCCAGTCCAGCCTAAAAATGCCTACAGATGGGATATCAAATCTTTTTAGTATCACATTTCAAAGTGGCCCTTAGAATTTCTTCCTGTCCTTGATCTCTCCTTTTGAATTTCAAGTCAGACTTAGATTCTGTTGCTAAATATGTTTTGGACAGTAGTTCTCTGATACAATGCTTTGATAATCTTGTGTACACAGGAATTAAGTGTCTTAGCATAGTAGACATTGTTGTGGTACGACTATTCTTGTGACCTAAGGTACCACATCCATTCTGATAGTCTGTCTCTGTGTGCACCAAAATAACTAATCTAGAAAGCATGAGGAGGGAAGAGTAAGTGGTTAAACAAATGTGGTCCAGTAGACTACTGAAGTACCTGCTTAGTAGGCTCATAAGCTTGGCATGGAATCTGGCCCACGATTTGGATTTGCTTATGCATTCCTATGCATAGAAAGATGGTAGAATACTGATCTATGGTGATGTATTTTATCATGGGTAGCACAGCCCCAGAAAAAAAGCATGTCCATTAAAAAAATGCAGCCCGGCCTGTGTCTATGCTCCTACGATCAATATTTGCATTTAAATGGTTTAAATGTATGTGGCGCGGAGGCTGTCCATTCTTTCAACCTGACCTGCTGCATTGATTAGGGCTAGTGATAGAGGGGGAAAGAGCAAATCAGGCGAGGAAAAGAATGAAAAGGAGAAACAGAAGAAAATGAAAGCTCTCACTATGAGTCCTATAGGAGATACGGCATCCACGATTGGCTTAAAGTATATTTACTCAGCAGCCCACTCGGCAGGAGAAGGCACCCTCTCCATATCTCTCACAGGGCTATTTTGTCTTTTAAAAACCAACAAAAGGATTTCTGGTTGTCCCTAAGACTGGGCAACTCAGCAGCTTGTGATTAAGAGCCCAGTGTTTCCAGGTAGCTCTCTGGATTTAGCTACTTTTCTTACTTTTGTGTGTGTGTGTGTGTGTGTGCTTCAGCAGTCCATATGTGTGAGCTATACTTTGTTGGGCTAAAATTTCTTTAATAAGAATTATAACCACCACTTATTAATTGATTATTTTGTACCACATATTGCTAATTGCTTTGCAGGGATTGATTGATTGATGGTAGCTATGTGGTAGCGATATACTGATTCTTTAAAGCTGCCTTATATATAAGCTGGTCATTCTGATCTCATGTTTATTTGGCATCCAAGGATAGATTTGTAACTAGTCCTAAATCAAACCATCAGTAAAGGGCAGTAGCTCTTCAAATCTGGATCTCTGATTCCACAGCCCAGACTCTTAACCAACATGCTTGGTAATGTTCATTGTGGATATGTTATCAAAGTAAACATCACACTTAACACTGTTTATGAAGAGATATAGTGCTCACTTTATAATATTGGAACCCATTGTCATATCACCATAGACACTTTCAATTATTTGGTGCACAAAATATTTTCAATGGAAATATGGATAGAAATTGATCTCCGAGAAAAGGCCAACAAATAATCAGAGCAGAGCTACAAGGTGTTAGTACTTAGTTTACCTTCTGTTGTGGCAAAGAAATAACCCATATATATCTTCCTTGTTGAGGTGAAGTGATCTCCAGAAATATGGAAGTTTCTGAAGGGAACCGTTTCAGGGAGCTCATCCAGGGGTTAACTGGACCGGAGTATGAGGACTATAATATATGTGTCTAGACATGTAATAATAAGCACTAAATGAATATTTGTTCATATAATATTCAAGACATATATGTTAAGTAATTGCTATTGAAACCAGTGCTGGATAAACTGTTTCATAATATCTAAGAACTGATTCTATAGTTAAGGATAAAAGCAGACATGTGAAATAAATTCCTTCACAAGACAGTATGTGTTCTTAAATTTGATCTTAAATTTCCATAAAGAGCCTTATAGAAAATAAATTTTTGAGGAATGTAGAAAATGGAGCGTGTTGGGAGGCGGAGTATTTGAAGAAAGCCTTGTAGAGTAGGACTTGAAGATGAATGGATAGAATGCACATAGGAAGACAGAGGATATTCAGAATAGAGAAATATGTAAGTACAGTTTGGAATTTTGGAATGAGTATCCCTGCTGAAGCTAATGTTTACTTGTCATAGGCTATTGGATTAGGTTGAGCCAGACCACAAAGACCCTGAAGGTCAAGATTGGACAGATGAATGCTTTTGAATTAAGTATCTTCTTTTATTGTCTTGGGGAATCAGGCAAATTTGTCTGCTGAAATTACAGCTTGGAAATTTGACCTACTTAGGGCATTGCTTTGGAGCATTGGAGTTTCAAACAAGCCCTTCACTCTAAAGCAAGAATCTCTTGATACTTTCATTTTCTCAAGGATGAAAAGAAATTAAAAGTAACACATGTGAAAATTTTACTTATGAGGCTAACTTGAAGTAGGAGAATTACCTCAAGAGAGAAACAAAAAGGTAAAAGCAATTTTCCGAATCTAAAATTGTTAGAGCAATGTGTTGACAAGTTTGCTTTTTACCAAAACTGGTACATAAAAATACAGCTTATCAGAGAGAAAAATTTGTGTGCAATAGTCATTCACATTAGAAAAAGATTTTCTGTATATTTCCTTTAAATAGAAGTCCCTTTGTACATTTTAAATATGGTTCGATGTACTAAACTAAGTACAGCCAGAAAAACAAACAACAAACAAAAACAGTGAAAACAATCCCACAAACAGTTTTTTAAGGAAGTCATAGCTTATCAACTTGTTCATAGAGCAAGGTATATATACTTTATACTTACAAGTTGATACCACAACTCAGATTGAGTTGGATGATAATGCCAATGCATTACAAAGTCACGAGTGAATTTCTGATTTTAGGAAGGCTCTACTTGCTTAGAAAAATGGGTTCCAGGGGAGTTTAGATATCCATGTAAGAAGTTGGGTTTGAAATAACAATGAGAATAGTATCTCACCACTGGACACTTTAGGATGAGCCTTTGTTTAATAGGGTCATATAGGATCTAACATTGTCTTACCTTGTCTCATTTTGAGTGAGTCCCTTTGCCTCTCAGTTTTTCTGATTCTTCATTAAAGAATGCAGTTTTGTGTCCTACTAGAAGGTTCCCAAAGAGCAGTTCCTGGAAAAGTAGCATCAGCATTACATGAGCACCTGATAGAAATGCAAATTCTTGGCCCTCACCCCTGAACTACTGAATCAGAAATTTGGGGCGGAGCTCAGCATTCTGTGTTTCAACAAGTCCTCCAGGTGATTCTGATCCATGCTGAAGTTAAGAATCACTTTCTTAACTTCCTAAAGTTCATCTTCTTATGCTCTAATACTCAAAGTGTTATAAACACATTTGATTTAAATCAATGGACAGTTTATTTCTACACAAATAATGCTAAAGGTCTTTGCTTTTATAGCTTTGCTTGATTTGCATAGTTTTTTGTCTTTTCCTGCCGATGGCACCTGCAGTGTCTCCCAGTTCTGAGGTTTTACCTACTGGCTTTATTTCCCAGCCAGCTGTATGGGGGGGCCTCAGGTTACCTGAGCAGAACAAGATTGTAAGCCAGCCAGCCTGCCTGCCTGCCTGCCCACCTTCCTTCCTTCCTTCCTTCCTTCCTTCCTTCCTTCCTTCCTTCCTTTGATGGCAATTTGCCATTTAGAGATTTTTTTAAAAAAAATGAATTTCTATATTTGAAGTAGTATTCTAAGTAAGTCAGATTGCTTGAAGTTTCATCATCAGATTATACGTTAAATAATATTTATATATCACTTGAAATAAAAATTCTTTTTAGTTAGATAAAGACTGGGAGGTCTCAAAATCATCTTTCTTAGGGATCATTTAATTTCAGTTGGCTTAAAACGCTATTTATATTAAGTTAACAGGGTGCTAATTTAACATAGGTTTATAGTCATTTGAAGCCATTTTCATCCATTAGGAAAAATCTCTCTCTAGATTAGATTATCATAAGGGTTTGAATAGCAATAGGGATTCTTCTGTCCAGGCCTGAGGATTTTCCAGATGAATGCACACTCTTTTGTCATACTGTTGAGAAGTGAAGTTTTGTTTAACTATAGAGCAGGGCACTGACAGTGGTACCCAGCTTTGCCTTGGGCAGAGAAAAGAAAGAAATAAAACACCTCCACACATATTCTGCATTGTATTCATATATCGGCTCTATAATATTTTATGATTTATATAATTCTAGCACATATAATAATTTCTACATCCTGATTTATAATTTTCAAAACATTTTGGATATTCAGTGTCAAAATTCTTTTTCACTTTGAATTTTTTAAAAATATTAAATCTAGTGAAATGTTTGCAGCCTGACTACATGCAACACCAAAAAGTACATGAAAAAGAAAAACAAAATACATGTATCCCTATTTAGTTTTCCAAAAGGCATGAATTGCAAAGGGTCTCAGAATATTATTTAATTTCTTTTGAGGAAGAAGAAAAAGGTTTTCTGTTTAGAGTATAGAACATGCCCCAACTGTTTCATGCACTCTCTAAACCAGGCTGCCATGCCAGTAGTCACTTACAAGCAGTTGGAGACTTTTACATTTCCTTCGTCTATCCCAGGTTTTTCCTCTCCCACATCCAAGTCTTCTAGTTTCCTTTGTTTCTCTGGCTTTGACTTTCAGGGCCATCTAAACAACTGGATAAAAGTGACCCTCTGGCCACTTGAAATTCACTCATCCAAGTTTTGGTCTTAGAAGGCTGTACCCTTAGCCACTTGGACAATACTCTTCATAAACCCCTATTTAAAGTGGTTTTCATTAGTTCAACTTTCAGAACAAATGAGGAAAATGAGAATATGATGATGAGTCAGTACTAACTGGACATGAAGGACCTTCCTGCACATGTAGGCCCTCTTACTCTAGCAAAATATTTGTATATCTTTTAAAGGAATATATTCTTTTGCATATTATAATATTTAATATAATATATGCAATATTGTAATATATTTAATATTATATACAATATTGATATAGTATAAATATCTAACATAATCATATTTGTATAATTTTTACTTTTTGTGATAGAAGCTATATCTGTGATTAATTACAGAACTTTAACTGTATAATACATTTGGCCACAGGTTTACTTAAGCTGAATTTGTTTCAAATAATCATTTTTGCTTTACATTTGAAAGTAAATGAACTCCCAACCATTAATCAGAAATGGTTGAATTGGCTGGACTCCGTAAGCACCTCTTTCTGGGTCTGGTGGTGCTCAAGTAGAGAAGATTCTTGACTTATCAGAGAGGTTAGGCGGTAGAAGTGACAGAGTTAGATCTGCATGTGGACATTGTATTACTCTACTTTTCCTTCTGACATCCTAGGTTTTATATTATATAAATCTATTTCTAAAATTCAGCAACGTGTCATTAATATATGATGCTTTAAGCAACCTTTCTGAAGGTTGAAGACACAACAGTACATTCCCTTAAGGAAATGAAGGTTTCTCTGAGCGGGTTTCTAACTTTCATAGAAATGTGAATTGAACGTTTCGGGAGAATGCAGGGCCAAAATAATAGGTAAGATTACTCTGAATTGGAGATTATGAAAGCCATGCAAATAATACAAATGTAATCCATGCAAATTAGGTTCAAAATTTAACTTTTCTGCAAATCTTGATTTTATTAGCTTAATAATCAGAGTACCAATTTAATTCCTACCTAGGTTTTACTTATTGAATAATGCGGACTGTGAGAAAAAAAAATCCACCATTTTCTAGTAGAACAGCAGTTAACTTACCTCTTTAACTTGTAAAGCTATTTTGAACGGAAAAATCTTGAGAGATAAAGTAAGGCATTGCCTTAGTTTCTAACAGAAACAACAATAGTTAAGAGAACATATTCTGACAAAACTGGGTTTAAATTTATATTTTCTAACAGTGTAATTGGGATTGGATTAAATTGAATTTAAGTATATGTCTTATTTTTAATTTAATATACTCATACAACAGGATCTGACCAACTTTGACTCATGGACCAAATTCAGTTTGTTTCCTATTTTTTGTAAATAAAGTTGGTTGGAATTCAGTTATGTTTACTTGCGCACATATTGTATATGACTGCTGTCACCCTACCAAGGCAGAACTGAGTAGCTGTAAGAGACCACATGGTCCACAAAGCTTAAAATATTTGTTCTCTCATTGGCCCTTCAGAAAAAGTTTGCAAACCCCTATCAAAGGTTGTCTTTTATTGATCTTAGGATCCCACTCTCCACTTTTCTTGAATGCGGTTGGTTACTGAAAATTGGAAAATAATGTAGTCTCCTATCATAGGGGGAAAATACCTTGGTAGTCGGAACTTGGAGTCTCTTTGCATTCCTATCACTTCTCTTTTCCAACTTAAGAAAGTTATGTTACTGCTGTATAGTAGGAGATTTCTAAGGTCATTCCCTTCCTCTCTCCCTACTTTCCTTTCTTATTTGCCTAACATTCAATTTGTTCCTCATTATATTCACTGAACACAGCCTTCCCTTACCACTCTTTGCCCAAATTACCTCCTCCTTCCTCTGAATTCCATAGCATTGGAATGTAATCATAGATTATATGCTGGTGCTTGTTTTGTATATGTGATACTATTATTTGTTCTTCTTTATTATTTTTAATTCTAGGTCCCTGAGAGTAAAAGCTCTATTTTTCCTTTTCATATCTGAACACAGTTGTGTTTGAAATTGCACTAAGTAATTATCTTTGTTTGTTTTTATTATTATGGAACTTGTAGGACTTATGAACAATTGCCCCACATGTCCTGAAAGGACCTGAACCCAATATTATTTGCATTTATGTAAAAGCAGTTATGCTTTATTAGGAAAAGCCACTGTAGTTGACAGATTTACATGGACACAGACAGGAATTAATCCTAAGAAGATAAATTAGAGGATGCAGTGAATGGGTTATCTTGCTTGAGTAGGAAGAAATTGCAGAAATATCCAGGGAGATGATAGATTCATATTGGAAATCTAACATGTATATGCTTAAGTAAGACCAAAATGTTTAATTCTTATTATATTAGAGAGAAAATACAAGGTAATGCTTTGTACAACACTGTGTACAAAGAAAACCCATTGACTTATGATGGAATTGTTAGCTGATGTTAATATTTATTGATTTCCTCCAATATACTTCAAGGTTGATTAGAAAAATACAAAATATATAGGTCTTTCTTTTATCCCATTTGATGGAGCCAAAATGGACCACTCTCCCATTCACTTTCCTTCCTGGTTATTTCATTTTTAGCGATTTAACCATTGGAAGAAAGTGTGAATGAGGTTTATTTATGCAGTTATTGTTACTACCTTTTTCTCATTGATATTTAAAATGAGGAAGATCATTTTATTGCTCTTGTGGTACTTTTGTTATCTGATTTAGAGATCATGGCTGTTTATTAGGGTGTTAGAAATAAGTATAACTCATTAGCCAAATGACTAGCTAAAGCATTGGCATGTAGGAGTGGTAGTTATTTGAACTACATACAACATCAAGAGATAGACTCATTAAATGGGAAGGTTTGAAAATACAGAATACTACACTAATACCTTTTATTAATTTCAAGAATATCAAGGATTGACAGCAATTTGTATACCTCTGTTTCACAAATGATAAAATGTTTTAAGAAGAAAATGAATTTTCACATGCTCAAGCAGAAGTTGCTTTTTTGACTCAGCAATGACCTGAAATACCTACCAATAAATAATAAAAATGTACATTTAATTTCATTTTTAATTCCAGTTATCTGTGAACAACACAGATTTGAACTTTTCAGGTCCACTTATTTGTGGACTTTTTCACCTTTGGCCATTCGTGAGAAGGCAAGACCAACCTGAAGACCTTTATGATGATCCATTTCCATTTAATGAATAGCAAACACATTTTCTCTCATGATTTTCTTAATAACATTTTCTTTTATCTAGCTTAGTTTATTGTAGAATACAGCATATAATACATATAACATTCAAAATATGTGTTAATGTACTGTTGATGTTATTGGTGAGGCTTCTGGTCAGCAGTGCACTGTTAGTAGTTAAGTTCTGGGGATACAAAATTTATAAGTTGGATTTTTGACTGCATGGGGAGTTGGTACCTTTAACCTCTACATTGCTCAAGGGTGAACTGCACTTGTTGGGTTCACACAAGTTTCCACATATGGTCCAGAGCACATAGAAGAAATTACACAGATCCCAGGAAGCTGAATGTATCCCTTAGTCTGTGAAAATAACACTCCATAAGATATACCCACAAGACCCTTCTCTATACCTATCCATTCTTGCCCAATCTGGATATCATTCAAAAGATGGGGCTGTGCATAGTGTGTGTATATGTGTTTATTATAACAATACATCTTAAGTTTTTCAATTAAATTACCTCTTTATAGTGAAGGAATTTCTGACTGAGTCTTTAAAACATTTCCTGGATGTCCTATATAAGTTTCTGTCTACAAGTGTTGTAGGTATTAAAGAATGATAGAGCTTTTTTTGTTTTGTTATAAAATGTTTAGGTTAAGTGCAATGTGTCATTTCTTTTGGCTTAGAAAATTGAAGACAATATGGAATGAAATAAACTTGTTTTATTCACATACTGGATAAAAAATCTTTGTCTAGAATTTAAGGATGCTGGGGTAATTGTCTAGAATTTAGGGAAGCTAGGGGTAATTGAATTAATTGAACATTCAATTAAAAATCTCATGCCAGTTAGAAAATGTCTTAGCAATTATTCAAATAAGAATCCAAGCCAGTTAATATGACATGACTGTGGTTGAATAGGACAAAGAAAAGTATGGAAGAAACAACATCTTATGACATAATGGTTACACATACACCAACATGCTGAATTAATTTTCCGTTTGACTTATGAATATAAGAATGGCAATTAGAGTAGCAAAGTAAATAAATAAATAAATCATTTGTGAATAGGAGGTTTGAGATAGTGTTTAGGAATTCTTGAGTAACATTTCATGATATAGACAGAAAGAAACTCTGCCTTTGAGCTGAGATGTGAAAAAATGTAGTGAACTCTCCTCATCTGAATCAGATTGATGATTATTCATCGTAGGATCAGAAACCGAACTCGAGGCCATGAAAGGCCAGATCAGAAGGACACACTTCTTTGCCTTTTCCTTTTCTCACTTCCACTCTGATCTTCTCTTCATCTTTCCTATCACTTCAACACCCATGGAGACCGGGAGAATCTTGGAGCTTGGAGGCTTGTTCTCCCATCCTGCTCCATCCAGTCACGGCCACTCTAGATAGGATGAACAATGACATGACTGTGTATTTTCCAACCTTTAGGGGAACTGCCTGGGCCATGTCTCTCATGCCAGTGAAATACAGTTTTCCACCAACCATTCTTCAGTTGATGGAAGAACAAAATCATTGAGTCATAAAACTCATCTGGATTTCAAATCCGTCTTTGAGAAAATGTAAACTGTTGTTCTTGGATGCACCCCAGGGACCACTGCTTAATTTCTCAGATCATTTTTCCCTCTTAGGTTGTGTATATATACACCAGTCCCTCCATAGTTCCCTTATGAAACGGTGCATTTTTTAATACCATAAAAGCAGAAAAAATCACTTTTTTGGTAAATATTCTTTCAGTAGAATTGCAATCAATGTAGTCAGAGCTAACAAGCAGATGGATGTATTTGAATGCCATTATCTTGTGTACAATGATATTATCTGTTTCATGAAAAATTCAGTAGTTTGGGCTGCTTCAGTGAAGGGAAGATGGAAGTAAAAAAATAGCAAGAAAAACATGATCAGACTCAGAATCCCTGAGGGGGTCCCATTGCATCATTTAGCAGGAGAATGAGCAATGCAGGAGGAGCAGTGATGGTGGAGTTGCTGTCTGTGCTCCTTATGGCATTCTTGGCTTCAGGTCCCACTCAAGCCCCACAGCTGTAGGTGGGAGCTCCTGGGCCTGCTAAAGCATCACACCGTGACATTTTTATCATCCGTCTAAGAGAAGAAAATAAATTTGCTAACAGAATAGAGCTGGCAGGCTCATACTACCTTGTCATATTCCAGACATCTCCTGGTCTGGCCTGAGCCAGAGGAAAGTAAAGTGTGGGCCAGAATGTGTATGATGGACACGGAGTAGACTTAAATAGTTGAGAGAAGAATGTGGGTTTTCTGAGAAAGGAATATGAGTGTCTTTTATTGGAGATTTGAGAGATGAAAAAACTTGAGCTGCAGGGAGACTGTGACCTCAGTTTTGTTCTCTATAGGCAAGGATATATTGACAAAAACAAAATGGAATTGAATACTGTGCTGATTTTTTTTTTTTTTTTGTATAATGTATATTGTGAGGAAAAAAAAAATTCCATTGCCTGATCATTGAAATACAAACTCCTTGTAGACCTTTTTAAAGGTGACATCTAGCTAGTTCTCCAAACAGGCTTATCTTTTTTCTTTGAATATATTATACATGTTAACCCATGCCTTTAAGAAATTTGGCTTGAAAAATCCTGTCCCAATATCACAGGATCTGGGCCCTTTGAATATCCTGTCCTATAAAAACATATTGCAAGTTTCATTATTTCAGTGAATGTTTCCTGGGTGATAATTTTTCTTTCTGAATGTCTATTACATATGGTTTATGTTGTGCATTTCTTACAGAGCAGGCACCGTCTCGTATTGCTCATGACATTTTGCATGTCCCACATCAGGCTACCAGTCACTTGAGGTTAATCTTAGTGACTCCAGTATATAATAAAATGCCTCAAACACATAAAACACCCAGAAAGTACAATTTATTGATAATATAGATGAAGAATGGCATAATTCATGTTTCTGTAATTAAATTCTGTGAATGATGACATGGATATTTGTGGGGAAAGCAAAGTATTACTATCACAAGATTTCTTATAAATATGTCCTCTTTATCTTAATATGAAGAACTTTAAAAAAACTTGCTTTTGTTTTTCTCCCTGGGATACTATGATTAAGAAAGATTATTATGTGCATTAGGTTTTTCTAGGAAAAATAATACAATGCAGGTACCTTCAGGAAATTTTGAGAAGCACAGAGCATAAATATATGCCATACACAGATAAACACATACATAGCATAAATATAACATAGACTATAAGTAATAATACATATTTCTATTACAGTGATACTAGGCACATTGTATGAATATTTGCTCTGGAGGAAAATTACTGTATTGATTGTTGAAGCCCTATTCAAGTATGAGCATGGGCAGGAGGAAAATTCATGATCTTTTCCAGCGGGCAGATACTTTCAATACCTGGATTCCACAGTCTTAATCTTCTCCTTGACCCTTTCTATGTACACCTTTTCTTGTGTCTTTTCTTTTACCATTCCAATCTTGAGATTTTTCTTACCTTAATCCGTCTCATTCTAGCTTCCATCTTTTCTTCAATTTCTGTTCCTCTCTCTTAAAGAATAATGACTGTAAAATTTTATTGGACATAATTATTTAATAGTTTTATTAAAATAATAAGTAATTTAAAAACCATCCTGCTGATACTATATCCTTTTCTTTTTATCTGCTACATTAAAATGACAGTGTCTTTATGTCTCTACATATTTCATTAGCAATGAAATTAATATGAATTTCATTCTAATATTAATAGCTTGAGTAAAGTATATTTTAATTTTTTAACCTCTAAATGATGCATCAGGAGAAGTGATGAAACAAAAGATTTTTCTTTATTATAAAAAATGTGGTCATTTTTATTAAATAAAATCTCTCTCAGCTATGTAGTAAAAATGAGACTGGAAGTTAGATATTTTATAGCTATGTCTTTTACAATTTGTAGGTAAATGAGTGTACTGTATTTAAACTCATGTAAAAATTGAGTAGAAATGATCTGAAAAGCACAATAACTAAAAGCAGAGTTTTTGTTTTGTAGGATGCCAACTGTGTATGGTACTTACGTAAAATTCTAGCAAATGGAAAGAACCAGAAAATAAATATTAATAAATCACTTTAAACTATGTAAGTCAATGGATTCTTTTATAAAGAAAGCACATTTGTTACACTTATTGATTACAGATAACTTGAATATAGTAACAGAGATACATGTGAGCAGATCTGACAAATAAGGTATTTAATATTCCTTTTCTGATTTACTGATTTGTAAATATGTTAAAAATTGTGTCTTTAAATATGACCTGGCGCATTAGATAGCATATAAAATGCAAACTTCTTAAAATGTTCTTGACCAAAGATGAAAAAATTTCCAGATTTAATGAGATTTTTGTTAAGAACACTGGCCAGTTGTTGCAATGACAATAGATGACACCTGAGTATAAGGTCAACAAAAACATGTCATCATATTTCTTGAGGCAAATTTTAAAGAAATATGCTCTTGTGGTTTGTATGACTGTTGGTGGGACTAAGACTGTCATTGTTCTGGCTGAGGAGGCAAAGTCTGTGTTATGTGCTTTGTTGTATCCAAGGTTCCCAATACAGTGGAAGGCTTTGCTAAATAGCCTTTTCAGGGGATGTAGACTTTAAATATAAAGGTGAACTGTTTGCTCCTTTCTTGTGAAATATCAGCTGCACTCTAAAATAATGTAGAGTATCTTTAGACCTTGAACCAAGCACATTATGTATGTTATTTTAAAATTCTCTTTCACTATATAATAAATTGAGGATCCTATATTGACACTAACTTGCCGTTCATTTAGCTCTAAAAAATGACAGCTTTCACTCCAAAGACTTGTAAGCAGTGTTATTCTGCCTGTCCCATCATTACAAACAAATTAAAATTCAAGATCGAAATATTGTTATCAGTTGAGAAAGCTGCCAGCTCTTTAAGAAGAGCCTGTCTTTCATGGTAAGGACAGACTTGTACCCTTTGGAGCAAAAAACCGCAGCTATACATTCCTAATTTTGTATGATTTCACTGTTTTCCAGAGGCTCAAGGAAGGTTAGAAAGGAAGTTATGGGATTAAAAAAAATATTTAATCTAAATTGTAAAGGAGCTTGGAACCATAACACAAGCATCATAATTAACTTTAATAATTATAAATGTAAATGCAGACAAGCCACAAGGTTTTAATGGTGTGCCACATGCTTCTGCTAATTATTTTAGAGTTTGGACACATTCAGTGCCAGCTAATTATAAACCCTGCTATGGAAATCATCTGTTTATATTAGACTTATTGATCTCTAGTGTTTAAGCAATATGAAAAGGGAAATCTACAATGCTGGACCATCTGCTTTGTATTCCTAATTGCTTTTAAGGCATCAAATATATAAATAGTCAGCTTTTTATATATTGGGCTTCTCACTCTTTCAAGAGACATATAGTACAAACCCAAGTGAATTTTAAAAGCCTATTTGAAATGTTGCTTCCCTGGCTCCTCTAAAATACCCTTCACCCCTTGCCCACATCATATTCTCCTCTGACCTTTCTGCAGATCTCCAGAGCACCTTCTTTTCCCCCAGATCTCATAAACTGGTCAAGGTAACTGAGACTTGAGATGTTTACCATGTTTTAATTACACCTTTTCTTTTACTTTCTATGAACAAGTCCTCTTCCCATCCCCCATCCCGTAATAACCATGAATATTACATTATGAGTACAGAAGAGGATGGCAAGGAAAAAATGTCCAGGTGAATGTTTTCCTCTTGTGGGAAATATTTCACTTTAGGACAAATTAAATTTCCTGGTGTGTAGAGTGGACGCCTGGTGGGACCAGAGCAGTGTTACTTCTCAACCCTAACAGGCCTGGCAGGAAAGTCTACTCTTACGGTACACATCCTGTGATTCTACATGGAGGTTGAGATTAAATGAATAAAAAGTTGACTTAGAATGAAGTTGTTTACTTCATCTATCACTGCCTACATAGCTATTATTTCATTGGCTGAAAATATCCACACCCTGGAAAAGGTTGGCTGGCTTCCTTCCTTCCTTCCTTCCTTCCTTCCTTCCTTCCTTCCTTCCTTCCTTCCTTCCTTCCTTTCTTTCTTTCTCTTTCCTTCTTTCCTTCTTTCCTTCTTTCCTTCTTTCTTTCTTTCTTTCTTTCCTTCTTTCCTTCTTTCCTTCTTTCCTTCTTTTTACAGAGTCTCACCCTGTCACCCAGGTTGGAGTGCAGTGGTGAGATCTTGGCTCACTGCAACCTCTGCCTCCCGGGTTTCAAGCGATTCTTCTGCCTCAGCCTCCCGAGTAGCTGGGATTACAGGTGCACACCACCATGCCTAGCTAATTTTTGTATTTTTAGTAGAGACGGGGTTTCACCATTTTGGCCAGGCTGATGTGAACTCCTGAGCTCAAGTGATCCACCCACCTCAGCCTCTCAAAGTGCTGGGATTACAGGCATGGGACGCTGTGCCCAGCCAGAAAGGTTTCTTTCTAAAGTCCTTATTTATTCCTTTGAGACTTTCATATTGAATCACAAAATTACTGGCTTAAGATAACTCCTCCTAATATTCTGTCACTCACATGGTCATACTAACAGCAATTATTATATGTATCTCATATGTATGAAATATATGTAATATTTATGAAAATATATATGAGATATAATATTGATTACTATATAGTCTCCCTGGGGTTACAGTCTTTTATTAGCTTTTGTAGGTAAAGTTAGGATGAGTTTGTAATTTTAGATAAACATTATATGATATAAAGATGTAATTTTAGTTTTTAAGCAAATATTTGTCTTTTAGTAATGTAAAAGTTTTAAATTTTGTGCTAAAAGATGAACAGCGGAAAAATTATAAATCTGCCATTTTTCCATATTACACACTTAAATGCCAACACAGAAGGCTTAGGAAAGATTGCAGTTTAATGACTGACTCCAATAATTGAAGGAAAGAATACAATCACTCTACTTGTAAGAATCCAAAACAAAGAACAATGAGTGCCTCTACCTGCTTCTGGGAAAAGTTAATGGGATGTTACATAATGCTCTAAATAAAAGAAGATTTAATTTAAAATGTATCTGCTACCATCAGTAATACACAATAATGTGTCTTGGGCAATACTTAGGTGGGAAACTCCTCACCCTAATATTCAAATAGCTAATTATATTAGAATGGTTGTGACTTTTCTGCAAAGAATTATCTGTTAGAAATCTGCTCCTCTGAAGTATTTTATCTACCCCTCCATAAAGGCTATACTCATTCTGCTTTTTTCTAAAGTTTCAAATGAAAGTTCTATTACCTACCACTTAGCCTGTTACTGTTGACTACAAGATCTCTGAGTTTTAATCTTGGTACATGTATAATTGTAAGGCAGGCCTTCTGTGTATTCTAAGTTCATTTTAAGCAGAGTTACAGGTTCTATTCAGTTCCTCAGTGAAAAAGAGAATATTCAAAGTCAGAAAGGAATTAGGAGCTTTTTTAAAAGGTGCTTTAAACAGCTCGTGTTCCCCAAGCCCTCAAAGAAAGTTACAAATCAAGAGAGCACAATTGGCAGCTACATTATCAAAGACCTTCTGATAATGCTACCATTAAAATTGAATAATATTGTTTAATGGGCTTTTTAAAAGCAGCCATCCTTTGGATCTGACACTTCAGCATGATTATCTTCCATTCCCATTTAAGACTACAACAATCCAGTGATAATTATAACATCCGTTTCCATCTGGAGTTCAGGGGACTCATACATGTGAATATGGAGAGACAGTTGAGCATCTTCGGTTTAGAAAGTGGACATTAATTTGAAATTTGTGACAACTGCCATTTTTATTTTAGTTTAAATAGCTTATCTGAAATATCCTCTCACCAGGTCTTTTTTGCCACTAGCAGGTTGTGGCAGTTTTCTATATAAATTGGCCTCATGATTGTGCTTTTATGGACACTAAAAATACAAAAGTAGAAAAATCATTATCACTCACATTTTCTTTCCTGTAAACTGAGATAATTTCAATGACACTATTTGCTCATTTCCTATTAATTGTCATTTAACAAAAATCCAAACAGCATTAAATTCGTTCATTTCCTAATCTCTCTCAATTTGTTTCTAAGAAGCAAGCATTCTCATTACTAGCTGCATTTTTTACAAAAGCAAAAACAGAAACAAAAACAAAACAGTACCAAAGACAGTGCTTGATGCATAGTAGGGCTTCAAATGTTTTCAAGTGTTGTTGAATGGATGGTTTTACAAATATTTAAACACTCCATTAGGATTTTTATTTAAGTGAAGTTTTTATGAAGTTTTTATTAGGTGAAGAATTACTAGGTTAAGCCATAAAAACTGCATTTTTGTAGGTAAAGAACTCAAGCATCAACAATTTTGTATGTTCAACTTAATACATTTGAAGACAATAGCCTTCTCCCTGATGTATCTTCTTGGTAAATAAGAATGTTTTTGTTTTTTAAAAATTGAATTAAATCATTTTTCTACCTTAACTATAGTAATGCAATGAAGAAAGCCAAAAATGGTGGGATCGGTCTAACTGAAGTAAAATATGACTTTTATTGATTGTGTCTATTTTATCGGCTACAAAAGTGGAAAATTTACTTGTGCTAAAACAAGTTTTTTGTTTTGACAATTATTAATCTAATTACAGACTCTATTATATACTTTAGATGAGGATTTGATATCAAAGTCAGGTTTCTTTCTGGTAAGACCTTTCACAGACTTGCATGGGATTTTCTTCCACTGGTAAACCCCATCTCAAGAGTTGGGTTGAATTGTGTCTGTTCAGCCAGTCAAATCTAAATCCTATAGAATTGTCTACCTGTATATCTTTGATATTTTTGGCAGTCTTCCTCTTAAGTTTGTAGAAAAATTAGCATATTAATGGTGAGATCTAAAACCTTTGCTCAATACCAGAAATTTAGACTGAAGGGATATACTGTGATGAAGTGATCTGCAGTAATGATTTAAAGTTCTTGTGTGTTGTTCCGGAATGTTATAGCTAGCAGTGGGTACACTGATTCCTATAAGGCATTTTGGAAATGTACTTTCAATTGTGTCAATACTTTCTACCTTGACTTCAAGATGGACTGGTCGTGCTTAGGAATTCTAGGGAATTTATATTTATGAGCTTAATAGGATATACTATCCCATGAACCCACACTTTCAAACTAGTATGGCTACCACTTTCTCACACATTCTTCATTTTGAATAAAAACCTGAATACTAGTCACCTGAAGGAGGCTAAATATTATCAGAATAGTACATTTGAAATTCATTTCGTGCTCTTATGTTTTTTCTTTATAAATCACATATACCGATTGTCTTTTATTTTTCATTTATATAGCTAAATATTTTAAACTTTTAACTCTGATTAGCATTAATAATGTTACTAATTTCATTTTTTATAATGAAAACCATTGGGGGAAAATGGAAACTCAGTAAGTTTCCTTCAATGAGGGCTGACTCTCCTTAGTGTGAGAATGAGAATCCAATCAGCCCTTTGTGAGGCTGTGATGTCCTCTAAATATACAAAACATAGGATGAGATAATTGAATTTGGTCTCTGGGGTTCCAAGAATAGCACAACCTGGGAATGCTGGTGTCCTCAAAAGAGCAGGACAAAATTGCCACTCATATAATTCATATAATCCTCATTTTCAAACTCGATTCAAACTTTTGCACTAGAATCCCACAAGCAGCATTCTTTAGGTAGTGAGAACACGTACACTTCCCTCCTTTTTTTTTTTTTTTTTTTTTTTTTAAGTAGGTACAGTAAAGAAGGGATGGTTGTGCCATTTGACATTATTTCTTTAATATTACAATGGGAGCTCCCAAACTAAATTTTAAGTTTCAGGCAAACACATTGTGAAATAGCCAAGATATTAAACTCCTCTAGGTTAAGAGGATCTTGGAGTGACCTCCAACTGTAGCATGGCTTCTGAGGAGCTATAATTAGGGTTCATGAGATGAAATCATGCAATTCCGGTTAGCATCTGACTCATCGCAGAAGTCTTATTGGGGGGAACAAATGGGAATATTTTAGAGTCGTAGAGTGAATGATAGAAACTAAACTTTTATCTTCTTTGATTACATGGTAGAAAGGGTTAAAATTCTCTATGTAGATCACTGAAGTTTTATTATATAAGATGACCTTAGGAACTGTCATCTCCCTTGAATTTATACAAAGAATTCAAAGTAAAGGTTTTCTAGGTTACACTTCTTTTTTCAACCCTTTGTCCTGTCAGCTCAGTCCTTGATATCTTCATCTGCCGACATGCCCAGATGTGCAGTGAATGTTGATTTGAGCTGGCCCCTCAACCCCTCCCTGCTGGTGTCATTAAAACCAGGGAGGCAGCGGCTCCCCTGGCATCTTTGGCACGGCTTGGCTTTACACTGCGGACTAAATTATTGATGAAGAGCACTTCTGTCGCAGTGTGTTTTACCCACCTTTAAATGAAACAGTGCGGATTGAGCTGTCACTGCCTCCTCACTCCCTGCAACTTCTACATGACATTTATGATGTGGTTCAGATTGCACCGAAGCAATTAATTTCCAGTAGAGTCTGCACTCAGAATGAAGATCCCTGACAATTACTGAGGGCTGGTTTCTCAATGAGCACATGACACACTCATCAATACCGTACACAAAAGGAAAACATCAAAATATATGTAAAGACGTCTCTGGGATTTGTGATCCTTTTCTCCTCTTCAAATCTACTTCTGGATTCTAAGACTTCGTGTCTGTATTGTGCATTTGATTCTCCTCTGTCTTTTTCTGAAAAGATGGGTGGACTTACCTTCTCAGCATATATTTTACATATGTCTGCCAAAATTGTTTAAAAATTTTGTTGCCTTCTGTGTAGGGTTATTCTATTTGAAGCTTTTGTCTGTTTGTTTTTGCTAATAAAGTATTCTTTGATATTTGCATTTAGTTTCTCAAGTGATTCTGTGACCCTCACTTATTTTTCAGTTCCTCCAGTGAATGAAATAAGCAGCATATATATGCATATGTGTCTCTGGGTAGATGTATACTTGAGTATGTGTATGTATGCATGTGTATATACATAAACATATTCTTAAAAGAACACAATAAACATTTCCAAATATGTGAAATTTAATATTTGATCAATTACAATATTATTACAATAATTTTTGCCTGTTTCTTTTTAAAAATTGTAAAATACTCAGATTAACTTGGAGAAGAGTGATCTTCAATATATAACAGTTTAAAAGATGCAAATTTTAGTATTTTCAGAATGAGATAATGTCAACCTAGGCTATTCAGATCATTTTAAAAGTTCTTCAAAAGATTTCGTTGAATTGATTTAAAAATATTTGTAATCAGCCTATCTATTCTTCTAAAGGCTTGAATATAGAGTATCTCAAATATTTCCCTGGCTTCCTGTTTGTCATTGTAATTTCTTCAGTCAACTTTTCTTTCATAGGTAGTCTTCCGTTTCGTGCATACTGCCTCATACTCAGCAAAAGTGTATTCTAAATTAATGAGTTTTTTATTTTCAGTTTTCTCATTTAAATGCCTTGTTCCAGAGCCAATGGTTAAAATGCACATGTAACTTGGTGTCATTCTGTGCTGAGGTGCTTCTGGAAAGCAGCAGCATCATTGTCTTTATTACAAAGGCACTACATAGCTAGGCATTAAGGAGTGGAGACTTCCAGCAGACTTCAAAACAGGATCCAGGAAAAAATTTGTGTACCAGGAGATGGCAGTTTGATTAGATATAATGTATCAATCAATTAATGGAGGAATCTGGATAATCCTAAGAAACATCACCACAACCTTATGAAAATCCAACAGTGGGTTAGGAGGCACTTTGTATGGCAGTGTACTTTCTCTTATGCCTCCTGTCCTCAGTACAGCTACACTTCTAACATTTGGTGGCCAAAGGACGGGAGAATGCTTGGTGTATTTTCCTATCTCAAATTTGATATTTTTCCAGCCCTGTTGAAATCAAGAAAGATAGATGAAATGTCTCTTGTTAGTATTCAGAATTTAACCTCATTCTTTTTATCTTTAAGGCTGTTTATTGTAATAAATCATTTTTTTGGTACTTCAAGAGATGATGGTTCAGAAAGATAGATTTCAGGGAAAAAAATCCCATCTTAGTATTACCTACTCTTGCCTCAAATAATCTCTGTATTTCAGAGAGAGAAGGATACAGTCTATTTTGGGGTAAGTTACAAAACAATAGCAACAAGCCCCAAATGAAAATAATCCACACTAGTTTTGATCAAGATATTTTGGGCATACTTGCATGTATACTCATGCACACACATATACAAATAAGTCGATTATGGTAATACTATTTGGGGATATCTTTGAGTAAATTATATCCTTATTGACCTAAGAAGTCTATGAGAAGACTCCAAAATTAGAAAAAAATTCTAATTATGATATATCTAGAAAATGATAATCGTGATACCTTTTTGAGTACTTATCTCACTACCACCAAGCTTTATCTCTTTAATTACTCACAATGACTTTAAAAATTTTTGAATTAAAAATTTTTTTTTTAGAGAGATGAGGTCTTGTTATGTTGTCCAGGCTGGACTCAAACTTCTGTGCTCAAGAATCTTTCCACCTAAGCCTACTAAGTAGCTGGGACTATAGATGCATGCCACCATGCCCAGCTCACAGTAACTTTTTGAGACACTTTTATCAAACTCATTTAACAGGTGAGGAAAGCAAGGCTTAGACAGGTTACGTGATTTGCCCAAGGCCATAGAGTCACTAGTGGGAAAGTCAGCATTCTAGGTCTTCCTGATAACAAAATCTACCTTTTACTGGTTTACTATACTAGATTCTTTGCATTTCTTTTAAGATTCACTTAAATACCTAATTATGGCGGGTATACCTTACTCTGTTTTATATAGTTCTTCATTTCTAGAGTTACTGATTTTTACTTATGCAGAATACAAATGGTTAACCTAGTCTAGTCATTAGTTCAATTTTTGACTTTGTAGTTTGAATCCAGGGCCCATTCTTCACCTTTCTCTCTCTCTCATGTAATACAGATAGTGGAGACTAGCTGCCTACTACCAATGGATACATAAAACCATGGCCAATTGACTGTTCTAAAACTGCACAATTCATGCTTCGAAGTGTTTGTTTATATAAAGTAAAAGCAAAAAATTCTAAGCTTCCAAGCTTAGACTATATATCTAATTATACAAATAATTTACACTAAAATATCACTATTAATATTCGGACAAAGTCTTTTCCTTTTAGTCTCCATATAGTACCTACATTCCCAGTAAATCATGGATCTTAAGACTTTCATTTCTTCCTGTCATTTGAATTCCTTCCACTCATGTTGTATCTCTGTAATTGGCTTCTTTTGGGCCACTGAGTCAGATAACTGGAAGCCTTCTAAAAAGAATTTGACAAAGACTTTGGGTAACCCAGCAAATCATCTCCAAACTGTTGTGTTTCTCATTGCCCCATGGCCATTAAGTTGTGAATAAAATGTTTTCTCATTAGATTGGAGTTGTTAATAAAAAGAATAAGTAAATAAGTTTAGTTGTTACAGGCTGAAAATCTGACTATATATTTTAAGAAATTTAACCTTGTGGGGAGGGGGACAGGTGGGAAATCTCTCAGATAATGCGATACACCATAGTAGAGATACAATCTGAGTTCAGAGACCTGAAGTCCACATCAAAGGTGTTCTATTTACTTGTTCTATAATCCTGAGCAAGTCAATTAACATCTGAAACTGCTTCAACATCTATAAAATGAGGATAGTTTTGTCTTTTGAGGTTATTAGAATTTTGAAAGGAGGTAATATATGTGGGAAATATTTTCAGTGGTAAATTGCTAGGTAGATATTAGACTATTTAAAATGACCAAGGCAAAACAGAATTTACATATCTACCTTGATATATAAGAAGAACAGAGGTGGCAGCATAGGGTAGATACAGTGTCTCTATGCTCTGTCCAGGGACTCAGTCTCCTTCTGACTTTCTGCTCTGACATTTTTAGCTCATGGTTTCGATCCTCAGTGTCATCTTATAGCCTAAAATTGACTGTTAGAGGTCTAGTCATTACATATTACTTTCAGGCAGATAGTAGGAAGGAAAGGGGAAATGACCAAAAGAGCCAAAAAGGACTAGGGGACAAATAATTTTCCTAGAACACAATCCTATAATGGTTGCCTGTAATTCGTTGTGAGGCTGGAGAATGTTTTCTTTTATCTGGGTACATTACTGGAGTTCTCTTAGTAAATGAGAAGATTGTGGATATTGTGTAGACAACCAGTGCCCTATGTCTTAGGATCACGTGTGATTTAGATTTTCTCTATAGTAGACTATGTGGACTATATTTATTCGATACAATGGTGGTGATGAAAACAAACTGGTCTATAATTTTATCCTATTAAATCGTGTTACCCTAAAGATTTCCAAATTGGATGTTTTTTTTTCAGTTACCATTTGTAAATTTACTAGGAATGCTGTGATGGTTAACACTGAGTGTCAACTTGATTGGACTGAAGGATACGAAACATTGTTCCTGGGTGTGTCTGTGAGGGTGTTGCCAAAGGAAATTAACGTTTGAGTCAGTGAACTGGGAGATGCAGGCCTCATTCTGGGTGGGCACCATCTAATCAGCTGCTAGAATAAAAGCAGGCAGAGGAACGTGGAAAGACTAGACTGGCTTAGTCTGTGGCCTCCATCTTTCTCCCATACTGGATGCTTCCTGCCCCTGAGCATCTGACTCCAAGTTCTTCAACTTTGAGACTCTTGGACCTTTGACCGCAGACTGAAGGTTGCACTGTCGGCTTCCCTACTTTTGAAGTTTTGGGACTCAGACTGGCTTCCTTGCTCCTCAGCTTGCAGATGGCCTGTTGTGGGACCTTACCTTGTGATCATGTGAGTCAATACTCCTTAATAAATTCCCCTTTATATATACATCTATCCTATTAGTTCTGTCCCTCTATAGAACCCCAACTAATATAAATGCTTTATTTATAAAGATTGCATATCTATAGTATTATTTTGATCACATTACAATCATCTTTGAGTTAGGGCAACAAACATGCACCATGAAATAAGAATCACTTCTTTTACAGAAAATGATGCAAATTTTAAAGAATAAATTTTAGCATGGGATATTGGGCAGTTCGAGAGTCTTCTAGCATTTAGTGAGGCTTAATGATGCTAGTAACTTTACTTGAAGTTTAAATGACTTATTTTTCCAGGTGATTTCAGAAACCCCTAGAAGCTCTACTAAATAAAATGAGTCAATAGAGTTAAATGAGTTAGTTAATACATGTGAAACACTTAGAACAATGTTAAGGATAAAATTAACTTCTCCATAGCTGTAGCTTTGTGCTGCACTAGTATTAGTGTTAAAATGGCTTTCATTAATAAATATAGTAATGCTTTTTAAAGGCAGAGGTTAACAATGAGGAAGGAAATACTATCCTTCTTCCACATATTCTATAATAGAAAATATTAATTGGTCTATACCTTATATAATAAAGTTTCAAAAAGATAATGTTCAATACATTCCCCTCTGTCTCATTGATTTTAAAAATTAATATGCTTACTACACAGACATAATTATGACATGTGAAGTGTAATGCTCCTTGTAGCGCGTGCAATGGATATTCATCATGGTTTTTGCTTGTACAGCATGTGAAGCCTGGATAGGGTGAATGTCTCCTTTGCCTGAGTCTTGGCAGACAACACTTTTCACTAAATACAATGTTAGGTTAAGTGCCCCCCAATTCTCAGTGAGTGAAGCTGTAGACATCTGAAGTACTATCATTGGATACTTCAACCTGGGATTTTGAATCTAGGTAATGACACAAAGATGCTGGGCCTGTTGAGGGACTAATCATGGAGTTGAAGTAGAGTGAAGATGGGGCTATCCCAGTGGTGTGATATGGTGGTGGTCACTGTTGCCTCCCACACATACTTTGTATGTTCCTATGTACTTTCCCGGCTGTTTGTCCTGTAGGTCCATCAATTTTGTGAGCCTCCACATATCCTTCCAATAAATCCATTTTCTGTTTTAAGTTAGACAAACCTGGCTTCTGTTACTTGTAATAAGAACTTTGATGAGCTCAATGTGAACCACAAAACTGAGAAAAAGAAATATTAGAAATATATGAAACATGAGAAATGAGAACCACTTCTTGGGTAGGCATTCATTTAGTGAAATTGTAATTCATTTCATTATAATTCAAAGAAATGTTAGAAGTCATAACATTATGCGTATTTTATTTTCTCTTGTTACATTTTTAGCAAAAATGGAACCCACAGTTTGGAAATCACTTTGCATTAAATTCCTTGGCGTATTGAATGTGGCCATTTTTCTTGAGTATTCAAGCAAACCCAAGGAATCTATGCTTATTTGTTTTATGAATACTAGTGAAAAAAGTGACAAACAGCCCTTTGTCAGATGAGTAGATTGCAAAAATTTTCTCCCATTCTGTAGGTTGCCTGTTCACTCTGATGGTAGTTTCTTTTGCTGTGCAGAAGCTCTTTAGTTTAATGAGATCCCATTTGTCAATTTTGGCTTTTGCTGCTGTTGCTTTTGGTGTTTTAGACATGAAGTCTTTGCCCATGCCTATGTCCTGAATGGTACTACCTAGGTTTTCCTCTAGGATTTTTATAGTATTAGGTCTAACATTTAAGTCTCTAATCCATCTTGAATTAATTTTCGTATAAGGAGTAAGGAAAGGATCCAGTTTCAGCTTTCTACTTATGGCTAGCCAATTTTCCCAGCACCATTTATTAAATAGGGAATCCTTTCCCCATTTCTTGTTTCTCTCAGGTTTGTCAAAGATCAGATGGCTAATATCCAGAATCTACAAAGAACTCAAACAAATTTACAAGAAAAAAACAACCCCATCAAAAAGTGGGCAAAGGATATGAACAGACATTTCTCAAAAGAAGACATTCATACAGCCAACAGACACATGAAAAAATGCTCATCATCACTGGCCATCAGAGAAATGCAAATCAAAACCACAATGAGATACCATCTCACACCAGTTAGAATGGCGATCATTCAAAAGTCAGGAAACAACAGGTGCTGGAGAGGATGTGGAGAAATAGGAACACTTTTACACTGTTGGTGGGATTGTAAACTAGTTCAACCATTATGGAAAACAGTATGGCGATTCCTCAAGGATCTAGAACTAGATATACCATATGACCCAGCCATCCCATTACTGGGTATATACCCAAAGGATTATAAATTATGCTGCTATAAAGACACATGCACACGTATGTTTATTGCAGCACTATTCACAATAGCAAAGACTTGGAATCAACCCAAATGTCCATCAGTGACAGATTGGATTAAGAAAATGTGGCACATATACACCATGGAATACTATGCCGCCATAAAAAAGGATGAGTTTGTGTCCTTTGTAGGGACATGGATGCAGCTGGAAACCATCATTCTTAGCAAACTATCACAAGAACAGAAAACCAAACACCGCATGTTCTCACTCATAGGTGGGAACTGAACAATGAGATCACTTGGACTCGGGAAGGGGAGCATCACACACCGGGGCCTATCATGGGGAGGGGGGAGGGGGGAGGGATTGCATTGGGAGTTATACCTGATGTAAATGATGAGTTGATGGGTGCAGCACACCAACATGGCACAAGTATACATATGTAACAAACCTGCACGTTATGCACATGTACCCTACAACTTAAAATATAATAATAATAAATAAATTTTTTTTAAAAAAAAGTGACAAACATTTCCTCTTGGTTATAATGGTAACATGGCTAATGTTCATAACATGGTTATCTGTTTTTCAATGAGAAAGATAAATGAGCTTTGGATCTGAATGTTAAACCTTCTTCTAATGAGTTTTCTGGTCAAGGCAAGTGCTCCCTTTGAAATCCAGCTCCCTTTGTAATCGTTTTTGCTGGCTTTCCATAAGATATTAGGGAGATTGCTATGGAACTGATATGGTTTGGCTGTGTCCCCGCCCAAATCTCATCTTGAATTGTAGCTCCCATAATTTCCACGTGTTGTGGGAGGGGACCAATGGGAGGTAATAGGATCATGGGGTCAGTTTCTCCTATACTGTGCTCATGGTAGTGAATAAGTCTCATGAGATCTGATAGTTTTAGAAGGCATTTCCCTTCTTGCTTGGCTCTCACTCTCTCGTTTTGCCTGCCGTTTAAGACATACCTTTGTTCTTCCCTCACCTTCTACCATGTTTATGAGACCTCCCTAGCCGCATGGAACTGTGAGTCCATTAAACCTCTTTTTCTTTATAAATTACCCAGTCTTGGGTATGTCTTTATCATCAGTGAGAATGAACTATTACAGGAACTCAATAATGTCTGACAGACAGATTGAACCAAATACACAAAGAAATCAGGATTGTTCATTTGCTCCTAGAAAGTATAAGCAATGTTTGGAAGCATGTAGGTAATACTACTATACTAACAAATGTTCAGGGAAAATTTCTTTCTTATTTGATCCAAATTGGTCTATTTAGGACAATTTGTGTTATACTACCCTTCCATACTGTACCTCTTGATGTGTAGAAAGATGTAAAAAACTGTATGTGAAATACGACCTGTGAAGGAAGCCATGTGTTTCCATAGACCTTTATTGTCTCTGAGTAAGCAACCACTAGGGAGAAATAAGGGTCATGTGTCATATATGCAAAGCCAAAGTACAGAAGATTTATGACTTAGTGAATATGTAGATATTGTAGTGTTCTTGACCAAGCTGGCAAGCTGTCCTTGAGTACGTCTGAGGTATCATATTAAAAACAAAACAACAACAACAACAACAACAACAAAACTTCAAAAAGAGAAAGAGACAAACATATACATGCTATCTCTGAACACAGGGATAGTCTCTGAATTCTCAAAAATAATGACTGTTCATCCTGTTCTATTGGGAGAGTGGGGTGGGAATTTCCATATTTTGCTTTAGAGGCACTTTCAGAGCCATTTACTGCCATAATTCTTATATCGTTGGATTAAGAGTCATATAACTCTAGTATCAGTAAGAGCCCGTGTAGTAGATTTGCTGATTTAAGGAAAAGAAAAAGAAAGAACGTAGGGCCTCATTTGAGACAAGTCTTTGTACTTCAAAGTGCAGAATGACAGGACAGAGCATCTATTTGCTGCATCTTTTACTGAGGAGAGAAATAATATATCTCACACTGATTGGCTGACTTGTGCTTGTTATAATTTTAACTTTCTGCCTTTATGCTGTTCTCAGGTTCTCTCTGATAAGGAGCATTTTAAAGATGTTTTGGCATTTCTCGGGGAGATGGTTGATCCTGAAGAGTTAATAGCTGATAGCCAGAGGAATATTTTGTTGAGGAATGGATACTGCAAAATGTCCTGGCAAGAGTTACTCATTTTCTTTACAAAAGCTGACCACACTTAGCCATTGGTACCTACTATGCAGCAGTTTTATTTCCCAGCACTGGCATTCTACTAGTTATGCTGTCTGTAGTGTAATACTTCTATAGCAATATTTTCCCCTTCTTGCTTCTGATGATCTTTGGACGAAGCTCATATTCCAAAAAGTTCTGTTGATTATATCTTTTGGAGATTTTTGAACCTTGTAGCTCATGACACCCACTTAGGCCATTATATAGCTATAGGGTTAAAAGAGGGAATTTTCTGAAGTATTCATTCACTTCCAAAACACTGCATTATCCTTATATTGCAATTCTTGGAGACTGTCCATTTTTCAAACTATAAGAATTTTTGGCAGCATAGGTAACAAAGCTACATACCTATGGAGTGATTCCCAGCTCTCCCTCATCACCCTCACATCAAAGTTATTTGCTTTATCCTTTTGAATTTACCTTCTAATGCCTCACACATCCCACCAATGCTTTCCATTTGGACATTGTTTCCACTTACAGTTCCATTACTGGTCTGGAGTACCACAAGAGGCTCCTAACTGTGTTCTCTGTTTTTTTCTTAGGGATTCTAAAGCATATTACTGCTAGATTAAGCATCTCAAAACATAGATCTGAATTTATTGACTCATTGATTAAAACTTCATTTATTACTATCCCAGATGTTTCAGGAGTATTCCTAACTCTTGCCTCATGCCCCTCCCCTTTAGTTTAATTAAGATATTTGCTTTTCTCTGAACAATTCCCACAATCTCTTGACTCTATGCCTTTAGTCATGTCATTGCCTCAAAACTAGAGTGTTCTTTATCTTTATTGTTTCTCTTAAAAGTCCTGTCCAACTGCCAATTCCATGTAAATTGTAAGCTCTTTCATGAAGACATCTTGAGGACCATACCTGAATGCCACTTCTTCCTTCTTGTTTGAATCCCCTTGGATTTGTTAGTAATGATCCTATGCCATCTACTCTGTCATACAGAAATTTGTGTACTTGTCACTCTGCTTTCTCTATTGTGAGTTCTTCAAAGGCAGGAACTCTTTGTTCTTGTATGTTTCTCCTATATTTTCTAACCATGCATTTAATATTGTAGTAGCTTATTCATTATATAGAATTTTTGACAATCTAGGGTAAAAAAGAACATCTTTTTAAAGTCAGCTGACCTAATATTAACACAAAACTCTGACTGCTTTATTTTATGAGAATAAGTTTTCCATGAAGTCCATAAAGCAAAGGTATACAAAATGAAAAAATATTTTAAACAACGGAGACTATGTGGATTCAGTTTATTTAACCCTGCATATACCTACCTATATTTTAGCTTCTATTTATTTGCGACCCACAAAGAAGCACATGTCATCGTCCGTGTAATAATTTTTATCATTTTGATTTCAGAGGCTTTGTTATGGAACTTTGTAAAGTGAGAAACATTTTCTCACATATTACCTACATTTTCCTCCTGTCTTATGGAAGAAGAATTGTTCCTGTGTCTTTCCATAATTAATGCCACCATCTCTACATTTTCTTAAAAACTATTTTTTCTGTCTTTTCTGAGATTTAGTTCCATAAAGTCTTCTCTCATGTCTTTAAATTCTTTTCCTTACTGCTTCCTTGTAGCCTAAAAATGTGCTCAAGTCTTTACATACTTTAACCACAGTTTTCTCTAGCTACTATAATATTTTTCTTTTTTGTTTCCAGCACCAGCAAACTTTTTGAAAACAAAGGCTATCCTGAATGCCTCAATTTCTCCGCTCCCCATTCATTCAATGTAGTTGGATTCTAAGTTATAACTCTCCACGGACACTGCTTTTAGAAAAATATCTCACTTTTTTTTTTTTTTTTTTTTTTTAAGATCTAGGCACCTCTTTTCAGTTCCAACTCAAATACTTTGTGTTATTTTGAGAAAGTCAGCAATATCCTTCTTGAAACTCTTTTCTGCAATATTACTTTTGTGTGATTCTTCTCTTTCCTTCTTTTTCTTTCCAACTAGTACTTATACAGTATTGCATAAATACTCTGTGTTTGACATAATGAAGATAAAAAGGTATATACTATCCTTGTGTTAAAACTTAGTCTCAATGGAAAGACAAAACATATACTATGTGTAAAAAGTTATATAATGAAATTTCAGAGTTCAAATCATCCCCATTTCAAATGAATTTCATATTTGGGATACTATATAAGCACTTTAACTGGTATTACTTTATCACTTACCTCAGCTTTCATACTTTTTATAAATTTTTTAAAATTTAAGTTTGAGATACATGTACAGGTTTGTTATATAGGTAAACTTTTATCATGTGGGTTCATTGTATAGATTATTTCATCTCCCAGGTATTAAGCCTAGTATCCGTTAGTTATTCCTTACAGATCCTCTCCCTCCTCCCGCCCTCCACTGTCCAATCAGCCTCATTGTGTGTTGTTCCCCTCTATGTGTCCATGTGTTCTCATCGTTTAACTCCCACTTATAAGAATATGTGGTATTTGGTTTTCTGTTCCCACATTAGTTTGCTAAGGATAATGGCTTCCAGCTCCATTTGTTTTCCTGCAAAGGACATGATCTTGTTAGTTTTTATGGCAGCATAGTATTCTGTAGCGTATATGTACCACATTTTCTTTATCCAATCTACTGTTGATGGACATTTAGGTCGATTCTATGTCTTTGCTATTATGAATAGTGTTGGAATGAATATATGTATGCATGTGTCTAATAGAATGATTTATATTCCTTTGGATATATACCCAGTAGTGAGATTGCTGGGTTGAATGGTATTTCTGTTTTTAGTTCTTTGAGGAATCACTATGCTGCCATTCTTCACAGAACTAGATAAAACTGTTTTAAAATTCATATGGAATCAAAAGAGAGCCTGAATAGCTAATACACTCCTAAACAAAAAGAACAAAGCTGGAGGCATCACACTACCCAACTTCAAACTATGCTACAGGGTTGTAGTAACCAAAACAGCATAGCACTAGTACAAAGACAGACATATAGACCAATGGGACGTAATAGAGAACCCAGAAATGAGGCTGCACACCTACAACTATTTTTGATGAACCTGACAAAGACAAGCCATGGAGAAAGGATTCCCTACTTAATAAATGGTGCTCGAATAACTGGCTAACCATATGCAGAAGACCGAAACTGGATCCTTTCCTTACAGCTATACAAAACTAACTCAAGAAGGATTGAAGACTTAAAACACAAAACTATAAAAACCCTGGAAGACAACCTAGGTAATACTCTTCAGGACATAGGAACGGGCAAAGATTTCATGACAAAGACACCAAAAGCAACTGCAACAAAACAAAAATTGACAAATGGGATCTAATTAAACTTAAGAGCTTCTAAACAGCAAATGAAACTATCAATAAACAGACAACCTACAAAATAAGAGAAAAGTTTTTTAAACTATGTATGTGACAATGATCTAACATCTGGCATTCGTAAGGAACTTAAACAAATTCACAAGTAAAAACCAAACAATTCTATTAAAAAGTGGGCAAAGGACATGAACAGATGCTTTTCAAAAGAAGACATGCATGTGGCCAGAAATCATATGAAGAAAAGGTCAGTATCACTGATCATTAGAGAAATGCAAAGCAAAACCCCAATGAGATACCACCTCACACCAATCAGAATGGCTATTATTAAAAAGTTAAAACATAACAGATGTTGGCAACGTTGCAAAGGAAAAGGAACACCTATATACTGTTGTTGGGAGTATAAATTCAACCACTATGAAAGTTCATACTTTTTAATAAGAGTTATGTTTTTCTAAAACATTCACTGAATGTGGTTTTCATCTATATATCTATATCTATATCTATATCTATATCTATATCTATATCTACAGATAGAGAGATGGAATCTTGCTCTGTCACCCAGGCTGGAGTGCTGTGGCATGACCTCAGCTCACTGCAACCTCTGCCTCCTAAGTTCAAGCAATTCTTCTGTCTCAGCCTCCCGAGTAGCTGGGACTACAGGCGCACACCACCACACCTGGATTATTTTTGTATTTTTAGTAGAGATGTGGTTTCATCATGTTGGCCAGGCTGGTCTCAAACTCCTGATATCAGGTGATCTGCCCCCCTCGGCTTCCCAAAGTCCTGGGATTACAGGCCTGAGCCACTGTGTCTGGCCTCATGTAAATATTTTCAACACTACTCTAGCAACTCCATACAATTAACTCTTTGGTAATATCAGAGCTCTCCCTATTTGGGTGACATGTCTAGCCAACTCGGACAGCTTATCACTCCCAAATGCCCATGAAACATTTTCCCACTTGTCTTTTGATCATATCATCATTACAGTGGAAGGCAGTTTCTAAGAAGGCCCCAGATGATCTCTACCTCCTGATATTCACATCTATGTATAATAAATAGAATATTGCAGAAATTATGTACTGCCAGTTCTGAGATTAGGTCTTTTTGCCTTGAGTATTCTCTCTCTCTCTCCCTCACCCAGAGGAAGCCGGCTGCTTTGTCATAAGGCATCCCTATAGAAAGACCCACATGACAAGGGATTGAGGCTGGCCAACATGTGAGTTGTCCTAGAAGTGGAAGCTTTCAGATGAGACTGTAGCCCCAACCAATAGCGTGATTGCAATCCCATGAGAGACCTTGAGTCAGATTCCTAATCTATAGAAATTATGACATAATAAATTAAATGTTTGTTGCTTTAAGCTACTAAATTATTGGATAATGTGTTACACAACAAGAAGTAACTAATGTATCTGCTTAAAATAAAATAGTCTTACTTTTTTTTTTTTGAGACAGAGTCTCACTGTCATCCAGGCTGGAGTGCAGTGGCACAATATCAGCTCACTGCAACCCCCGCCTCCTGGGTTCAAATGATTCTCCTGCCTCAGCCTCCTGAGTAGCTGGGACTACAGGCGTGTGCCATCACGCCCGGCTGATTTTTTGTATTTTTAGTAGAGATGGGGTTTCACCATGTTAGCCAGGATGGTCTCGATCTCCTGACCTCATGGTCCACCCACCTCGGCCTCTCAGAGTGCTGGGATTACAAGTGTAAGCCACTGCGCCCAGCGAGCCTTACAGTCTTGTTTATCCATCAGTAATATACTAGTTCTAACACTAACTACTCTCTACCTACTTACTACTTGCTGAAAATGTTTCCTTCTTCGTCTGTATTCCTATAATATTTAGTTGGTACCCTTCATTGTCATGTGTCACCTGCTTCCTTGTTTATGTCCCCAAGATGATAAATATCTTTAAATGATAGCAACTGGTTCATATATTCCTGTAGCACCTAGAAAGCTCCTGATATTCACACCCATGTGCCTTGAATGTATGTGGGTTTAATGTCTACTTGTTGTGTTAAGTATGACAAAGCTATGCTTGGTTAATTATCAAAATAAATGTAAAGAACAATAATTATCATAGGATGAGAAATAATTACCTTAATGTTTATGGTAAAATTATTTTTTTCAAAAAATGATATGCAGAGAGGAGTGGCAAGGTCATGTGGAGTGAATATGACTGAAATTGCAGAGAAACTGAAAAGAACAGAGGATGTTGTGGGACCAGTTAACAACTGGTTGGTAGGCACTAAGAATTTGAATGAATGAGTAGCTAAACAGAAGCCCAAACTAAGTTATACTGGGTGTTTTAGTTTTAGATACAATGGCTGGTACTCCAGGAGGCCTGCACACATGATAAAATGCAGCTGAACTGCATTTAACATAGCACAGAGTACTTGTTTACTAAATATTTTATTCAACTTGAAAATTCAAGGCAGGGGAGTGATTTTCAGGGTATTAGCTGGTAAGTGCTGAACTTTATAAGCAACTTGAAGGCCCTAATGTTGAGCAAGCATATAGCAAAGTTTAAGTCATTTAGTTAGAATATTCTGGTGGATGTACAAAATTAGATACAGGGACATTGTTAAGTGAGAATAATTAGGTAGCAACTAGTTAAGTCATGAACTTATAATAGACTTATATGTCTTTATATTGGACATTCTATTTCCAAAATCTGAATAATTCTCTTAGTTAATAGACTCTCTTGAAATACACCATTAAAATATACAATTAAAACTTAGTTGATCCTTATAACTACAACTAAATTCTTTGTATGGGCTTAAGGGAACAGCTGTATTATTTCTCTCCTTTTACTTTTAGAAAGGAAATAAGTTAGTATATGCTTTTATTGCTGGCTATTTAGAAGTTGTACATACAATGGGAAGTATGTGGAATCAGCTAATACCTCACCCATACTTATGCTATGTAAGAAACTTTTCAAAAATTCCAAGCACCTTCAAGACTTCTTGAAAGCTTACAGGTCATCAGAATGTTATAGAGTGGAGGGATTTATTAAAAATAACATTTTGTGGAGATTACACAGGGTTACAAAACAAGGACTATTCCAGATGGCAATAGTCTGTGACTTCAAGACATTTACTATCTTGTAGGAAAGGACTGGGTATGACCAATTTGATTTATCTACTTTCTGGTCTCAATAATGCATAACATAGGAGATAAAATTAAATTAAATCTGTATCAATTCTGGTATTTCACCTATGCTTAAAAAATGAAGACAAAGAAAAAGATAAGTCTACAGCTACAAGATTAGTGTTAGGAGTGGATAAAGGAAGACTAGAAAGAAGAAATGAAAGTGAAAAAGAAGTGACTACAGCATGAGAGGTGAGAAGAACAAACACAAGGTTGAAGGGTAAGAGTGATTGAGGTCAGTGTGGATTCAAGGGCGAGAATCCAAAACAAGCAGGAAATATAAGCAGTGAAAAAATTAGCCAGATGGGAGGAAGAATCAATTGATCTGTGATAAAAGAAGGAAATGAAAGAAGAGAGTGAAAGAAGAAAAGAATACACTTAGTGCTTAAACAGTACTTTTCATTTTCAGAAAGCTTTGTAAATATTAACTAATTAACCCTCATTTCAGCCCTGGGCATAAGCAATATTATCATAGTTATTATTATTAATAAATGAATGTAAAAGGGGTCAGAAAGGGTTAGACACACAAAGCTTTAAATCTTGTACATGTATTTTATTTCTCTGACATGAAAGCAGTAGCTGGAAGGAAAGTTTTGTTTCAAATTCTTGTAAATCCATTATTATTGGATGAGAACCGCATTTATTTTGCTTCTTCCACCTTAATAACCTTAGGCCACAGGATCTGAAGACATAGTCTGCATCTGACTATGAAGAATTCTTCACCTGCAACTCATCCTTGATGGTAGGACTAAACAGAGCATTAAATTCAGTGTCAGGACTTAGGATTGACAGGATTGTTAGTATTATTTCTAAGAACAATGTGTAACTTCTCCTGATTACTATTCAATTGCAACACGGCAGTAGAAACCAGTTGCACAGTTTATGGTAGCAAATAACACTCATTGTGTTCATTTTGGAGGCTTTCTCTTTTCTTTGTTTCCATTGAGGCAGGATGGGAACTCTCCATTCAGGAACAGTTTAGTTCCAGCTTGCTGAGCACACACTTGCTTTTCTGGAGGGAAAAATATTGGAAAATGGATTGAATACACCTTTAAATGTATATAGTAGAATTCATTTCTTATGCCACTTAGAACGAGCAAACAGCCACATGCCTGTAATAATGTAAATTTTGCTTTCATTATGACCCTACACCCACAAGCTAATTACACTGCAGATACAAAGGCTGTCGACTTTCCTTCTCTGGAGTGATAAAGGAGCCTGCTGGGTAAAATAGCCACTACTCATGTTATTTCTGGACATATCCAAGCTACTGCAAGATGTTCCTTGCTTTAAAAGTGAATTTTAGCATGAATTCATGCAGTATTTTAAAAAGCAGTGACAGTTATTGTAGGGGGTGCAAATGAAGTATATGTTGGAGTTGAAGGAAGATTGTTTCACTCCCCTTATTCCAGTTTGCCTTTTTTTTTTTTTCTTTTTTGCAAAACAAATTTTATACAGGTTGGGTTTCTTTCCCTTTGGTGCACACTACATGCCACTACTTTTCTTAAATAGGATTCCCTAATCCTTACAAAGGGTTTTTCAAAAATGATTATAATGTAAAATTCACATACATGAAATAATTATGTAATTTATGATGTGCAAGTGGCCATCTCTTTTATGTGAAACAAATCAGACAAATATTTACTGAATTTGAAAAGTAAAGATAAACTATTAAGTAATTGACCATGTTGTTTAGGTAAAAATATCTTTGGCTCCTTTCACATATTATTAGGATCTTACATTTCTTTAAGACATGATACACAATTCTTAAATTTCAAAATAAAAAAACTTTCAATTCCATTTTCATTATTCTTTTAATTTAAAATAATAAAATGAATATGTCAAGGCTAACAAAATAAAACTTTAATTACTTTTTTTTCCAAATTAACACAACTATTCTACATCTAGTCATTACTTGACATATATACTGAAGCCTACAAATTTCACCAAGAAATGTGTGTTCTGTAAAGTGAAAAAATAATTTGGATTGAAGGACTATAGTTTGCAAATAACTTTTCACAATTTCTTGATATTACTGATACCATAACAAAATCACTGTGATTTTAAAAAGTATAGTTAGTATGCAATAAAATTTCCTAAAATAATTTATTTTGAACAAAAAATGATTTTGGAGATCCTATTCTATACCTGCTAATTTTTTTAAAATATAGGGATATATAAGAAGCAAACTTTTGTGAGTCTGTGTCCACGAATAATATGTAGTCTTTGTAAACTGTAAACTAAAATATATGAAATGACTAGAAAACTGCTTGGAATGCCTAGCTATATGACATTACATTGTAGAGCTTGAGAGAAGAGGGGGATCAAGGTGGATTAGTGACATCTCAAAATACATCATGGAGCTACATCTAAAATTTTAATCATATGATACTGTAATTAATTGTGGGAATAGTGCATTTTAGAATAGTACATGCACTTAGAACCAGCAGACGAAACTATTTCCAGTGTCATAAGCCGTATACGTTCTTTACAAATATTTCTAATTAAGAGAGTAGGACATTTCCTTTAGATTTCTTTTAGTCTATCAGGTAAGCAATTTATGTGTTCTGAAATGGACTGATTATATTTTGCTCAGGGAACTGCTACAGGAGCAATCTCTTAGGTTTTGCACATTACAGAACTTTACATAAAACACTTTAGTATTTTCTTTCAAACTCATATTTAATGAGATGTGAATTAAAAAGTCTATTTGTGATTAAATCAGTACATTTGAGCTCTCTCTCCCCACCAAAAGAAGGGCAGGGTAAGAGATGTTTGTGCCATTATCAATCGCAGTTTATTATTTTAAAAATATATCTAAAATATTTCATAAAAATTTAAATAACTTTAAGATTTATATTTGAATAAGAGCCTGAAATATATATAATATATATATGCACATTCAAAAGAAGAAAGGGACAGATATATCATTAATGATATTTCTCAAATTATGTGGATGAAATAAAATTAACAAAGATCATTAATGACCTCTACTTAAAAAAAAAAAAAAAGTAAATGACAGAAAAGTGTGCATTTGCTTTCATTTTATTTAGGAGGGTACAAGTATATCATGACCCATTGTGGAATAGCTAGATGATACATTCTCTCTGTCATTTTTCACAATTCATGAATTGAGCATTAAAGACAAAATAAAATTGTATATAATATGGAACAAATAATTTTGCCATATTAGGAGGGGGAATTTAGGGAGTTTCTTTAGTTTAGTGTAGACTTCTCCCCAAAAGAAGAAACTACCACCAAGAAATTTCTAGAATTCAGTCTTTCAAACTGGTATGGTAGATGGAAATATTTTTCTTTCTAGAAAAAATGCATAAGGTGCTATTTCTCCTGGCAAAAATATGAAAACATGAATTGCACGATTTTTTCCCAGCAAGCGACTGATCTCCACATACATCTATCATTATTCAGCTTCAAACTAAAAAGTCCTATTCTGAATACCAATTCGTATAAACTGTGTAGCTCTCAATTATGGAATCTGAAACTGCTGGTTCCATGATGATAAAGGAACATGCTGTTTGAAAGACCACAATTTGACTGCAAGTAATCAATATACTATTTGGAAGGAAACCTAGATGTGCAGTTTTATTTAGAAATGCTGAGAGCACCGCACTGAAGCTTTCTCCACAAGTCTGGCGATGTCAGGTGGCTCTTTGTCAGTCTTCTTTACATCTGTTCATTTTCAGAGACACCAGAACATTTTCTTGTTCACTGCCATTAATAGAAAATACCTCTTCTGGAATTTTCAGGGAAGAGGACAATCATTTGTAGCTAAATATATTTTCACTTTTTTATTTTTCATGAAGCTTCCTTACATTGTATGCTCTGAAACGGAGAGAGTAAAATGAAAAATTTGGACTTCTAGGCCAGAAACATACACATGCTTTGGATGAAACTAACATTTGTCAATTTGAGTTTTACAAAATTGGTGTAGCATTTAATTCATCGTTTTAATCAAAGAGAAAATGTGTTTACTGAGCATCCAGGTTTTTGGTTGAAACATGATTATGAAATGTGAATCCTTTTAATAGTCCTAGATTATCCCTCTCTTTATTTTTATATCTGGGAATATGGAAGATCAAAGAGGTTAAGTACTCCAGGTCACACAGGTTAAAACAACCACCAGAGACAGAATTTGAATCTGATTCTCTACCATCCAAAGCCCATACAAGGGCCTAACAACTACTACCAAGGCACCTAAGGTACAGTGCCTAGAATGACCTGAGAATCGATTGTATATTCTATATATGCCTCATTTTCTGAAGCTTGTTAAATTGCCTGAAGAAGGACATTATAATGAGTTCCCTTCATTAGAAATTTCACCAGAATTTTGCCAAAACCACAAAGGCAAAGTGACTTCATGACATATTAGTTAATTTAGATTCATATTTGAATGGTTATCTTTTTTTTTTTTTTTTTTAAGACGGAATTTCACTCTTGTCGTCCAGGCCGGAGTGCAATGGGTCCATCTCGGCTCACTGCAATTTTTGCCTCTCAGGTTCAAGGGATTCTCCTGCCTCAGCCTCCCAAGTAGCCGGGACTACAGGCGTCTGCCACCACTCCTGGCTAATTTTTTGTATTTTTAGTAGAGATGGGGTTTCACCGTGTTGGCCAGGCTGGTCTTGAACGCCTCACCTCAGTTGATCCACCCGCCTTGGCCTCCCAAAGTGCTGGGATTACAGGCCTGAGCCACCGCGCCGGGCGAGTGGTTATTTCCTTGAGATACTTGCCTAATCTGGAAAGAATGCAAGTTGTGTTGGCTGAAGGAGATAAGATGACAAAAATAGGATCGGGAAAGGGAGCAGCCAGGGAGAACAGAAAACAGGAAAAGAAGTCTCCCTTGGATGAACTTACAGAGAATTACCAAAACTCCTAAGCCATACGAATGGAGTGAAGGGAATCTCGTATTTAAAAAAAAAAAAAAAAAAAAAATTAGAAAGAAAAAGTATTATCTGGGCTTTCCCCTCAATTAAGGCCATTTGAATAACTACCTGAATAATGGCATCAGGAAGAAAAGAGCAGACGGTATGAAAGTTTTCTTCTCTTTGTTATATTTAAGAATGTTTTGCAATTCTTTCAGTGTCACGTTAGAAGGCAGCATCATTTGTACAATATGAATTAGCCTCAGAAATTTCTAGGCACATTCACATTTAAAGTAAGATGACTTTATTTTGGTCAGGCTGGTAGAGTCACTGCTTTGTCTTGTGTTTCCTAAACCTTTCCTGACAGCGTGCTAGGTAAGAGTCCTTCCATCCTATTCCTTCCGCTTATGGGACTTATATTGAGACGGTGGGACAGCTCAGCCAGGTGCCAGTTTGATGCTGGGTGACTGTAACTTAACATTCTTCACTAACTCTGCTTTGGAGTTAGGGCCTATGGGAGGTATTCGTTAATCCTTCACAATTTCTGCCGCAGAGATTTTTTAACTCTCTTTAGAACGTAAGAGGCGTGAGAGGAACAGGTCAGTCCTAAGGCAGCCTGCAGTGTGGTGGAACTCCACCCTTTCCTTTCGCCACGGCTCCATTTACTCCTTTGGAACGTGTCGATAATTCCCAGAGAATAGTAATAGGTTTTCAGTGGAATATTTTGTGGAAACGGAGCTCTTTTGGTCTGGGGTTCACGTCTTGACGAGGCCAGGAAGATAAAGCGGACCGAGGGGCTGAGATGGTCTGTCTCTCGTGGAGTTGGAGTGCCCTCTGCTGTTCAAGAGAAGAAGTGCACGTACAGATAGCTCTAGCCAGTGCTTTCTCCAGGTAAAGAAAAACCTCCAAAATGCTGCTTAGAAAACCAGATAGATGCCCTCAGTAGATTTCTGAGCTTCTGGCTTCATGTAGTTGTGGGGGTTTTGACTCTTAAGGAAATCCCATTGAGGCTGAGTATGCGATCAGACCAGAGCCTATACGGAGGGCAGCTTTTTATTTGGTCATATAGTGTGGTATAAGCAATAGTTCTAAAATGATAGGTATTTGGGTTATTTTTCATGTGTTTGAATGCCACCATAAAATATTCTTTTTTATCTGTGATCAACGTTTTTATATCTGAGAAACCTGGATATTGTAATTCTAGTTTTGGAGATTTCTGAATATCTTCTGTTGAAGTGTTTTTACATGTAAAGTCAGCATTGAAATGTTTTCTCGTGGCAAGAATTTTCTGTGTGTCTTTCTTTCTGTCTGTCTTTCTTTCTGTCTTTCCGTCCTTCCTTCCTTTCCATTTTTTTCCTTTACTTTCTAATGTATTTTGTTTTTCTCTGCTGTGAAATAATTTATTTCTATATAGTCCTGTAATTTATAAGCACTTTCACATAATCTCATTCAATCATCATAGCGATTCTGTGATGCAAGCTACATAGTTCCCACTTTATAAACAGAGAATCAAGGCCAAGATCATGTCCAGACATGCAGGTGGCCTCAGAAGTGAGCACTGTGTCAGATTTTCTAAGACAGGAGTAATAGTGGTTAATTTTTAATGACTACCATTTGTCAGCATTATACTAAACATTTTAAGCATTATGTCAAGTCACAGGTAGGTATTATTATAACTGTTACTTCGTAGATATGCAAAGAATAATCTTTAAAGGTTAGCAATAGTCAAATAGCCAGTAAGTGAAAAGGCTGGGTTTTAAATGTGGTGCATCTGACTCTGGGGGCCCCAGTGTGTGGCCAACTTTTGACATATGGAGAAAAAGACATAAACCTTGACCTCAAGCAGTTTAGTATTTTTTAATTGTGGTAAAATATACGTAACTTAAAATTTACAATTTTAACAATTTTAAGTGTAAAGTTTGGAGCTGTTACACACATTGACATTGTTGTGCAAGAATCACCACCATCCATGTCCAAAAATCTTTCATCTTTCCAAGCTGAAACTGTACCCATTAAGCAATAACACCCATTCTCCTCTCCCTCCAGCCCCAGTAACTACCATTCTATTGTCTGTTTCTATGAATTTGACTACTTTAGGTACCTCTTATAAGTGGAACCATACAATATTTGTCTTTTTGTGTCTGGGTGATTTCACTTAGCATAATGTCTTCAAGGCTCATCCTTATTATAGTATGTGTCAGAATGTCATTCTTTTTAAGGATGTATAATATTCTGTTGTATCTATATACCACATTTATTCACTGATCAATGGATGTTGGGATGTTTCCAGATTTTCAGTATTATGAAAAGTGCTGCTATGAACACTGATGCACAAATATCTGTTTGATTCCCTGATTTTAGTTGTTTGGGGTACATACCCAGAAATGAAATATATGGATCATATGGTAATTCCATGCTTAGTTTTTTAAACATGGAACTGCCATACTGTTTTCTGTGGTAGTTAAACAATTTTATACTCCCACAAGCAATGCTTAAGGGCCGTACTTTCTCCACATCCTTGCCACTTATTATTTTCTAATTAAAAAAAAAAATAGTCATCTTACTGAATGTGAAGGGATAGCTTACTGTGGTTTTGATTTACATTTCCCTAATGATTAGTGATATTAAACATCTTTTTATGTTCTTAGTGGCCAATTATATATCTTCTTTTGAGAAAAGTCTATTCAAGTCCTTTAACTGTTTTTAAATTGGGTTGTTGTTGAGTTCTATGAGTGGTTCATTTATTCTGGATATTAAACCCTTATTAGATATATGATTTGTAAATATTTTCTTTTATTCCATACATTGCCTTTTCTACTCTGTTGATAGTAGCTATAGAAAGATAGATGTTGTTAGATGCACAGAAGTTTTTAGATTTTGATGAAGTGCAATTTATCTCTGTTTTCTTTTGCTGCCTTTTGGTATCATATCCAAGATCTTTGCCAAATCCAATGTCATGAAGTTTTTATCCTATGTTTTAACAGTTTTATAGTTTTAACTCTTACATCTCTTTACATGTCTGTAATCCATTTTGAATTAATTTTTGTATATGGAGTAAGGTAAGGGTCCAACATCATTCTTTTGCATGTGAATATCCAGTTTTCCTAACATCATTTGTCAAAAAGAACTATACTTTTCTGATTTAATATCTAGCATTCTTGTCAAAAGTCGTTTGGTTATATAGGCAAGAGTTTATTTCTGGGCTTTCTATACTATTCCATTGATCTGTATATCTGTCTTTTCCTATTACACAGAAATTTTACACTTACATAGTGCCAGCTTTTACCAAAACTTGTTCTGATTAGAGTTTTTTCTTGAAGCTCATTTTGTCAGTAATGTAATTAATGAAAATCAATCTAGTTTTTCCTTGAATTTATGTGTTATGCGTATAGGTGATAAACCAAATAGCTTAAAGTTTTAATTTACAAATACATAAATTAGTTTGATTTGATATGGAAACAACTGTATTTCTCAAAGTTGTTTTAACCTGTGTATAGAAGACTAAAATTTGCATCTATTCATTGCATTCATTAGGTCTAACAGCTGAATGCCTTCTAGTTAAGTAGATTTGGGTAATGTAGTTTCTCCTATTTGTTTACCTATTGCTGTAGCTTGGATGTTTGATCCCTCCAAATCTCATGTTGAAATTTGATCCCGTTTTGGAGGCCAGACCTAATGTAAGGTGTTGGGTCATGGTGGTGGAACCCTCAGGAATAGATTAATGCCTCACCCTTGGGGGTGAGTGACTTCTCACTCTATTAGTTCCTATGAGAGCTGGTTAAAAAGAACCTGGGACTTCCCCTGCCACTTTCTCTCTTACTCTGTGGTTTCCGCAGGCACTTGTTTCTTCTTCCAAATATAGTGGAAGTAGACTGAGGCCCTCACCAGAAGCTGAGCAGATGCTGGCACCATACTTCTTACACAGTCTACAGAACTATAAGTCAATAAACCTCTTTTGTTTATCAGTTGCCCAGTCTCAGTTATGCCTTTAGAGTAACACTAAACGGACTAAGACACCTATTCAGCTAGGTAATAGCCATGGGACCGGTTTACAAAAATAAATTTTTAATACTTAGACAAGTACTTGAAAAGAATAATACCAAAAATAGGCCAATTTTACTTATGACTATAGATGCACAAATATTAAACATAGTATTATCAAATTCTGATTTTTAAAATGAAAACTATATCAAATAAGGTTTAATCTAGAAATTTAAGATTGCAATCTATAACCCTTTTTCATCACACTACATGATCATAAGAAAAAAAATGAAAACTTTGATAGGATTTAAAGGCATTTATAAATGTAACATATACTCACGATTCAAAAATTAAAAAAAAAAGAAACAACTTTCATTGCACTACAGATAGGGACCCTCATTCCAATAAGGAATATGTGTTTAAAAGTAACCACCAATGCCTACTTATTGGAAAAGGCAGAAGGGTATCTCTCATTACTGTCATTATCCATCACAAAGAGAAATTTCTAATCAATACATAATAATATTAAAATTAATATTTAAATAAAAGGAAATTAAGATAGCATCTATAAGTAATAATTTTGTTGACTTGGAAACTGAAAGATAATCAATTTAAAAACTATTCAAAAATAATATTGAATTAAGAAACATGGCTAGTCACGAATTAATGTAAAGAATATAAACATATTCTGTAAATACTGAATACTTGGAATGGATAAACATTTCGCTCATAATGGTAATTTCTATTTTCATCCTTTTCTCACTGATTCTTTTACAAACATTAATTTCTTTTTGTATTTACTATTCTATTCTATTGTATAACTATATATTTTGGACCAGAATGACACTGCCTTAATTATAACTTTATCAAACGTCTTGATATTTGGCAGGCGAAAGCTCCTATTCCCCCATTCATACCACTAAAGATTTTTTTTTTTTCTTGTATTTTAGGCAAGAATACTTGGGTTGTTCTTTAAACTGAATTTTAGAATCACATAGTTCCATTAAAAAAATCCTATTGGGGGCCGGAAGCAGTGGCTCACATCTGTAATCCCAGCACTTTGGGAGGTCAAGGCATGTGGATAATGAGGTCAGGCATTTGAGACCAGCCTGGCCAACATAGTGAAACCCTGTCTCTACTAAATATACAAAAAATTAGCCGGGCCTGGTGGCGGGTGCCTGTAATCCCAGCTACTCGGGAGGCTGTGGCAGGAGAATCGCTTGAAGCTGGGAGGCAGAGGTTGCAGTGAGCCGAGATCACGCAGCTGCACTCCAGTCCGGGAGACAGTGTGAGACTCCGTCTCAAGAAAACAACAAAAATAGATAAAAATAAAAAACCTATTGGGATTTCTGGTCATAATTCTATACTCACAGCGTTTTTGCAATAGAAGCACTGTAGGCCTCAGCTAGTCCAATTTCTCTCATTATAGACCTAAAGGAAAAGGCCTTCAGACTCCAGATACTGAATCCTTCAGTGGCACGTAACAGGGTTTACTTCTATGTACATGTTATGTCTCTGCAAGAGACAGATATGAAAATGGAACTTTTTCTCTAGAAACAGGATAGAAACAGTTGTGATATTCAAGAAGGTTGGATTCAAGAAAGGTGGTCACCATTTAATGTTCTAAAGAGAGTCCCTTCTGTGGTTTATAACACTATTCAAATCAGCTGAAACTTTATGTTGTATTTGAACAAAAAGGCATAATAACTGAAGGAGTGGGGAAACTGAAATAATGAGTGTGTATGGTAGATCTGGGGTTAGGGGGATTTCCCTAAGAATACTGTATTTTTGGCCCATTCTGAGGTCTTCATAGACTTTTCTTTAGAAGACAAAGCAAGTATGACATTTAAAAAAATCATTTTACACCTGTCACTTTTGGTCCCAAGAAGATCGTTAACAGCGTGACAGGGATGTTGTAGTACAACAGTCAAGTAACAGTAGTAGTGACAACCGCATTAACTATCATCATATCTTAATTTTACCTCATACTTTTTTTTACAAAAAGCACCCCTAGGAACTCTCATTTTTAATTACATTTTCTCTCAGATCATTCTTCCGTGGTCAGAGGCAAATATTGCCTTCTTTTTACAGATGGTAAAACATGAGTTAGTGAGAAATGAAAAAAATCTCCACAGGTCTCAGAGGCCACCTGGAGCGGGTTCCATGACTACTTTTTTTTTCAGGCAACATCGTCCTTCCAAAATGATCATAACTATTGGTCTTTTCCTTCCATGCTTCTTATAATTCGACAAAAACTTGAAGAATGAAGTCCAGTTTATTCCCTTATTGGAATATGTGCTAATGAAGGAATTAATACTTTTGCTGGAAAAGTGAAGTGTTTGCAAACGTTTTTCTTGCATCTGCTTTTATAACGATGTGAGGGCCATGGAGCAGCAAAACTCCACCTGCACCATTTTCATTCTGATGTATGTAAATACTGCTCTCTGGAGCAAAACTCCCACACGCAGACCTCTTCGTCTAGTCGTCTGGGGCAGGACCCTGGTCATTTTTAAATATTAACACATAATTTTATTCTACTGAAAATCACTGTCCTTGTACATTGGGTTGTTTGATAGTGATTTTACTCTAGTTTAGAAGTACTTAGGTGATGTAAAAAATAACATAAATTTTATATTGTCTATTATTTTCTTCATTGATGTAAGGAAGTGTTAAGTCTGTGTAATCTGTTATTTTTGAGATGTAAAATCTAGTTCTAAATATAAAATATCTTTCATGGAGCGCTTTTCCAACTTCATGATTTTTGTTTCCTACTCTGTTTTGTGTATTTTGTTTGCTACACACAAAGCACAATCAGAAACAAACATTTTACCTACAGCCATCTACTAGAATGCGAGAAGTGGTAGAGCTGTCTACTAAAATGTGAGAAGTGGGGACATAGTTTCAGGCACAGAGAAGCAGTTGTCTCTTCTCTGGAATGAATGAAGCCCTAGGAAAAATAACTCTCAATAATCTCAGTCTGAGCATTCATGTGTTCATTGTGGAGTCCTCACATAGCCATAGGTCAGTGTTAAAGAAGAAACTACCTTATAAGACAGAACTCTGGTCAGAAAGCCTAAGTACTTGGTTTTATCATATCATAATATGCAGACGGGAATCTCCCTATTGAACTTTCTGTAATCTATGCTATTCAAATCTATAGAATCATGAATCCATAAAACAGTAAAAGCAGGTTTGGCACGTGGACTAAACTCTCCAGTAAAGGTGAGTAGATGGAGATTTACAAAAGCATCCAGGATCTTAGCAATGTATTTGGGATAGACCAGCTCTCTGTAATCCCAGTTTGTGCTCTTTTGACTGGACTAGGTGTGGTGCTATGTGGTTCCCATCATTTGTGTTCTGTCTTACAGATCTCGCTGTACTTGGGTGAATGTGGAATGTCTTCTGCATCTTTTCTGCTTCTGCCTTCCACTCCCTGCTTTGTCCTAACCAGTGCTTCTCCACCACCACCAAGGTTTTACATGTAGAGTCTGCCTCTAGATAAATACTGATTTGAGTCTGAGCTGGTAGTCGACTGGCTCTCAGAATTACAATGACCCATAATAATGTTTAGGTCAAAAGATTTATTTGAAGCTTATAGATACTTTTGGAAGCCATAGACAAAAATGTTTCTTCAAATAAAAAAAGTTTCTTTTTAAATTAGACTAGATCCTATGTCTTTTCGGAGTTATAGAACTAAAGTAAGTGATAGAAGTGGAGTAGCTCTAAGAAAGCTTTTGTATTATAGCGAGCAAATTGATAGACTCTAGAATGGTGCTAAAATACTGTGCACCAAAGACAAAACAAGCCAAAACCGATTAGTTAGCAATGCTTTTTTTTGTTTGTTTTTCTCCTTCACAGTGTTCTCATAGAGTACCTCTTAAGGAAGAGATCCATGCCCTGGATTGCACTTGCTTTTAGAGAAGCCAGTGGTTATGAGTCTTTCAGGAGTCAGAAACATTAGGGAATTTTTTTATCAGCTCAACTCAAGAAATTTCCCACAGAATCTGGTTCAATGGGTGATTTTTGAATTTAATATAAGTTTGTATTGCGTCCCAAATTGAGACACAGTGACAGTCAGTCTTCCGAATATGAAAAAGCTGCTTATGCTTTAACCCAAGAGAGTCTGTCATGTTAGTAGATTTTTAAACAATTTGGATTCTATCCTGATACTCTCATGATTTGATGTATATGCAATTTATTACAGTTTTGTAATGTATTTACAAGTAGGCTTGTCAAGGCTAGGAGATACAATTTGGAGGCCTTGAAGTACAGTAAAATCAACTGGCTTAGGCACGTGTGGAACTCGTGTGCTTGCCAATCACAACCCACCACATAATTCATCGATCACAGTTTACCTGAAGATAGCCATTCACTTATCCATGTATTTAATCGATATAATGACATAGCTCATAGTTGTTTAGTCCTTTGTCATCACTAAAGGATATTTAGGTAAATTTTCTCACTTGAGCTTAACAAGTCTCCTATGGAGTTAAATATTGACTCTTACAGGAAAGAAAAATAAAAGCCATGAACAGCCTGTCTTGCCCAAGTACACATAGTTCGTGAATGAGACCATGATGGTGCAAAATCAAAAATTTTTATTCCAAGTACAATATTCTTTCCACCACACCTCGGCTGCAAGGCATTTTGTAGAGAATCTGTCTGGGGAGAAGGTGACTTTCGTGGTGTGGTTCTGGAGGAATAAGGACGCTGAAGTGCCAGCCCTCTCAGGTGTTCCATATTAACATCTCAGCTTTGCAGGCAAGGTTTGGCATGAGAACATTGTGACAGTGGCACTGTAGAGCAAGAGAACTCAATGTCAAAAGATCTGAATTTTAGACCTGCTGGATAACTACTTCATTATTCCAGACTTTTTTCCAACTTTATAGTAAATAGCTAGACTGCAAAATACTTTAGATCAGTGATCAGCATACAGCTCCCTGGGCCAAACTCAGCTTCCTTTTATGAAAAGGGTTTTATTGGGACACAGCTACGCACATTTGCTTATGTTATTTTCCATGACTCCTTTCACACTATAATGGCAGTGCTGAGTAGTTGCCACAGAGACCATATGCCCCGCAAAGCCCTTGACTGAGAAAGTTTGCCATCTCTTGTTTTTGGTCTCTTCTGTTTTATTTTGTTATTTTATTTTATCTTATTCTGTTTTATTTGTCAATGGGAGAATAAGCATTTTCTCAAAGAAGTATTTTTGAAGTACATCTTTAGCTAATGGGGGGCATTTGTTTTAGCCAGCAAAGATTCAGCTGTCACTGTACAAGGTCCCTGGAGAAGCCGTCTTTCTCATTCTAGGAACTAAGAAAGGTGTTTTCTAGGTCTGTATCACATTTCCACAAATACAGGTTCAATTAAAGTACCTTTTCTTTTAATTTTTCCCATTCTTTATTGTCATTCAGCCTTGGGTTGAGCCAGCGAGATTGGTAAGAGCTGCCCCCTGGAGACCTCCTGCAAATGCTATTCCATGAAGTAGTGGTTTCCCAATGTGCATCTCATACAAAACCAAACAATACAAATAATGCTGCTATTGTACCTTTCTTACGGCTGGTCTCAAGGGGGGTGAGACTGTCATATAAAACATAACAAAGCTGCTATAGAAATGGACAGACAGAGGAGAGAGTAGTCTGAGGGCCTCAGAACCTCAACAGAAACTTCCTCTAAACTGGCAGCTGAAAGCTGCAGGATTTTTTCTTGGTTATCTATTGAAATGTGAAGATTTCTTATCTCCACGGGTAGTCGCAGAATTTTTTTGTACTGTTATCTACATGTAAATTATTGACTGGATTATCAAAGCCATTATACTTATAAATCTTGAATTATTAACTGAGAAGCAGGAATAACTTTTTAAAATCCCAGATTGTTAGATAAGTAAGTGCTAACAGGCAACCTTATTTATCCCATTGTCTTGCTAGATTGCTTTTGATGAAATCAACAAAATGCACAAGTTAGGTAAATGAATGTGGAGTTAGATTTACTGAAACTCATCATAGTATAGGCTCCCCAGTAGCCTAGGTTATTCTGTTTTAAACAAAAATTACTTGATTTTTACTTACTTAGGAACATTCTTTTGCTTAATCATATCATATACCTCTCCTATTTGTTTGTTAAATCTAGTTTTTCAACATTTGGTGCAAAGATGTATTTACATAACTTGTATGATTCATAATATTCCTATATCCAGAATTTGGTAGACAGATTGTCATATAGAGGGAAGCCAGACTGCAAGGAAAAATTCTTTCTATAGGACTCACTGCATAATCATGAAAGGAAGAAAAATCTGACCTATTCAGATTTCTGCCTTCAGCACTTACTTTTTGGTGTTCTTAGAACTCACGTTTTGTGGTCTGAATAAAAAGTAACAGCTAACTCAGCTTTCTGTAAGTTATAGTAATGCTTCTATTAGACATGGGGAATATGATAGATTCAAAAGATAAATAAGAAATCTCCAGGAGGACCAAATTGCATTGTGGAGGTTTGGAAATATTTCTTTGCTTTTGGTACAGAAGGTGAAGCAGAATGATTTCAGTTGGAAAAAAGATCTAAGCTTGGCAAGGCTACTCAGAAGCCATTATAATGTTAATTATAATGTTAATTAAAGAATGTTCATGAAAGGGAAAAAACCAAAAGACAAAAATCCATCTCTATAGTGGGTTCCAATCTATGGGCCAAGCAGAAGCAATTTCCCCTCTTCCTAAACACCAAATCCTACAGCTGGATGTTTAGACCATATCTGATCTCTGCCTTGTTGATCTCCTGACCAATCCATCATGTGAAAACAAAGCTGTCAAGCAGCAGTGTCTCAGTATGCTGCCCTCTCAGATGTATTCCCCAGTTGGCTGACATCACGCCAACTAGTGAAAATCCCACACTTGAGTGGTGTTCTCTGTCAGGAGTTGGGAAGAGGAAAGCAAGCATGCTGGGGCAGACATCCTGTATCCATCCCAGAGTCAGAGGATCTCTGAGGAGCAGCCAAATAAGCTGCTAACTTCAGAATACCTTATTATACATTTACTCTACAACCCCAAGGTGGGAGTTGTTACCCCAATAGCACAACTGGCCCCAGTGGCTGTAAAGCCCAAGAAATCCACATGACTCATGCAGGCTACAGCAGCTAACAATAGGACCTATGCTGTCTTGAGCTCTGCTAACATTAACATAACAATCTAAAATCTCCAGGATAACTTTACATAAATCTAATACATGAGTTCTTTTTTTATTGAAGAGTAATACCAGCAGTTAAACCTTATAGGTATCGAAAAGCAATTACAAAATGAGGAGATTATGGTGGCAATATTGTAAATAGGAACTCACTTAAATGTCAAAGCACTTGCCATAAAAGTGGCAATAATGATGCTAAACACAATACACTGTTTTCAAGTATTATTATTTTTTATTTTTTTCCTCTATTAGACGTGATGAGGTTCAAATAGCCATCACCTAACTGATTGTGAAAATAATAATATCATCATTATCATGTGCTGGCAAAACATGAATGGCTCTGTCAGTCTGTCCTACAGACATTTACTAATGGAACAAGAGTCAGACATAAATCCCTAGAGGTAAAAATGGCAGGGCATTACAAGGCTCAGAACATAATTGTAAACCTACATGCTAATAAGCATGGCTTTTATAGATACCAATCATAGAAAAAATGGCAATAAAGAGATAATTTTTCAGGCTGTAATTATTTGCTGGTCATAAAATATTTTTAACTTTGGAACATTTGTTGTTACTGTTTGGTATTTACTTCCAGCCTACTTGTTAATCCAATTCAATCTAATTCCTTAAGAATAAGCTGCATGCCTGCTTCTCTTTTCCTTCTTTCATGAGCACTAATCAAGTTCCTACTGTATATAGGTATTGTGCTAAACAGCAAGAGAAGCATACTGCATAGACTTGGTCCGACAGCAACTGATTGTCGAGTTGAGAGAAATTTTAAAAGGGGATATACATGCCAATTAGAAGAACTGAAGGCAAAAAAGTTAAATAAGTAAACAGGAAAACTTACATTCTTCTATTGAATTTACCAAAGTCCGTTTCAGATGAGAAGAAAGCTATGACTAAAGAAAAACATGTAACCTAAGCATTGAGGCTTCTAAGCCAGGATGGCAAAAAGAGAATTACTAGAATGCTGATTTTGTGCCAGACTTTGGTCCAGGTGCCTTTACTTAATGTGTTTTGCAAAATAATCTCCTTGCAGCAGTTGTAGACAAAGTTCATATTTCTCATTTTATAGATGATGAAAGTGAAGACTTTGAAGACTCCTCTGCCTTTTCAAATTTCAGCCAAAATTAGGCCTCTTCTTCAGGGAGAGTCTTTTAGGTGTTTTATTGCATTACTATAGCATTGTATGTATATCTCTACTATAACATTCAACACAGTGAAAAGCACCTAACTGCATCTCTACCTTTCCTAAAGGTAAGAATTGCCTTTGCAGCTCTCTGCCTCCAGCACTTAACATAACCCCTTCAGTATAACAGGTGCTAAACACATATTTGCTGAATGAATGAACAATGACAAACTGTTTATATGGCAAAGCAGGGATTAATATTCAGGTTTTTTATTATGTCATTACAGATGCATTTTCCAGTATTCCAGTTTGCCTATGCAGGGAAAATAACTTTTTTGGAGAAGGAAAGAAAAATATATCTTTCTGTTCCTCAAGTGTGTGTGTGTGTGTGTGTGTGTGTGTGTGTGTGGCGGGGCGGGGGGCAGTTCATATTTAAGGAAAATAACTGGATACCTGAATGAGCCCACCAATGAGATAGTTACCTGGGTGGTATGCAGAAAAGTCAAGAGTATTCTTAGGGCACTTCCACAAAAGGACACAGAACCTTCTTAGAATAAAAGACCTCTGTCACTTTTACCTGAAATGCCTACATTTGGGGTCTGAGTTTTTTGCATAATTTGTCTGGTCTTCATTTTAATTTCATTTCAGTGACTATGTAATAAATCTTACATTTATACCTGAAAAATCAAACAAGGAATTGCAGAATTGGATTGAATGATCTTTATCATATTGTGCTTACGGATGTGCAAAGGGGTCAATATTCTTGGTGAATATTCATAGTAGTTCAACAATCTTAAATTTTTAATATTTCAGAGGGATGTTCAAAATGGTTCCAGAGGCTGGTAATTAAAGGAAAGGAATAAAAATCTTTTTTTTTCCATTGGGAAAGTAAAATACTGTTCTGCTAAAATTTCTGATTCCAAGGACATTTCTAATGGTAAAAGATCTTAAAAAAAATGAAGGCAGAGGTGAAGATGGGCTGCTTTTCTCTTTTAAGTAGAAGCATATGTTTATACTTCTCAGTGGGAAACTTCTAGGCAGCAATCAAGAGACCTTACAAGTATCGTGTAAGTGAAGAGTTTAAAATAGTTTTGAGTCGAAAAAAGAACGAGAAACTATTTCAAAACTGAAAAAAAAATTTTTTGATTGTAATCAAGTAGCCTTGCCCATTTCCGTATCATAATGAATGTCAATTAATAGAAAACATGAGAAAATAAATTTTAATGTACTAAAAAATTAGATACACACATCAGAAAATGTATGTAAATGATGTGCTTTCTTCTAAGCCCTGTCGTTACTTCCACAATAATCAACAGATCTAATCTGCCAACTATCTAACTTCCTTCTTTCCTTTCTCTCCCTTCTCTCCCTCTCTCTTCCTTCTTTTTTTCTTTTTAGGCTGTCCTAGAAGAATTAAAGTTAGTGACAGGTAGTGGCCTCTGCTTCTCTTGACTGTGGTTGTCAGACACAAGTTTTGTTTGTTTGCTTGATTTGTTGAAAAGACCATCCTATTTGGTGGTGTAAAGTCACATCACTTTTTTTCTTTTTGAACAGCAGATTCTATGATGGTACCAAAAAGGTGAAAATCTTTTACTTGTACATTACAGAGTAGGAGACATATACTTTCCTCTCCTCTACATCTGCCCTCTCCTCTCTTTTTTGTTCTTCCCTTTTTTCTTCCCTGATCCTCCTTTAGGGATCCCACAGTGCTTTCATTTCACCCCTCTACCCCCCAAAAAGTCAGGTGTTTCCACCTGCATGTTTCATTGAATGTTAAACCAACATGTCTAGAGAGAGTCACCGTCATCTCTCTACACGATTTCTGTTAACACTATCACCATTCATAAAAAGTTGATTCATCAAGACTTCTCTTTTTCACAAGCCCCTCATGTCCAGGTACTGGTGCCTCCATAATTCTTTGGTCAAACATTTCTTTCTTTTCTTCCCTCTCCCAGAGGTTTAGGTTTCATTATGTCATTACTGAACATTACAAATAGCTTTTTATTGGGTTTTTTATCTAGCAAGTTTTAACTTATAAAATACATTTGATTAGTGATTACCAGATTTATATTCTGGTCATATCATGAGTAAGCCTGAAAACATTCACTATCAACCTGGTGTCTCCAGAATAGAGGATATGTAGTGATGATAAGTAGATGAATACAAAGTAAAGTACAAATAATAATACCTTCATTTCAGGGTTGTTTGGAAGATTGAATATTTATAGCACACAGCATAATATTACTCATCTAAATTGAGCTTAAAAATGTTGTTGTTGGCCAGGCATGGTGGCTCAGGCCTGTAATTCCAGCACTTTGGGAGTCCGAGGTGGGCAGATCATGAGGTCAAGAGATTGAGACCATCCTGGCCAACATGGTGAAATGCTGTCTCTATGAAAAATACAAAAATTAGCTGGGCGTGGTGGTGCATGCCTGTAGTCTCAGCTACTCGGGAGGCTGAGGCAGGAGAATCACTTGAACCTCGGAGGTGGAGGTTGCAGTGATCCGAGATTGTGCCACTGCACTCCAGCCTGGTGACAGAGCAAGACTCCGTCTCAAAAACAAAAACAAAAAAAGAAAAAGAAACCCAGTTATTATTGCCTTCCTCTATTTGGACATTATTGGAGTAATGGAGAAAAGAGATTGTTTCCTCTACTCTGGATAGATTTCATAGAACACTATAGTCTTTGAGATATAAATTTTAAGACAGTTTTATCAGCACATAGATTTAAAGGCTTGATTTGAAATTTTTTAATCATTCTCTTGTGTAATTTATTTTGGAAACATTATAAAAACTTAACAAGCCCTTGCTCCCTTGCTGGAAAAAAAACTTACATTAGAGCCTCACAAATGGAACTATGTTCTGTAATTTAAACTGGGCATTTTTAATACAGTTTAAAAAATTACGTGGCTGTATTATTCAAATGAGAAAAGTAGTTGATGTACATTCAGATTAGTTCCTTTAATAATGCCTTTAAAAAACTGTGGCTATTACTGACTCAGTAGTACAATGATAATTTGCAATGCCCCATTTGCTTCAATAAAAGGGTAAAGAAAATGGTTTAAGTTATCTTAGAGAGGCTAGTATGAGGCAGTATAAAAAGTAAGGACTTTTTTTTTTAAACTCCGAAAATAAAAGGCACAAAGTGAAATATATGCATTCTACCCACTTATGTTCCCAAAGGAGCCTCCAGCTTCCAGGAGACCAATATAAGCTGAATTTGTAATAGACAAGTTTCAACTCCTATTTACTCTTCAATTGTGAGTAGGCTAAGACTTGGATAAGAAAGTTCTGGAGCCCTAGGAGAAGGCACACGGCAAGAAGGCTCAAGCCACAAGATAGAGAAAAAAGAAAATTCTTACCTCAGAAGAGGTTGTTAGAGGGTGATTTTATCCAAAAGTTCTTTGAGCCAGAAGGAAAAGGTCTTAGATGTTTGGATCTGGTTTTCTGCCCAAGCTAAATAACTCACCAGAAGCCCAAACTGCTAGTTTAAAGAGAATTAGGATTAGGCTTCTTCTAAAACAGTATGACCTTGTCCTAAGGCTTCCACTAAATTTGTTGTCACCATACCTGACGTCTCTCAGATGTCACAGTCACCCTATGAAGCACATAGCTCTAGAGCAATCAATTGCAAGAACGTCTGGACTTGCGAAATCCTCATGCTTACTTTATTACCTGTGGCCAATGGCTATAGCCAATATGCTGCCATAAGACCCGCCTGCTGGTCTCAAAATTCCCGAGTCTGAGAATTGTTCACCTTCACCGAGTCTATGACCTGTCATTACACATATCTGATGTCTCATTTTGTCTCTGGCAGAATATCTATCTCGATGAGGTTTTCTTGATTTTCACTCTGTTGCAACTTTTCTTCTGTTTTCTCAGAAGGAGAGATGACATGTAATTTAGGACCTACTTAAAGGCCCACACTGATGCTGACAGTCATGTTATCTGGCCCATGCTTTGTTATCTAGAACTGATAGAATTAAATTTGATTTATTTTTTTCTAAAGCTCATCTATTTAATAACTGTCCTTCTATATGCATGGTCTACTAATGGTAACTGTTATTAGTACAGAGGTAATAAAAGTCAACTTTTGCTTTCAGCTTTGTACAGTGATCCACACATTTTGTTGTGTATGTCAACAGAAAGTGTGTTTCTACAATCATTGGCATTTGTTTATGGGGCTTATAAGCCCCATAAAAGCCATAATTTGGAGAAATTAAGTCTAAGTAATAATATCTAGGCTAAGTGTGTCTGTGATGCTCAACAGGATTTCAATGCAAGATCCAAGTCAATTGGCTCCAATTAGATGATCAAAATGCGTTCTAGTACGTGTATTAAAACTAGGACACTTAATACAAAATGCACTCCATATTTTATTTCCCCAGTTTATATTTTCTGTCTGTGATTGGAAGGATTTTAAGTCACAGTGACAAAGTAAAAATTTTGTTCCTCACAGATTTTAAATGCAAAAGAATAAGTCATAGAAGGAGAGAGATTAAGATTAAATAAAAGTGATTTTAACTCCAACTGTTACTTTTGAGAATACTCAAACAGCTCATACAGTGTATTATAGTGATTAAAACACTCAATAAAAGTAGCTATCTGGATTTGGATCCCAGCTCTACTTCTTGTTGGGTTGTGAGCTTGGGCAAGGTCTTTGCTTTAGATATCTTATTTGTTAAATTGCCTCAGTCTCCCGAGTAGCTGGGACTACAGGCGCACACCACCACGCCTGGCTAATTTTTTGTATTTTTAGTAGAGACAGGGTTTCACCGTGTTAGGCAGGATGGTCTCGATCTCCTGACCTCGTGATCCACTCGCCTCAGCCTCCCAAAGTGTTAGCATTACAGGCATGAGCCACCATGCCGGGCCCATTGTCTCATTTTAAAATTTAAGACATTGTCTTGTTTTAAATTTTATTTTATCTTTGCTCCTGTCTCCATAACTCCTTATGGGGGGGGGAACGTACCCACTATTGGTTTGCTATCATTTAAATATCCCTGTCTCTGATTGATCTTCTACTTATAGGTCATTAAAGTTTGTGATATTTTCCCTGGCAAAACATGTAGATTTTGCTTAAAATTTAAAAAAGTTTGCATACGAAGTAATCAATATTATGGTTTGGTTTTACTATTTGAAGTTTTACTTTCACTGACCCAGTAAACCTAGAAACAAGCTATTATTATGAGCATCATACCTAGGGTTTTTAATTTTAAATGATGACTTTATAGCTCAAGCACATGCCAAGGGAGGAAACAAGGCAGGTACATGGCCACAGAGAGCCTGCTGAGTACGTGCGAACAACACTTGAGCACATGTCTAGAGCAGCCAGTCTGTTCGAATGTTAACAATGGCATTTTCTGTTTCCACTTAAATCGTGGTTCATTTAGGAGGTACATTTCCCAAAGGAACAGTCATTTTTGAGACTTTAAAATCTCTGAATAGTGTATTTTAACTCAATCAACTCTCATAGCCTTCTGTAAAATATCACAAAATCTCAAGGTTAGAGTTTATGAAGAAGGAATATTTTGTTTTGTTGTGATTTCCTCCAAGGAGAGAAAAAGTAAACACACATGGTCTTAAATAGTATTGCGCTGTTTAAAACTCTAACTGAAAACGAGTGAAGAAATACAGTTTCCTATAATCATAAAGCTTTTACCCATAAGTAATTCCATTTTTAAGTGTTTTGGTAGAGAACATTCCTCTCCTTTCCTTAAAATTTTCATCCTCCTTATCTTTTGATTGATGACTAAGAATGGCATTTAATTTAGGAATCCCAACTAATTACTATTTTTCAGACACCAGATACCATCACTTTTTTGGGCAGTTTTCAATTTTAAATTCTATTTATTTCTAAAATTATTTAAATTTTTATTTTTTGGGTACATAGTAGGTGTATGGGGACTTGTATTAAATATTTACTTTGACATTCTCCTGAGACTCCACTCACGCACACACACACAATTTCTCTCGGCCTCTTTCTATGTAATTGTTCTTCCTTTCAGCTATCAATCCATTTATCCATCTATGTACTAGATTGCTAGAACTTAGCACCCTCTTCCGAAAACTCAGTTTTTGAAAGCCTCCAGGAGATTCCTCATGACTGTTCACAAATCAGTCTGTCATCAAAAATCATCACTATGCATCTGCCATACTTTTTCTTTTATTTAGGTTCTGATTGGATGTCTTGGAGTCTGAAGTCCAATTTAGGGAGTTTCAGAGTCACTATGGGGATACAGTTCTCCATGAAATGCCTGTGACTAGGCCATGGGTGTTCTCTCAATGTTTTTTGTTCTTCTGGTGGCCGAGGTCAATACCTAGGCTGTCATCATTGACATTTCTCTTTCATGACACAAATGCAACCTATTAGTCAATTTTGATTGCTTTAGTGCAATATGCTATCACCTTGGGACTGTAACAATAGCAACTTAGCCAGTCTCCCTGCTTCTATTCACCACCAATCAGCCAGAATATATATATATTTTTTAAACCTAAGTGAGATCATGTCCTAGTTCTTTTACTGGGACTAGAAGGGCCTTCCAGCCATGCCTCCACCTGGAACTAGCCCACTGACTGGTCTGGTGCTGCTCTCCCCCTAGCCACATTCTGCTCCCTAGTACCAGGCCTTTCTGCATTTCCTCCAGCTGCCAAGTGCTCTCCCCTCAAGTGTGCTCTCCTCCAGGTATGAGCAGGGTTCACTCTATCTCTTCCTTCAAATCTCGGTTAACAGTTTTCTGTATTCGTTAGATGACCCCAGCTAGATGAGTTCTTTCACTACCACATCATTCCTTCTTGGATTTATTTTTCTTCACAACATTTTTTTTATTATAGAATGTATTATACTCTTTCTTATAGTATAACATATTATGATATTTAAGATATAGTATCATAACATATTTTTATATAAACATACATGTACCATTACAAGATGATTGCATATTTTTTTTAACTCGGTAACTGCCTTAAGAGCAGAAAAACGTTTTTCATTTTTATATTTCCAATTGCAAAAACAGGGACTATCATAAAGTAGTTGCTCAATAAATACTTGTCAGTCAAATGAGTTTATAAACAAATGGAAGTTCCTGATCTTCAGAGTGCCAAACCTGGGCTCAGATGGGTGTTCAGATGAGAAGAATGGCCCTCTCCTCAATTCCACATGGTGTCACTTGGGACCAACATATTAAATTGTTTATCCCAAGAATATCACATTCTGTGATCTTTGCCTCTCCCAAACCAATAAACGTTTACAAGCAAAACCCTAGTTCCTTCGTGTTTGCACACCCCCTTGTCACAAGAAGAATTTAAATCAGTTCATGTGATTCCTTTTTGTCCCATACATTCTTTCTAACTTCTTTCGCCAGTCATTTCTCCCTGCATACACATTCTTGTCAAAACTTCTCAGGCCTACATGCAGAAGAGAAACCTCATATTTTACATTCTTTTGCACAGAAGAAACAATAGGGGGTAGAGAGATGTTTCCTTTTGGTAGCAGCCTCTGAATTTAAGCAGTTGCCCAAAGGAGAAGAAAAACCTGAGCTGTGGGGTTGGAGAGGCAAAATAGAATCTCTTTGCATTATTGGTTCACAAACTACTCATTACCTAACAATCTGCTTTTTCCCTCTTGAAAATATAGTAACAATGTTACCATGATGTTAGTTTTCTATAACACCTTTGTTATTAACAACGTAGTATTTCATTTTCTAATTCCACAGTATAACTTATTTATTCAACCCTCCTTTGGTGTTTAGGCTATTTTCAATTTCTTACTATTGCAAACAAAATTATCATGGATATCTCTGAGACTAATACTGGCTCAAGTGTTTTGCACCTCGTTAAAGTTAATAATTACCCACCAGAATTATTAAAACAATTTGCACACGTAGCAACAATACTTGAGAAGGCCCATATCTTCTTACTGACCCAGAGCTCTTTTAAATCTTTTTAATCCCTGAAAGTAATAGGCCCTCAATGTCACTTCATTGTTTTTAAAATATTTATTTCTTTCATAATCAAATTTTAACATTTTTTATTTAATAGACATTCAGATATCCTATTTCATGAGCCCAACTTATGCCCTTTGACCATTTTGACCATTTATCTCTCCCTCTCTCTCTCTTTTTTTTTTTTTTTTTTTTTTTTTGAGACAGTGTCTCACTCTGTTGTTCAGGCTGGAGTACAGTGGTGCGATCATAGCTCACTTTAACCTTGAACTTCTGGCCTTGAACAAGTGATTCTTCCACCTCAGTCTTTCAAGTAGCTAGGACTACAGGCACAGGCCACCATGCACACTAACTAAATTTTTTTTCCCTCTGTAGAAATGGAGTCTCCTTATGTTGTCCAGATTTGTCTTAAACTCTTGGCCTCAAGTGATCCTTACACCTTGGCCTCCCCAAAACTGGAATTACAGGTGTGGCTGACTGCCACGGTTACTACTTGAGACCATCATTACAACAGTTACTACTGATACCGCTTGAGACTGTCATTACTAGACTGAATGAACGAGGATGAACGTAGAAATAAAAACTTAAGATAAGAGTAACTATTTTAAAGGAAGAGGCCAGGGGAAGAAGAAGAGGGCTCCCTGCTTCTAGTGAGTAAAGGCAGCAACCTTGAGTTTCCACAGCCCTTGACTTTTATTGGGTAGAAAGAGCAGGGAGGAGGAGGTAACTATTGGCCGGCTGCTCGATTGATCCACAGGTTCACATTATTGCTAATAGGCTTCAGATGTGCCTAATCACAAGAAACACTTGTGCCTGAGTCATGACTGCCCTCAGTATTCCTTCTGGGTGGCAGACGCAGTTTGTCGGTCTGCCAACATTCTGCATTTATGAGAACGGTTTATTGTTTACTCATATAGCCTCCAGTGGTATACTGAGTTGATCACGACCCTTACTCCTTCGGCCTTCAACATACAGGTGTGAGCCACTGTGTCTGAGCATTTTTCTCTTACGGTATTTGCTTTTACTTTTACATTAAAATAAATAACGGTCTTTATTAAGCATGTTAGATATTTACAGGTAACAGACATTTTATTCAAGTTTTACGTTTGTCCTTCTTGTGTCCAAGAGTGTGATGACTGTTTCCTGAGGTCTTGGAGGAACCATGCATATCAACTGCAGGTTATAACCTATAGTAGCTCATCTGATATCTAGGAATTTCTTTTGATGCTTTCTAGGGTTGGAATCTCATAACTTCCTCTCTCCTTGAAGAAAGTTTTTTGGTAACTTTTCAAGGGATAATGGGAAAAAAGAAAAGAAAACAGATTTAAAAGGGCACATTGGATTAGTTTTTCTCGGCCTTGAATATATCAAAAGATTTTCATTTTCTCCTTTTCATTTGGTTGGCAATTTTTAGCTATGACCTCATTGTTATCTGACATCAAGTATTGCTGTTCAAAAAGCCAATTACATCCTGAGAAGACAACATGAAATGACTGGTCAATAAACCAGGACACAGGCTTAATCACTGCTTCCAATTTGTTATATCTGTGAAGAGCCAGTTTAGTTTCTGAGCTCCCGGTATAATCAACTAAGGCCTCTGTTGTAACTGTATGTCGATTCAACTTCTCTATCTGCCAGATCTACAGCTTGCATTCCCTCTCAGGTGGTGTTTTATGACAGTATGCCCCCATAAACTTCCTGCATGCAAATCTACACATGAGAGTCTTTCTTAGAGCACCTGACCGAAGACAGTGGTGTGGGTGTACCTTGTGGTAGAAGATGGGCTAGAGAATTTTCGGTTTTAAAGCAAAGGCCTATGATTACTGTGCCTGCTCATAGGGGGATTGCTATGGCTAGGTTTATAGATAGTTGAGTGGTAGGTGTGAACGAGTGGGGTAGAAGTCCTAGAAGGTTAGTTATGGTAATAAAAATGATTAGAGATATTAGTATTAGAGATCAGGTTTGTCCTTTAGCGTTGTGAATTGTTATTATTTGTTTTATAGTGAGTTGAATTAGGTTGCGTTGAATAGTGATTAATCGATTGTTAATGAGATATTTGGAGGTTGGGATTAGTAGTGTAGGAAACAGCAAACCCTACAGTATTAGAGGTATCTGTGGTGAGAAAAGTTGCCATGTGGAGTTGATAGCAAACCCCAATAAAAGCATTACAACTTAGATACCTATAACATCTATAAGAGATACTGATGCACCATTCACAGCTCCTGGCATGCTAGTGTTTCCTGGCAGAGATGGAGTGCTTGTCCATGGGAGATTAGATCACTATGCAGCTTGAACTGCCCACCATGAGCTGGGTCAAAGTTAGATCGGCTCACTAGCAATCCATTGTAGGAGGGAAATGTTGCATCCAGAATCAAGTACAAATAGCTAGGCAGAGGATCTGAAAGAGTGGGAATTGGTTGTGTAATACACCACCTAGAAGTTACCAGATTGATTGCATTATGCAATGGCTCAGTTGTATCATCATGTCACCAGCTTGGAGATAATGCTCTAGGAGGATGGAGTGCCATGCTCTAAGCCATAGTGTAGAAATCAACAATTTTTATGTAATGATGTACTCCCCATAGATAGGAGACACCTGGATCCATGAAGCAGAAGTATCCCTGCTTACTATCATTCCCAGGAACCCACTCGAGGAACTTGTGCTGCTATTCCCCACAACTTCAGGCATGTCTGAGATCCGGGCTCCCAGAGAAACAATGCTTTTGCCAGGGAACATAGCAATAGTACCGTCAGACTTCTTTATGGCTGCCACCTGGTCACTTCAGATTCCTCGGGCTAGGAGAACAGCAGGCAAGGAAATGTGTCCTGGCCTTAAGGAGGAGGTAGGTCTTCAGTCACACATTGGGTATAGGGAAGAACGTTTGTTACCTAGGTGATCCACTGAGTCTCTCTTGATACTCCCTTGCTTATATTTATGCTAAATAGAAAAATGTAGAAGCCATGGACTAAGAAGGTGATGAAGACTAGGGACTCAGACCCCTCAGGGATGATGGTCTGGATCATCCCATCATCACTTAAACCAGGAGAGGTGCTAGCTGTGGTTGAGGAGAATACAGCATCTTAGTGCAGAAGGGGAATAATGAATATCATTTGCAGCTCCAAGAATAATTGTAACAGAGGGGGTTTAGTTAGTCCTAGTCACCTTCTTCATAGGTTTTTTCCAGGCAAGAGGATGACCAGAATTCTAGAGAAGATATTCCTAGATGGGGTACACTTATTATGTGAAGCAAGTGAATCTTAGCAACATAAACATGGATAGTAGTGGATGATATGGTGTGTATACCAGACCCGTCTGGCAAGAGTAAGGCACTCATTCTCCCAGCTGCCAGGAGTGTTGGCTGTTGACTAATCACAGCTGAGTCCCTCCCTGAGCATTCTCCTCAGCCTTAGGTAGCTGTCTCATCCAGCGTTATAACCCCCCTTAGGTGAACTGAAGCTTTTATACCATGACTGGTGAATGCAGGAGTACAGAGCCCTTGTTCAAATTTGGGAAATCTTCGACGAGTTATTTCAGCTCCAGATCTCCCCACGAGTGAGGCTGAAGCTTCTGTTCTACACCCCTGTTCAGCTTTCTCCATAGCCCAGTCGTGGTTTTCTCACTTCATCATAGATAAACAATCCTCAATCCACCTTTGGGATGCAAATTTCCATCTTGTTGTCTGTCTACTGGGGATCCCAACCTAAGACAGAATATCGAACAAATGAAAAGGTGTACTATTTTTTTTAGTGAAAAGATTTAACATCATTAAGTTTAATGCTGACCCAATAAAAATTTGGATAAATTTATATTTAATTAGACAGGGCAGTTCAAAAGTTCATATCAAAAAAGAAATAAGAATAGCCAGGATTATGCAAAGATGAGGTTAGTTGATTCAGATCATCCTATATGTCAGAATATCTACTTTCTCTGACTTCACAATTGTTAAACAATCATTTGTAGAAAAGTAGTTTTTCTTCACAATCTGTTTTTAAATCACATTTGTCTCATATTGGGCCAGAATAGTCAGATATAACCAGACAAAATATCAGTGACAGGGAATTTTTATAGTATAGTGAAATTATGAAAGAATTTATCACCACAATGTTTGATATCAAGTTTGTGCCCTTATTACCACTGAACTCAATCTAGTGTGCTGTACATTTTATAAGCTTATAGCATAAACATATTTGTGGCTGAGAATTGATTTATTAATACTAATTTTTTGCTCATAGTAATATGTTCTACAATGTTAAAATACACTGAATGGAGCAGCCATCGTTAAGTTTAAGGAAAATATTAAGATGATCATCATCTGAAGCAAAGGTTTATGCAGCTCATCTGTACAGAAATTCAATTAGTAATTTTTTTCATGGTATATATTTTCCTGTTTTATAGTAGCGGTAATAACCTTTAAGTCGTCTGTAAATGGCTGAAAATATCTGACCTGTAAGCTCAGCTGAGAATGTACAGACTGTAACCTAATTTTGCTATTTGATAATATTGATGGTTACTTTCTATGAATTTCTTCACAGTGAAAAATGAGTATTTGCTACACAGAAGACTGTCTACAATTCTATGGTATTTCAGACAGGATATTTCAGATGAGAATTTTGACTCATCACTAAAATGATACTGGGAGTAAAACAATCACTATTTGTAATTGTTGTACAAGTTCCTTACACTCTTTTAATGCAAATTTAATGTGACTATTTCAATAAAATCAGTTGATAATATGAGGTGAGATAATTAATCTTTATAAGGCATGGAAGTTTCTTATTACTTTTAAAAAGCTAAGTCCTCTTTTCCTGTGCTTCTCTCACTTCATATCCATTACTGAGACAGTTTGGAAAAAGATTGGAATGTACTTGTAAATCAATAGCTGCTCCAGCTGGAAAATCAGTACCTCTATAGATATCTTTGTGGGTGAAACTTTAAGAGTAAACTTTTTCTAGGGTGACGACTTTGACACCTCTATGCTGTTTTTTCTGTTCGAGGGTAGTATTATGCTTTGTGTCAATCTGGTATTTCTTAGTACCCCATAACTTTCTGTTTCATTTATTGTCACTAATTCTTAACCAAGATTCTGCTTCAGCCAAAAGAACTGATGGACTTCTGACCTCATTTGATGCTAATTACCACCTCAGTGGTTCCCTTAACTGTCCCTGTTTGTGTTCAAATACATCGCTGCTTTCAAGAGCCAACTCCCAATTTATCTTCTTCCCACAAGACCTGCTTTAATTTTACCTTTTTAACAGCCTCCATACATTTTTTTTTCTTTTTTGCTCACATTTACATAGAATAAAGTTATGTAGAATTGAGTTCTACGTAACTCAATGCTTCATGTTTTATCCATCCCACTTAAATGTAAGGAACATTATATAGTGTTTCCTTTTATCCATCTAAATAGCACAGTTATTTGCATTGTAGTTACTTAATACATACTGTTTAATTATGTATTTTTTTCTAGAGATAATTTTTACCCTTCAGTATTGATTTTCTTTACCTTGAGCTGAAATGGATTAAAGGTAAAATCAAATAATTGTAAATTTCAGTTTGTTGAATAAGGTTAATCATAAATGGATCATTATTATTTTTAGCTACTCTGGCTTTACTGTCTGATCTCCCAGTGTGTTTCCCTAAACTCTTGAATTTTCAGCGGCAGTTTGTGTCAGTGTACAAGATTTAAATGCTATATCAAAATAACAGCAAATGAAAAATAAGTGTAGTTGGCTTTGCAAATAGTTTTGTTACCATGTTTCTTTAAATTGAAGTAATTGTTAAATTTAGGACAGCAGATGAGCTAAATATAAAATGAAAAGCAATATGCTAGCTAGTGGAGTTGTGCAAGGAGGCAGCAGTATTCACTGTGGCTCATTCAAACCAAATCACTTGATGCTCAATCTCATAAGAAAATGGAGACAGTGATCTAGGGAGTGTGGTTAAAGTGGCTGCTGCTGTGTGGGGAGTGCAGTTCTGGAACTTTAAAAGCCCATTGACTACAACTAGTACATGTTCAAACACATTTGTTGAATAAATAATTGAATGAAAATGAATACATAAATGATCTTTGTAGGTTTTGTTTCTCAGAGTGTCAACTGTGTCAGAGAAAATGGGCAAACATCTGCAATAATACAAGCTTAATATTGAAAACCACATTTTAAAACACTAGCAGGCAGGTCAAAGCACATTGAACAACATTAAGAATAAATGTGCACGTAGCACCTTTTCTGTCGTCATGTAATCTCTGTGCAACATATAAATATGACTATCTGCTCTCCCTTGAGAAAAAAAACCCAGTAATTTCCTAATGCAGAAATCAATTTTGTTCTCCTGCCCTTTTCTGCCTTCTTTTCTTTCACATTCCAAAAATTTCACTTAAAAGATCATTTGTATATAAAAAATGAAATCAGTATGTTAAAGAGATAATCTGCACTTCCATGTTCATTGCAGCACTCTTCCAAGCAGCCAAGATAGGGAAACAATCTGAGTGTCCATCAGTGGATGAATGGATAAAGTAAGTGTGGCATATATACACAAGGGAATACTATTCAGTCTTTAAAAATAAGGAAATCCTGTCATTTGCAACAACATAGATGAATCTGGAGGAAATTACATTAAGTGAAATAAACCAGGCACACAAAGACAAATACACAGCATGATCTCGCTTAAATGTGGAGTCTTAAACAGTAGACTTCATAAAAGCAGAGGGTACACTGGTTGTCCCAGGGGCTGGGAAAATGTTGGTCAACAATATAAAATTTCAGTCAGGTAGCAGAAATAAGTTCAAGAGATCTAGCCTGGTGACTATACTTAATTTTTGAAAATTGTTAAGAGAGTAGATTTGAAATATTCTCAGCACCAAAAAATGATAAATATGTGAGATCATAATATGTTAACTAGCTCAATTTAGCCATTCCACATTGTATACATATTGATTTCAAAACAACATATATATAATAAATATGTACAGGTTTTTAAAATTTCCACTTTTATTTTAGATTCAGGGCATATACATGCAAGCTTATTACAAGGGTATATTGCATGATGTGGAGGTTTGGTCTTCTGTTGATCTTGTCACTCAGATAGTGAACATACTACCCAATAGAAAGTTTTTCAGCCCTTGTCCCCATCTCTCCCTACTTTCCTCTTTACTTCCCTCCTTTTAGAGTCCCCAGTGTCCATTGTTCCCATCATTCTGGCTGTGTGTACCCAAGATTCAGCTCCCACTTACAAGTGAGAAATGGGGTATTTGGTTTTGCATTTCTGTGTTAATTTGCTTAGGATAATGGCCTCATTTGCATCCATGTTGTTGCAAAGGGCATGATTTTATTCTTTTTTATGGCTGCATAGTATTTCATAGTGTACATGTACCATATTTTCTTTGTTCACTCTATCGTTGATGGGCACCTAGATTGATTCCATGTCTTTGGTGTGATGAACACATAAGTACATGTGTCTTTTTGGTAGAATGATTTATTTTTCCTTTGGGTATCTACCCAGTAATGGGATTCCTGGGTCAAATGGCAGCTCTATTTTTAGTTATTTAAGAAATCTTCAAACTGATTTTCACAGTGGCTGAAGTTATTTACAGTCCCACCAGCAGCATAAAAGCATTCCTCTTTCTCCATAGCCTCACCAGCATGTGTTACTTTTTGACGTTTTATTAATAGCTGTACCAAAGATGTGAAATGGTATCTCATTGTGGTTCTGATTTGTATTTCCCTAATGATTAGTGATGCTGGGCATTTTTTACATGTTTGTTAGCTGCTTGTATGTCTTCTGTTAAGAAGTGTCTGTTCATGTCCTTTGCCCACTTTTGAATGGAGTTATTTGTTTTCTTCTTGTTGAGTTTTTAAAGTTCCTTATGGATTCTGGGTATTAGCCCTTTGTTGGATTCATAGTTTATGAATATTTTCTCCCATTCTGTAGGTTGTCTGTTTAATCTGTTGATAGTTTCTTCTGTGAAGAAGCTCTTTAATTGGATCCCACTTGTCAATTTTTTTTGTTTGTTTGTTGCAATTGCTTTTGAGGACCTGCTCATAAATTATTTGTCAAGGTTGATGTTCAGAAGAATATTGCCTAGGTTTTCTTCTAGTATTTTTAGAGTTTGAAGTCTTACATTTAAGTCTTTAATTGATCTGGAGTGAATTTTCATATATATACAGTGGTAGGTCAGGGTCCAGTTTTGTTCTTCTGCATAGGGATAGTCAGTTTTCCCAGCACCATTTACTGAATAGGGAATCCTTTCTACATTGCTTATTTTTGTTAATCTTGTTGAACATCAGTTGATTGTAGATATGGTGCTTTATTTCTGAGTTCTTGATTCTTTCCATTGGTCTCTGTATCTATTTTTGGAATCAGCACCATGCTGTTTTGTTTAGCGTAGCCTCGTTGTATAGTTTGAAGTTGGGTAATGTGATGCCCCTGGTTTTGTTCTTTATGATCAAGATTGCTTTGGCTATTCCATTGCTTTTTTGGTTCCAAATAAATTTTAAAATCGTTTTTTCTAATTATTTGAAAAATGACATTGGTGATTTGATAAGAATAGCATTTAATGTGTAGATTTCTTTGGGCAACATAAATATTTTAACAATACTAATTTTTCCAATTCATGAACGTTCCAATGCATTTGTTTGTGTTGTTTCTGATTTCTTTCAGCAGTGCTTTGTAGTTCTCCTTGTAGAGATCTTTCACCTCCTGAGTTAGCTGTCTTTCCAAGTGTCTTATTATTTTTGTAGCTATTGTAAATGAGATTGTGTTCTTGATTTGACTTTCAGCTTGAATGTTTTGCATGTTAAAAATGCACTAATATTTATAGTTTGATTTTGTATCTTGAAATTTTACTGAAGTCATTTCTCAGGTCTTGGAGCCTTTTGGTGGAGTTTTCGGGCGTTCTATGTATAGAATCATTTCATCAGTGAAGACAGATAATTTGATTTCCTCTTTTCACTTTTGGATGTCTTTTATTTCTTTCTCTTGCCTAATTGATCTGGCTAGGATTTCCAATAATATGTTGAATAGGAGCAGTGAGATTAAGCATTCTTGTCTTATTCCAGTTCTTAAGGAGATGTTATCAATTTTTGCCTGTTCAGTATGAGGTTGGCTATAGGTATGTGACAGATGGCTCTTATTACTTTGAGGCATGTTTCTTTGATGCCTAGTTTGTTGAGGTTTTTTTTTTTATCATAAAGAGCTGTTGGATGTTATGGAAAGCTTTTTAGTGTGTATCTATTGAGATGATCATATGGTTCTATTTTTAGTTCTGTTTATGTGGTGAATTGCATTTATTGGTTTGCATATGTTGAACCAACCTTGCATTACCAAAATAAAGCTCATTCAATAGTGGTGAATTAACTTTTTGATGTGCTGCTGGGTTCAGTTTGCTAGTATTTTGTTGAGGATTTTCTTATCTATGTTCATTAGGGATATTGACCTGTAGTTTTCTTCTTTCGTTATGTCTTTGCTGGAGTTTGGAATCAAGATAATTCTAGTTTCATAGAATAGGTTAGTAATAAATTTCTCCTTCTCATTTTTTAGAATATTTTCAGTAGTTTTGGTACCAGCTATTTTTTGTATGTCTCATAGAATTTGGCTGGAAATCCATATGGTCCAGGGCTTTTTTTTTGTTTGTTTTTTGTTTTTCTTGATTGGTAGGTTTTTCTGTTACTGCTTAAATTTTGGAACTTGTTATTGGTCTGTTCAGGGTTTCAGTTTCTTCCTGATTCAATCTTGGGAAGTTGTATGTTTCCAGGAATTTACCCATTCTTCTAGATTTTCTCATTTGTGTGCATAGAAGTGTTCAGAGAAGTCTCTGAGAATATTTAGTATTTCTGTGGGATCAGTTCCAATGTCATATTAATCATTTCTGGTTGTATTAATTTGGATCTTCTCTGATTTTTTCTTTGTTAATCTTGTTAGCAGCCTATGGATCTTATTTATCCTTTCAGAAAAGCAATTTTTCATTTTTTATAAATCCTTTGTATGTTTTTTGAATCTCAATTTCATTTAGTTTAGCTCTGATTTTAGCTATTTCATTTCTTCTGCTAGCTTTGGGATTAGTTTGTTCTTGTTCCTTTAGGTGCAATATTACATCATTAATTTTTAAATATTTCTGACTTCCTAATGTAGACATTTAGTGCTATGAACTTTTCTCTTAACACTGCTTTCCCCATATCCCAGAGATTTTGGAATGTTATTTCTCTGTTTTCATTTGTTTCAATTTTTTTTAAAATTTCTGCTTTAATTCAGTTATTTATCCAAAAGTCATTCAGGAGCAAGTTGTTTAATTTCTGTTATTGTGTGGTTTTGAGAGATCCTCTTGGTATTAATTTCTATTTTGATTCCACTGTTGTCTGAGTATATGCTTGGTATAATTTTGACTTTTTTAAATTTGTCAAGGTTGGCTTTATGGTTGAGCATGTGGTTTATCTTAGACTGTGTACTATGTGCAAACAAGAATAATATATATTTTGTAAGTGGTTGTTAGGTGGAGTATTCTGTATATGTCTATTAGGTCCAATTAGTCAAGTCAATTATTCCAGAATTTCTTTGTTAGTTTTCTGCCTTGGTGATCTGTCTAACTCTGTTAGTGGCGTGCTAATGTTCTCCACTATTATTGTCTGGCTGTCTCAGTCTTTTTATAGGTCTAGAAGTACTTGTCTTATGGATTTGGGTGCTCCAATATTGGGTGCATATATTTAGGAAAGGTAAATTGTTCTTGTTGAATTGAACCCTTTACCATTATGTAACAACCTTCTTTGTCCCTTTATTTTTTTATACTATTGTTAAAGTCTGTTTTATCTGATACAAGAATAGCAACCCCTGCTCTATTTTGTCTACTTTGTTTTCTATTTGTGTAATTGATCTTTGAGCCTATGGGTGTCTTACATGTGAGACAGGTCTCTTGAAAACAGCACAAGTTTAGGCCTTGATTTTTATCCAAATTGCCACTCTGTGTCTATTAAGTGGGGCATTTACATTCAAGGCTAATATTGATATATGAGGTTTTGTTTCTGTTGTGGTGGTGTTAATTGGTTGCATTGTAGTCTCAATTGTGTTGTTTTATTAATAGGGTCTGTGGCATATGTACTTATGTATATATTTTTTTTTTGGTAGCAGGTATCTTTCTTTTGTTTCCATGTTTAAAACTGCCTTAAGCTTCTCTTGTAAGGCTGGTCTCATTGTAGTAAATTCCCTTAGTGACTCTTGTCTGGGAAATATTTTCTTTTTCCTTCACTTATAAAGCTTAGCTAGGCCAGATATGAAACTCTTGGTTAGAATTTATTTTCTATAAGAATGCTAAAAATAGGCCTCTACTCCCTTCTCACTTGTAAGGTTTCTGCCGAGAAATCCACTGTTAGTCTAATGGGGTTCCCTTTTTACGCTATGTAACCGTTTCTCTAGCTGCCTTTAAGCTTAATCCTTTTGTGTTGACCTTGGAAAATCTGATGACTCTGTGCCTTAAATGTTTATCTTGTGGAGCAGCTTGCAGGGGTTCTCTGATTTTCTTGTATTTTCATGTTGACTTCTATTGTGAGATTGGGAAAATTTTCGTGGACTATATCTTCAAATATGTTTTCCAAGTTGCTTACTCTCTCTTTTTCTCTGTCAGGAATGCCAGTGAGACACAGAGTTGATTGATTTACATATCCCATAACTTTCAGATGCTTTGTTCATTTTTTAAAATTGTTTTTTCTTTTTCTTTCTTTCTTTTTTTTTTTTTTTGTCTGACTGGGTTGATTTAATGGACCAATCTTCGAGCTCTGATTTTTTTTTTCCTTCTGCTTGGTCTAATCTTTTGCAAGGGCTTCTAATTATGTTTTGGAATTTCTGTAGTTAAGTTTTCAATTCCAGAGGTTTACTTTGCTTTTTTCTTAATGTGGCCGTGTCATCTTTTAAATGTTGAATCTTTTTTTCTGGGTTCATTAAATTGGCTTTCAACTTTCTCTTGGATCTTGTTGAGCTTCCTTGTCATCTAGATTCTGAATTCTATTATTGTCATTTCAGACATTTCAATCTGGTTGGGATTCATTGTTATAGGGTGAGTGTGATCCTTTAAAGATAATGAAACACTCTGGCTTTTTGAATTACTGGAATTCTTTTGAATTAGCTGATTTCTTATCTGAGGGAGCTGGTGGTTCTTTTTCTTTTTGAATTTACTGTTACTTGGATAGGTCTTTTTGTTTTTTGTCTTGTATCTCTTGAGGGTTTGACTATGTGAATATTGTTTATAGTCAACTAGTTTTGTTTCTGGGTATTTTCAGATGGTCATGTCTCTGTAAAGATTCCTAGGTTGTAGATAGGATCCTGTGGTGGGTTTCAGATGCTTTGTGTGTTGGAGGAACGCATATTTGTTTGGTGGTATAATTAAGGCTTCAGTCCAGTATATAGCATGTAAGAGTAAGGGCTAGCAGATAGGATGTTACTCAATTGTGCACTTCTTTTGTTTTTCAGTGTGCATACAGCAGTGCTTTGAGGAGGGGAGGCAGGAGACTGAGAAATAATCCCTCTTAAGTCGTTTTCCAAGCCTTGGTGATGTCCCTTTCAACTAATGGCATTGAGCTCACATTCCCTTTGCCCCAAGAGGAGCTTTGGTGGGCTGCACTCCTTCCTCTTTTATGTGCACTCACAGATGACGATAAAGTCACCAGGAGATCTTCAACTTGCCAGGTGTCCACTGGTCCCCTATGCTTGTGAGAGTCAGAACAGGTTGTGAAGTGTCTGTTAGTGGTCTGTTGATACAATGGGTCAAGGGCAGAGGATCCCTGGTCATGGCAGTATTACCATGGATATACGACTAAGAAGACAGCTGCAGCCTGGGGTTTTCAGCCCAGTCAACAACTGTGGTGCCTGCCTAACTCATGCTCCCCCAAGCCGGCAGGTTTTCGTCCACGTTTGCCCCAGGAACAGGCCCTACCATTTCGGCTTGTCCCAGGCCTTCTATGCCCAGATTGTTGAGCCGTTCCAGATGTTCTGGGCCATAGAACTCCCTGGGGAAGGAACTGTGGCTGGCTGTTAGGCCACACTCTTTCCAGACCAGTTTTGTGGAGGGAGGGATGGCAAGTGCCTGCATTGGCACACAAACCTGCACCTCACTCCTATCTCTTCTGAGAGTGGGGGCTCCTCTTTTGCTTGAGTTCTGGCCCCACATCTCCACTTGATACCCATGGGTGGTGTGCTGAATTCCTGAGGAGCTGGTACTGGGCCCACGGATTTGTCCTCTGGCCCCAGGGGGTTGAGCACTGGCTGTGCTGGAGGGGCCGAACTGCTCCTAGGCCACCAGCCAAACACTCAGGTTGTATGGAGGGCAGGGGGCGCTGTGCTGTGGACACCATCCTGTTAGAGTGGCCAGACAGGCACTCTTGGGAGGGGCCAATCAATGAGGGAACTTATTGATTGGATGTACCACAGTTGTGCAGCAATGGCAACTCTTCTGTCTTCTGGCCTGGCAGAGAGCAGAAGCTGCAGCCACTGAGTGAAAGATCAGAAGTCTATGGGGATAGGTGCCTTATGGTGGTGTTTTGTTGCAGCAGTACTGAGCACTGAAACCTTCTGGGTTCTGCAAAGGTTTGAGCTGTGCCTCTGCCTGATCTCCAGGTGGCTCCACGTGCCAGTTTAAATGTCTGTGGGGGTTGTGGGAATGTCACTAATTAAGATCCCAAAGGTCTGCAGTGAGAGTGTTGTGCCACAGAGTTCCTTCATTTAGCCCTTCCTTAGGTCCAGTTCAGGGCCAGAGGCCAGTCCTGGCACTTGGCATCTCTGAGCAGGCTTCCCAGTTTCTTCCTTCTTCAACCACAGTGTCAGCGTCACCACCCTATTGATTTTCAGTGTTTTCTCTCAAAAGATCTGTTTGAAGTGTGATGACTTACTTGAAATTTTTGGTTCCTCTCAGTAGAAGAGGCATTTTCTGGCTACATCTAGTCAGCCCTTTTGCCCCTGCCAATGCACATGCAATTTTTATTTGTCAAATAAAATTAATTAATTAAAAAAATATGAATATATTTACAGCAGACTTTTAAATACAAGCACACAGCTAAATGCATCTTTATTTGAAAGCTTTCTTTAGCATAAAGCTAAACACTGATCTATTTTGTATCAAGCTGATATCTAAATGGAAACAAGTGTTTGAGGTCACAAAATGAAACTGAGTTTGACTTACATTTCCAGATTTTATATATTTCTTTCCCTTTGCTTTCTCTTTCTCTCTTTTTCCCTTCCTTCCTTCCTTCCTTCCTTTTTTTTTCTTTCTTTCCCTCTCTCTCTTCCTTTCTCTCTCTTTTTTCTTTTCTTTTCTTTTCTTTCTTCTTTTTGAGGTGGAGTCTCACTTTGGACTGCACACACTGGAGTGCAGTGGTGCCATCTCACCTCACTACAACTTCCACCTCCTGGATTCAAGCGATTCTCCTGCCTCAGCCTCCCGAGTAGGTGGGACTACAGGCATGCACCACCATGCCCAGCTAATTTTTGTATTTTTAGTTGAGACAGGGTTTCACCATGTTGGCTAGGCTGGTCTCGAATTCCTGGCCTCAGGTTATCCGCCTGCCTTGGTTTCCCAATGTGCTGGGATTACACGTTTGAGCCACCGCACCCGGCCAGACTTTATATATTTCTTGAGTTCTATGAATAAAGTTCTGTCAGACACTATGGATTGATTTGAAAAGTAATATATTGAAACATCTGTCCTCAAAGAGAATGCCATCTAAATTGGGAAAGAGCACACATACATGATAATAATTAAACATGTATATGTGATCAAAATTATAATAGAAGCCAGTGAATAAATTCCATATAAGTGAAATGAATAACACAAAGGCACAATTGCAGCTGATTTGTAAGAAGGATGACATTTTGTAGACAATTCATAGAAGGCTTGTGCCTTTCAGAGTAAAAATACTCCCTGAAAACAAGAACTGTAAGTTAGTCTCCTTTAAACACTACTTTGGCATATAAATAACAATATCAGCTGCAGTTTCTCTGAATGAAAAAGGGATTGTATATGACGCACATAACAACAATAGCATGATGGCAAAAATAATCATTCCTACTGACATGTCATGAAGTCCACCCTTGGTCAGAAGCACAAATGTCAATGTAATTTTTATGTCGAACAAGCACAACTTGGAATGTAATGCAAAAAACTTTATATTAGTTTCCTTTCTCCCTTTAAAGTTGTCTCTGGGCCAACTCTTTCTCTGTCCTTGACAGGCCTCGTGGCATTTTCTTAATAATAATAAATATAAAATGTCTTACAGTAAAGTTAAATCACAAAACACAGGCTCAGTTCAGTAATTAGCAAGATCAGTACCAGGTGTTATACTCAAAACTCAAAATTCTTTACAATTCGGACTCCTCTCCTTCCTCTGTAGCGGATGGGAAGTCTCATATCAGGGCAGGAGAGCTGGTTTCTCTTCTCTTAACCCATCTAAGGCTTCTGTGCTCCTCTCACCAGCTTGTTTATCATAGTAATTTCTGACCACTTACAGCTGGTGTTTGGGGAGGGAAGAGATTAAAGAGGTCAGAAAATGTCCTACTGGATTAATACTGAAATGAATTGCTGTTGGTGCTTTCTGAACACTGAAGATATTTCCAGCAATAATTTTCTGTGTCTATCTCTCTTCCAGGCATGTTTATGGCTTCTTTGGATAATTCCCCTCCTTCTTAGAATTTTTCCCTGGAAGTTCATTTGGAAAGGTCAAATGCTTCTCCATTTTGGCTTAATAACTTACTGCCTTCTCTGCTTTTAGGAATCTAGTCATACCTCTAGCCTCTCTAGTTTTTCTTTCCAGCTTTTTTTTCTCTAATTAGCCTTCTTGGATAGTACTTAGGAAAAACCATGTGAATCCTTTTTCAGACAAGGATTGTGGGAAGTGGTTAAGAACTATATGTTGCACACTTCTGTCAGTCCATTCAGGATAACAAAATATCTTAGACTGGGTAATTTATATAGAGTAGAAATTTATTGCTCATGGTTCTGGAGGCTATGAAGTCCAAGATCAAAGCATCAGTGCATACAGTGCCTGGTGAGGGTTCACTTTCTTCAAAGATAGTAACTTCTTGCTGCCTTGTCACATGGCACAGGGGTGAAAAAGCTTCCTCAGACTTCTTAGTTAATGACACTAATCCCTCCCAAAGTCCCCACCTTCCACAACCTTCCAGCCTTCCAACATGACTGTACTGAAGATTGTTTCAACCTAAGAATTTTGGGGGCTAGTGGGATGCTGAGGACACACTTAGACCAAAGCAACCTCTGTTGGAAAAATTTCACTTGATCTAATCCTTCTTGTGGAGGGATTATCTTTGAGCCATAGCTGATATTTAACATTTTAACATCTTTTTGCATCAGTGTAGTAAGCTAAGAGAGTAAGCTATGTAATTTTGATCCAATTAGTTAACTTCCAAACTCCAGCCTTCTACTCTTTTTGTTTGGAAGATTAATGACAATATTTATGTATAGCACTTAGAACATGGCCTGTTTCATAGTAAGTGACCAATACATGGGAGCTATTGTTATTTATTATTTGTAGAAACACTATATTTGAGATGAAGAAAAATATGCATTTTTATGTACACCCTCTGAAGATGTGTCATTCTTATAATTGTTACTATACCCTAAGATATTAAAATAACATATACCCTAAGATTTTAAAATAAGATAACATGTCTAGTAACTTGAGTATTTGCTGAAATGTTTGTTTTCTCTTGTACAAGATTTGAATGCCTTCAATGTTTTATTCAATATCTTAGTATATATTTTCCTCTTTCTTTTCTAACTGCTCACTGTATCTGAAGGAGAAAAAGAAGGGGCTTTATTCAAATGCTCTGATGTATATGTCCTTTCCTAACATTGCTTTTTACAGGAAAAATATCTTTTGGTGATAGAAACAGAGTGGTGTGAATAGGGCAACAGTAAATCTGTCCCAAAGCCACTTTCCAACTGTAAATCATCATTACAGGGGATTGGCTTTCTGCTCATGGTGACACTTTACCCAGAGAAGTGACCAGAAGGATTGGAAGCGATTTCTACAATATCAGCCTCTGGCGTGATTCATTTCTGCCCTCATCTCAGCAAGTGCAAGCTTAGTTTCTGATAATGAGGATCAAAAGATGGCAGCCTCACTACAATGAAATCTCCAGATATTGCTATATCTCCCACACTGTTAGGTTCCATTAGATAAAATATATTTTGAAGCAATTATTTAGTTTTCATCAATACTGCCTTAAATGAAATCTGTTTTTCATTGTTAGCTTACAGGTCTGATAACCATAAAACATAAAAAAAACCCTTAATTCTTTAAATTACTAAGAATTCACAAAAATACATTTAAGTAACTTATACACTTATTTTTTATAGTGAGATGAATTATTTTAAACTAAAATTGCTATAAAATATCGGTTGAATATCAATAATTTTTATTTTAATTTAAACTTTTTATTATAAAATAAAATACAGATCTGGAAAACCAAAACAAACAAATGTGCAGCTTAATGACTTAAGTGACCACCTCTTTACCAAGACCCAGGTCAATAATGAACAATTTCTTCAGCCTTTCTCCCTGTGTGTAACTTATCCTTATTTCACCAGCTACCTCTTCCAGAAGTAACCACTACCCTGACTTTTACAGCAATTTTTTACAGCTTCCTTGAATTTTTAAATAGTCTTATCATTTAAGTGCATGTTCCAAGAGGGGGTATAGTTTAGTCTTTTCCAGTTTTACATTTGATGATTTAAAATTTTCTGTTAATCTACAATTTACCTTCTCTCACTTTCTTTTCCTTGTCATTTATTTTCTGAAGTACACAAAGATTTTCTTTGCAGAATTTCAAAGTCTGATGTTGCTGATTATAAACTCTAGATGCTTCAACCTGTCTTCTATATTTTCTAAAATTTTACAGCTGAATCCAGGGGATTTAGCAGAATCAGGTACTAACCCTCTGACAAGATTTTAAGTGTCCTTTTTTAGTAGAGCAAAGTGTCTGGATGTTTCTTTTTCTGTGATTTGAATAGCTGTTAATATTCAATGCCTAGATTAATTAACTTGTGGGGTTGCAAAATTTGACTATATTCAAATTCCATAATTTCTTTTTCTTTATTAGCTACAATACTTCTAAAAGGAGATGGTTTCTCTCATTTGCTGTTTGGCTACCTAGTGCTTCAGTTTATATAAAAAAAGCAGAATAATTTCTTAATTTTTAAAATCAATGATTAAGGAAATTAGATTCTTATTATCCTCCAAATGTAACAATTTCTTTTTTTCTAATACTTAGTATTAGCAATTCATAGTTTTAAATATTTGGATGAGTTTCACCCAGTTGTAATTATTATCACCATTGAAGCTCAAATTGTTCCACCTTGGGCAGGTGGAAGACTTTTCAGTTTCACTATGGAATTATGTTGATACCACTCTAATAGATTTTTGATAGTTCCTTTGCAATCTGGTATGACAGAATGCTCCAGTTTTATGGAACTGTAACTGCCGTTTTCTCACCAGCTCTGAGTTCTTTTAGTGTAAAATGGTACTTCAAGACCACAGTACACAGCCACTAGTGTTACTCTTCACAGTTGTTTTTTTTGTTTGTTTCTAAATATTTTTAGTGGGCAGAGAGAGGATATGTGGGTGTGTCTGTCTGTTTGCGACACATGGGTTCATATAGCTACTTCTAATTCAAATTCACCACTCTAGAGTTTTTTGAATTTAATCACTTTTTAATTACATCTATATTTCCTTTCTGCCATGCCAAAAAGCCTGGTTCTTAAACATATAGGGGATGATAGAATGTTTCATTATACACACACAACAGTATCAAAATAACAATACTAGTACTACTGTTACTAGTGTGTAATTGAAAGCACATAGAAAATTTCTTGCATATGGGGAGACCGAGACGGGTGGATCACGAGGTCAGGAGATTGAGACCATCCTGGCTAACACGGTGAAACCCGTTTCTACTAAAAAAAAAAAAAAATACAAAAAAATTAGCCGGGCGAGGTGGCGGGCGCCTGTTGTCCCAGCTACTTGGGAGGCTGAGGCAGGAGAATGGCGGGAACCCGGGAGGCGGAGCTTGCAGTGAGCCGAGATCGCGCCACTGCACTCCAGCCCGGGCAACAGAGCGAGACTCCGTCTCAAAAAAAAAAAAAAAAAAAAAAAAAAAAAAAAAAAAAAAGAAAGAAAATTTCTTGCATATGCTCTTGTTATCACTTCCATCTTTTATAATTATAGTTGTTTTTAGCATAAAATTTACTAGAATTTTTTTTCTAGTACACAGATAACACACAAGCTTGCATGCAACAGTGTTCCCCAATCAATACACTCTAGTTGATATTTTTAAAATAATACAAATGAAAAATGTAGAGCACAATTATTTTTACGCTTCAACTCAGTAACATTTCAAAAATCAACCAGGTACCTTTCCTTTCCAAAAGCTCTCACAACGAATTTATGAGAAATGTTTTTGTTCATGTTGAAAACTTAAACAAAAGGAACCATATGAGTATTTCATTTACTTTTTTACTCTTTGCATTAAATACATACAGACAGGATGTCCTATGTGTCATTTTTGAATGACACCATATATTTATAAAAATAGACAAACAATGAGATGCGTGAGTGCCTTAAAAACTTGTTACTGAGAGCATAGATGAATAAACATCGCCTTACGTGTCTTTTCTTTTGATTTTTGAGCCTAGTGTATTTGTTAAGTAGAGACAGCTTCCATTTGACATTCTGCAGTTTTTCTTAAAAGACATCATCAACTCCTATTAGTTGTAGTAGGCTTGTAATAAATGCATATCTCAGACAATTGCCTTACTTTCAAAAAGTATAGCAGTTGTAAATGGGTTCTACCTAGTGATCCTATCTAGTGAATATCATCTTATAGTTTTGCCTGTAATACAGGAAAAGAAATTAGATTTTGATATCCCTTTCTATCCTAAAGTATTCCTAAGTGAGTAAGATAATATTATAAATCAGAAAGTTTTCTTTACAATGCCCGGATGTTACCCATACATTTTGTGTGTTTTTTCTCTGTGTTAAAAGACTCCATTTATAAAGAAGTTGCTCCACTTTACTAGTATTGCCTGTAATGTATTTTCATGTTTACAAATTACGGCCAGCATAGATTACACTAAATGTTTCCTCTTTGTTGACAACTGATAATTAAAAAGACCCTTATCACTTCTAAAGAAAAAGTATTTTCTCTAACTTGGAGAAGTTTGAGACATCAGTAAGATAAGAATAACTGAGTTTGCACACTACTTTATTTAAATTGAAATGGGCGAAAAGTGAACACTTTTTCTCATTTTTGCCCAAAATGTGCAAACTACTTTTTATTTTTTCATATTGCCACTGCCTGAAGAGTCCCACAGTCTCATTAATGAGATCACACTCTTTCCTATACTCTTTTTCAACAAGGTAATTTTGATGCCTGGCCAGCAATTTGAAAGTTGACTTCTTCACTTGAGGGCTGATTTCTGAGATCCTAATGTGTCTCAAGGTTTAGCTCATTGTAGATGAAGCCGTTTCCTCAAACATGGGGATTACCCTGGAAAACTATGAGCTTTGGATTCACAAGGACCTTAGTTTAAATCTTGGCTCAAAGTCTCTCTAGGTGACCTGGGGCAAATTACCTTCCTTCCTGGTTCTCAGTTTCCTCATGTATAAAATAGACATAATAATATCATATGTATAGTATGGTTCCTAGATTGAGAGTTTAACATACTATGTATTTTGAGCATTTCATTCATAAATGTGCCCAATCCTTTGTCATATGTAAAAAAAAAAAAAAATCTGCTAAGGTGAATAAAGGAAATATATGTGATTCGAAAAATCTCCTTAGATGACTTCAATATTCTTCTACTACTCTTAAAGACTCAATACCTTAAAGGTTTCAGTAATTTTAGCCTCTTCATTAAGAAAAGTAAAGATGCCAGAGGAACTCATGACTAAACAACTATGCAAATCAATCTCTTGGATATAAGGCACCAAAAGACTAAGTTTAAATTAACTATAATTCTCATGGGTATCTTATTTGTTTAAATTAATTAACACATTTATTTATTACCTATATACATTATATATATTTAAAAATCTTCATAGGATTCATTTAAATGTCACCAATACTTTTTAAAAGGAAGCTGCATGATTCTTTTATATAGATGAATATTTAAAAGTAAAGTATTTCTTATAAACAGAACTGATTTATTGTTTTCATTTAAGGAAACGCTTATACTAGAAAATGTAAACTTACAGAAATTGAGTTTTTTTTTTTTTTTTAAAGAAAAGAGTCACTGGGTAGGAAGACTACACATTGACATTATGCTAATGAGAGACTTGAATCACTGACACCTTCGTTGCTTAGTGGGACACAATACCGATTCAAGGTCTCTGTCCTTTTGTTGATTTAAAATGTTATCCTTGAAATAGCAATGTTATAAATATTAATAAAAATACTAAGAGCTTGGCAAGTGGATTCTAAGAAGACTAATGACTTCCAGTTAAATATCAAGACATTATTCTAACAGACCTTTTACTAGGCAACAAAGATGGAACAACACTGTAAGCCCTTCATAAAGGTCTTGATAACCATTCAACTGAGACAACAATTACATCAACTAGTTATTTGACCTAAATGACTGATTGATGTTCCTGAGTGAATTAATCAGCCTTTGGTTATCATCTCACAATACCAAAAACTAGTCTGGCTAGTTACTTTGACTCCTTTAATTGGTTGTTTTTCTAGTTGGTGTGTGTATGCACATACACACACACACACTTCCTAAAATATGTGAGAACCAATAACTCATATCAGTTCACTCTCAGGCAGTCTGTATGTCAGCAAATATTAAAAAATATGACACTGGGAAAAAGTAACATACATAAAGATAGTTAGATTAACATACCATTTCATTGTTCATTTATCGAAATTGTATTTACTATTGTTCATGGATGCAAATATATGTAAATAATAGAAAGGAGGTACATTAAGGGCACATGACTTGTGCCAAAGAAATAGTGGAGTAGGTAGATGAGGAAAAACGAGAGTTCATGTTGTGGACAATTATGGTGGTATGCTGTAAAATGTAGAGTGAGATCACAGTAATCCTATGTTAGAAATGAAAATCTAGATGTTTGTAATTTATTTTTCTGTTAGAGTATGGCATTTTTCAAATTGATTTGAACCTATTTAGCATATAAAATGACACAATTTTCTTCTATTCTTCCTGTGTCAAGTTGAATGTTGAGAAAGTAGGATTGAAGAGAACATCACACTTCCAGTTCTTCCCCCCAAATCATTTTAATATAAGCTGGCTCTCGGGCCGAATTATGCTACATATCCCGGTTAACCCAAATGTCTATGTTAGTGAGGAATGTTTTCTTACTTCATTAAAATTTGTGTTATAAATGCCTTCCACCACTAATGAATTTGTTGAAAATTTTATAGTTAGGACATCAGCTTGGCGTCTTTATTAAAACAATAATTAATACAACATATTTTGCCTGGCAGACATACAATAGAAAAAACTATACCCTAATATTTTAGGAATGCATTAGAGAATCAGACACATAGAGAACTCTCAGTGTGATAGTTGGTAAATAGTTATTTTTGTGAGAACTTTCAAAGATGAATGCATATCTATGAAAGATTAACCATGTTCTGATTTGTTTCAAAATTAGGAAATCTCAACAGTCCAATTTGTCAATCTGACTTTCTCTATACTCACATTCTAAGCCATTGAGTGTTTATGTGATTACCTTAAACTCATTTTGTGTGTGATGTACATATTAATCTGTAGCTGTTTGTATGAAACACCAGCTTTCAAGGGCCATTTTTTTTCTTCCTTTAACCCTGGTGTTTTGAGAACAGTACAAAAGAAGTGGAAAGAAACTGTAGCCTATTCATGTATATGCATTCATTTCACATAGAGGTCTTCCTTTGAGATTGATCAAATCAAGTAAGAGAAAATTCTCTGTAGTCAACAAAATACACAGTGCATGTCTCTGTTTCTTGTCAAGCACCTCAGATCTGCATGTGAAGATGACTTAAAACCCTATTAACAGACTTCCAGAAAGAAAGAAAACAGTATGAGTTAAAAAAATTGTAAATAATTGCCCATTTCCATAGCAAAGTTCAAACTTCTCTCTTGAAATGGTGAACCAACTGAAATAATATTAGGAAATGTCCTTGTTTTGGGAATAATTAATGGCCCTGTACTTTATTCAGTGTTTGCTATGTACAGTCATAGGAAAATAAAATGTTAAAAGGTCAAAGGCTAAAGTTGCAGTAAAATGTGTACAGCAGATTTACATGTGTTAAGTTTTTGTTTAGAGAAAGTGCTAATTTTTATTTCACATGTTATTTCTATTATGCAGAACAAAGAAAAAATACATTCTTTTTAATTCAGGAGCTCTAGTCCTTTTTTAAGGAAAAACTTTAAGCTATGTCAAACCTATTGAGGTATCTTTTACTTAATATACTCAAATGACTGTTTTACATTTCAAACTTTAAGGTGGGTAGGTATTAAAATAATGTTTATCACTAATGACCCATCAACAACAACAATAATCCATGATATGCTATGCGGAATTATTCCAAATTATTTAAATATAAACAGTATGCTAGAAAATATTGCACAATATAGGGAAAAAATAACATTATTGTTACCTCAACAGTTGATAATAGCAATTGACTAGTGAAATGGCTTGCCCAAGCTATGCTTTTTTGAATGCCATTTCAGTAATATGGAAGTGTATATTCTAAGAAATATGGGAAAATGTATGAAATTGTTACATAAACTGCTTTGACTAAAGTAGACATTGTGATGAAGTATAATCTCCTCAAGTAAACAGTTATTATGTTAAGAATGGAGAAGTAATCACACAATTTAAGTGTTTTGCTTTGGCAGTTCCACTCATGGTTTCCAACCCTGTGTTTCCCTAAGGTGATGCATTCCTGCTGGTCTGCAGCTTACAGAAACAGGCAAGGGGCCAATACATACAGGAATCAAAATCTGCATAGAAAATATTGCATTTTTAGAAAGAAAGCCGCTAAACGCACCTAGGTCCAATTTTGTTACTTTGACTGAAAGGACCATCAATGGAAATTAAATTCAGATGAGACATATCAGTTGACTGAAAAGATTTCTGTGACATAAATCACACTCTGCGACAGATATCAGCCCAAGAACCACCTTTTGAAACATGAAAGGAGAGAAAATTATTGCAGAACCCACTGGTTAAATTTCCAAATAATTCTCTGGACACTTGCAAAGCAGGCTAAGCATGTTTCTCTAAACCTCTATAGTGTTTTCTTGTCCTCAAGCCCTCAGTTCATAGTCTTTTAGCTCTGCACTAGATGGATGTCAAAATTTACTCACAGTAAAGTAGTTAAGGCATAACTATGAGATAATATCTGTATTTTAAAATCTTCCTAAATATCTTATGCCTCCCCAAAAATATGTAGGAAAAAAAGTAAATGTGCATCCCAAATAATAGTTTTTCTTTCATTTCAGTAGTTACTGATTTTCTTTAGACTGTTTTTGGGAATTTCATCCAGAACCTGGCATATATGTTGTAAAATGATCTCCAGTGGTGGTAAAAATTGAGTCTTAAGGGTAGAATTTGATTCCTGAGAGCAGAATTGAACTGGTTGAAGCTTTGTGATGTTCTTCTGACTTCCGAGGAAAGAAAAAAGGATGGTGATGATTTTCTTTTGCAGCTTAGAAACTAGTCCTAAAGGCAGTTCCCAAAGAAGTTTCCAAAAACATTTTGAGTAATCGAAACATTTGTGGAACAAGCCTGTGGACTGCATGTGTGACTGCTTGTAGAACAAGATGATGTGCTTGTCTTAGAACTCTTTGGTGCTTTCAAATCTGTCTAACAGAAAATTTCCATTGCCCAGGTGTTGGGTTTATCACCTGGAAGATATGCTGGTTCTCTGTTTGTTAAACTGTCATTCACATATACTGGATGAGATTGTATCTTTAACTTGTCAGGAAACTACTGAAGCATGTTATAGCTGCTTTACTGGTAAAGAAAGAATTCAGTTAACAAAGTATTTTTTAAAAACTTATTCATTTTTAGTCTGAAGTGAGACATCTTGAGTACAAATTTCAATTCTATCCACTTCTGGGCAATTTACTTAAATGTTGTTGGCTTTATTTTCTTCATCTATAAAATGGAGATAATAATTATGACTACCTTTGAAGATTGTGCTGACAGAAAATTAAATCATATGAAATATTCAATCTTGGCATGTAAAAAGCATTTAATAAATATCAGATATGTTTGTTGCTTTTTTGGTGATACTTCGTAAATGACACAATTTAAAGCATTGTTCCTTCCACTTGGCTTTTAATTTTGGTAACATAATGCTTTTAGCTAAAAATGCATAAATTACGTTCAGATTCGATAAAGGCTTCATGAAGAATTGAGAAATAAATTTGAGGCAGAATAGTCATTTCTATCAAGACTCTTATATGCCTGAGCCTGGCCCTTACTGAAACTCCTGCTATCATTTAATGTTTTGGTTATTGCCCATCTGAGAATCTCTCATGTAACTGAGGGTCACTCCTTCAAATCAATATGAAGCACAATTCTAAAGCATTTTTTTCATATTTTTTCAGGTTTAGAAATAAGTATCAGTGTGACTTCTATCTTAAAAAGGGCTTTTGAAATATACTGATTTGTTAACAAATTTTTATTCATATTCTGATTTTAATTGGAAGAACTCAAAATATACCATATTTTTATTTAAAAGATAAATTATATATTCATTAGATGTCATGAGTATTAAACATTTTTAAACTGTCACGTAAATTTGATATGAAATTGATAAGAAATGGAATATAAACATCTAAACTTACAAGTTAACCAAATAAGTTGTTTAATCAATTTAGGCTTCTAGGCTTAATGATGCCCAAGCTTTTCTGGTGTATCTTGGCTTTTAAAAATGTAGATACAAGCCAAATAGTTCCTGAAGGAATGTAAAGGGATTACATAGTCTTAAATTTTTTATTTTCTGATTTAGAATGTACAAGGATATATTTTTTCTGATTTAAAGGGTGGGAAGAGATGATCGAAATTTGAAATAATTGTGTAATGAAAATATTTTTGAAAATTATCAGCAGAAGTAGCTTTTCTTGATAATTGCATGATGTAGTGATATCTGTGAATGATTACAAACACAGAATACAGGAATTTGTCTTAGCTTTGGTTTCCCAGAAAGTAGAGTCTGAAGCAGAGGACTTAACTGGTGCTACTCTAATGGGGTGTGGGGTGGGAGGTGATCCCAGGAAGAGAAGTAAGGGACCAGGAAGTGAACAGGAGAGGAGGGAGAGTTAAAATGATAATTCATTATTTAGTTAGCTACTCCCAAGTACAACTGACAGCTAGATCCCACAGCAATGTTCCCAAGAATCCACAGAAGCTGTGTCTCAAGATAATTCATCAGAAGAAAAAAAAGAATCATTTGCAAACCTGCTTCCTTCTCTCATTGGTCAAAGGTTCACCCCAAGAGTGTAGGAGTTTATTCCTGGTTCCCAGGAGAGAAAATAAAAAGTTTATGAAAACAGTCTGGGATAAAGCATGGTCAGGATATGCATGTGTGAAATGGCTGGGCCAAGAGACAGATGAGGCATTAATTTCTGAATTATAAACATTCAGATGAAAAATTACCAACCGTACTTGTGCAAACCAGGAATAGCTTCTTGTTAATTTTTTAAAATGTAATTTATATCACATTTTCTATGCCCAGTTTGAATTTTTTACATAAATATCATCTCTTCTAACCAGAATTATGCTTGGCTTTATGTAATAGAAACTCAACTGTAAAGGAGATTTATCATACACAACACAAAGTTTAAGGATAAGCATATGAGGACTAGACAGGCAACTCCTCTATGCCTCCAAGAACCAGGCACCTCTGTTCCCTGCTCCCATTTCGTGCTGAAGACTATTCCAGGTCATTCCTCCTGACCAGTTTTTAGTCAAGAAAGACAAAGTAAAAGAATTAGTCCATGTGTTATGTATGTGTCCTGATAGACAAAACTGAGGTACATGAGATAACAAAGTATCTATTACATGAATCTATTATATATATAATTTTAAAATTATCATGGTAAAATAAGCACTTTTAATCACACTGAAAGTGTATTTTACTGAAGAGTTTAGTTCAAATATTAGCACCTAAGGAGAAATTTCCTGCAATTTAAATCACTTTAAAATTTAACATTCTACAATCAATCTACATAATTCACCAGATTAACAGAATAAAGGATAAAAAACACAATTATCTCAATATATGGATAAAATGCACTTGATGAAACCCAATACCCATTCTTAGTTTTAAAAATGTCAACAAACTAGAAGGAGATCTTTTATCTGATGAAATCTATCAATTTTTTCAGAGATGCAGTTTCAACATCACACTTAAGAGTAAAATATTCAACATTTTCTCCATGAGTTTCAGAGCAGGGCAAGGATGTCCACTATTGCAATTTCTATTCAACATTTAACTGAGCATTTTAGCCATTGCAATAAGACAGAAAAGAGAAAAGTTATGAAAAATGACATAAAGTTGTCATGAATTTCAACTAACCCAATTGTGTACATATAAAATCAAAGGATATACAAACTATTGAAGTTAAGTGAGTTTTAGTAATTTTGCTAGAATCAAAGTCAATAAACAAAAATGTATGGACATTTTTATAGACTAGCAAACACGTAATGAAATTTTAAAATGTAATTTACAATAGCACTGAAAAGCATTAAACTCTTAGTGAAAAAGTCTAATGAAAGCTGTGCAAGTTCTTTACATTGAAAACCTCAAAACATTGCTGAGAGAAATAGAGAGCTGTATAATGTTCTAGAATTAGAGACTCAATATTGCAGTGCTCTTATTTGAGCAAGATAGTGCAAATGCAATCAAATTCCCAGTAGGATTTTTGTGGAAATTGACGGGAAAATTGTACAATTTATGAGGAAATGCAAAGACTATAATAGTCAAGGCAATATTGAAGAAGAAAACGCTATGGGAGTCACACTAGTATATATTAAGACTTTCTACGGAGCTACACTAATTACTACCATGTGGTATTTAAATAAGAGTAGAAAAATAAACAAATGGAATAAAATAAAGTGGTCATAAATAGATTGACAAATATCCACATCTGTTTTACAACCAAGTTGCCACTGCAATTTAATGAGGAAAAAATGATTTTAAAATAAACAATACGAGGCTACAGTTCTATTCCTAGATATGTAACCAAGAAAAATAAAGAATAATACATATCATATGACTGTGTTTATAACAACTTTAAGAACAAGAAAAACTAATCTATGATTACAAACCTTAGACTGTCATTACATTTGGTGAGGGCAGGCCCTTTGACTAGAGAGGAGCAGGAAGGAACTTTCTGGTGGTGGAAGTTTTCTATATTTTGATTGCATTTCGATTACATAGGGATGTAGTTTTTCAAAAGTCATGGAACTGTGCCTGAAGATCTTAAGTTATACTTCATATAATTGTGCTGGATAAAATGGATACTCATATCAAAAATGAACCTCAATATTTCTTTCGTACTACACGCAAAATTAAGTTGAGAAGAGTCATACAAATAAAGATAAGGAGTTAAATAACTAAATTTCTAAAAGTAAACACAGAAAAATAGCTTCATGACCTTTGAGTCAGCTAGTATTTCCTGAACAGGACATAGAAAGTACTATTTACTTAAAAGAAAAAAAAAAAAAAGAAGAAGTTGAGAAGTTAGATTTAATAAAAACAAAGAACTTTTGTTAATCAAATCCTTGAATGAGTAGAAAAAGAATGCACCAAAGGTAGAAAATATTTGCAATACTTGTATCTGACTAAATACTCTTGCATAAGTCCAGAATATGTAACTCCTATGAGTAATAAGGAAAAAGAAAGATAGCCCAAAAGAAAGTGGTAAGAACTTCTAAATGGCCAGCAAATGTATAAAAGTTGTTGGGCATAATTAGTTAAGAAATGTAAATTAAAACAAAAACATAATATGACTAGACTCACACTAGAGTGTATAAATTTTTTTTTTAAATCCCTGAAAATCCAAAGATTTGGCAAATGTGTAGAGCAACTGCTACTCTCATGATTGTCGTGGGAGGATAAATTGCTACAGCAATTTTGAAAAACTGTTTGCCAATATCTGCTTAAACTAAACATGTATATAAATTATTATCCAGTTATTTTATTCTTCAGTAATATAATACTGCAATGATTATCTTGGCATAAGTTTTTTTAGTACTCGGAAGATATTCTGTATTTATCTTCTGATTCTGGTTTTCCTTCTTTAAACCTATAAATGTTTGTAATAAGACTCCAACTAATCAATTTTGAAATGTACCCAGTCCATAGGCTGAAGTAATGACTTCATTTTTTTTTTTTTTTTTTTTTTTTTTTGAGACGGAGTCTTTGCTCTGTTGCCCAGGCTGGAGTGCAGTGGCAGGAACTCGGCTCACTACAAGCTCCGCCTCCTGGGTTTACGCCATTCTCCTGCCTCAGCCTCCCGAGTAGCTGGGACTACAGGCGCCCGCCACCTCGCCCGGCTAGTTTTTTGTATTTTTTAGTAGAGACGGGGTTTCACCGTGTTAGCCAGGATGGTCTCGATCTCCTGACCTCGTGATCCGCCCGTCTCGGCCTCCCAAAGTGCTAGGATTACAGGCGTGAGCCAATGACTTCATGTTTACATATTTTAATTACATAGAAATGAATCAAATATAATCTTTATTGTGTATGTTACAAGGTGAGATGGGAATTCCCCAACCATATGTAACCCTCGTTAAAATAAAAACTCAACCAAGTGCCCAAAAGAGTCATGTAAAACATGTCAGTTTAAAATGATGACAGGAAAGTAAATTGATAATAACATTTTCTCCAAGTATTCAATTCATTCCTTGGTTTTTGAAATACAATTCTGATAGTACATTTGAAAGAAAAGAGTAAAATAGTTCAATAACAAAGCTAACTAAAATAAGTTTTTGTTAAAAGAGGGTAATACTTATTTTGTTTTTACAGGTTCAAGGAAAAGTCAGTGGAAGTCGTTATCCATGTCAACATTGAACCAAAAGGTAAAGAATTTTATAATACATTAACATTTCACCTGGAGATTATTTTTATTGATTCCTCTAAGGATATATAATTATTGTTCAGTAGCTTTTAATGAAAGAAATTGAATTGCAAAATCAAAGCGTTTCTATATATATATGTATATACATATATACACACACACACATATATATGTATATACATATGTATACACACATATATGTATATACATATACACACACACACACACACACACACACTTTAAGTTCTAGGATACATCTGCAGAAACTGCAGTTTTGTTACTTAGGTATAAATGTGCCATGGTGGTTTGCTGCACCCATTAACCTGTCATCTACATTAGGTATTTCTCCTAATGCTATCCCTCCCCTTGCTTGCCACCCACCAAGAGGCCTTTACTAAAATTAAATGTAATTTTTATAAAAAATAAAATACAAATTAAGATGTAGGTGAAAATTTTGGAGAGATTTTGGTATAATTCATACTTCCATTAGGTTCTCTACAGTGACTGTTTGGGAAACCAAAGGGTTTCTTCTTTCTTTATTCTCCCTTTCTATTCATCTTCCCTTCACGCCTTGTCCTTTCTCCATTTCCTCATCATTTTTGTAAGTCCAAGTAAGCAAAATTTCAGCCCTATGTCATGAAAATTGTCTGATGCAGTGCTTTCCATTATTAAAATATATTTATAAACATTTAATACCATCAATTTATAGCAAATTCTCAAATAAGGAAGTGGTCCTATCTGATACTTTATTTGGATGTCAATTATCTGCAATCTTAAACAAGTTTTCATATATATGCAATATTGAAAATGTCAGTTTGTCTCCCAGGCCAGCCTACATAATCCTATTTAATTCATAGCATAATTTTTAAATCTTATTTTACGATAAAATTTGGAAAAATAAATGTGCTCTAACACTTCTAATAAAACAAAACAATAAAATACCAAAATACAATGATGATTTTTATTAAAAACATTGAAACTAGAGGAAATTAGATTTAATGGAGCAGAGATAAGATAAATGTACAATTTAATAAACTCCCCTAGCATTTGTCAGGTGCTCTGTGAGTATTTTACCTAGAATTCTTAGCCTTACAACACCTGTAAAGTAGCTATTATTCCCATTGTGCAGGTAAGTACTCTGGATCTCAACAAGTTTAAGTAATTTATCTAGGGCCAAAAAACTGAAAAAAAGAATCTGAGGATGGGCCTGGTATGGTGGCTCACGCATGTAATCTCGGCACTTTTGGAGGCTGAAGCAAGTGGATCACCTGAGGTCAGCAGTTTGAGACCAGCCTGGCCAACATGGTGAAATCCCATCTCTACTAAAAAAAAATGCAAAAGTTAGCCGGGTGTGTGGGCATGGCATGCACCTGTAATCCCAGTAACTTGGGAGGCTAAAAAATGGAAATTGCTTGAAGCCAAGAGGTGGAGGTTGCAGTGAGCCGAGATCCAGCCACTGCACTCCAACCTGAGAAACAGAGTGAAACTCCTATCAAAATAATAATAAGAAAGAATCTGAGTTGAATCTTCTTAACCTGAGTATGATTAGCTCAAATTCTTTCTACCGTCCCATGCTATGAGGAGTCCAGGTAGTTTCATTTCACTTTCAAAGATTTCACACTGAATATTTTTCACAGGTTTCCTGAATAGGAAGGAACACTTGAAATGACTCCTTTTCAAATGCATTACTTTAAAACTGAAAAAACGGCCGGGCACGGTGGCTCAAGCCTGTAATCCTAGCACTTTGGGAGGCCAAGACGGGCGGATCACGAGGTCAGGAGATCGAAACCATCCTTGCTAACCCGGTGAAACCCCGTCTCTACTAAAAAATACAAAAAAACTAGCCGGGCGAGGTGGCGGGCGCCTGTAGTCCCAGCTGCTCAGGAAGCTGAGGCAGGAGGATGGCGTGAACCCGGGAGGCGGAGCTTGCAGTGAGCTGAGATCCTGCCACTGCACTCCAGCCTGGGCGACAGAGCGAGACTCCGTCTCAAAAAAAAAAAAAAAAAAAAAAAAAAAACAAAACTGAAAAAACTAGGCAGGGTGCGGTAGCTCATGCCTGTAATCCCAGCATTTTGGGAGACCGAGGCAGGAGGATCACCTGAGGTTAGGAGTTCGAGACGACCCTGGCCAACATGGTGAAACCCCGTCTCTACTAAAAATTCAAAAAATTAGCCAGGCGTGGTGGCATGCGCCTGTAATCCCAGCTATGCAGGAGACTGAAGCAGGAGAATCGCTGGAACCCGGGAGGCAGAGGTTGCAGTGAACTGACAGCGTGCCTCTGCACTCCAGCCTGGATGACAGAGCAAGACTCTGTCAAAACAAAAACAAAAACAAAAACAAAAACAAACAACAACAACAACAACAAAACAAACAAACAAAAAAAAACGAAAAAAACCTGAGAAAACTAAGGCTCTACTTACAGGCAAGGCCAA